>NC_133371.1:26459423-26572451 GCF_049309525.1 Garra rufa | reverse complement strand
TAAACATGCGCACATTTTTATATTTAGTTATCTTGAAAAAGTTTAAATTCAGTTGATCTTTTTTACCCTGTTTTAACATGGATTTCTATGGAGGCTGGAACCAGTTACTCAGGAAAAAGGTGGATAAATTCTCACATATTTATAATTATGTTACTATTTAAAACAGCACGATTAATCGTAAAAAAATTGCACCAATGCAATCTTATGAAACTCTTTTATGAAGTCTCAGAAACGTTTTTTTTTTTCAACCGCACAGTATTATTTCTGTCTTACAATCATTCATATTATCACAGAAGTACTGGGGCAAATGTTTATAGTTTGGATATAAAGACTGATGTCTATGGTAGCGATGGAGCAAATCATCTTTTGAAAGTCATTTTCACTTTAAATTGACGCTTCAAATAACATTTGTCAATTACAATGCTGTAAATTATTTTGCACCTAGATGGCGACAAGTGGCTGTTAAAGATGTATTTGTCACTGAATCATTCATTCAAGAGATTTGTTCAGAAAGAGCTGATTCATTAAGTAATAGAACAAGTGAAGTATTTGAGTGAGTCATTGAATTATTCACTCAAATATTTTATTATTATTATTTTTTTTAATAATTCACTCAAATTAATTAAACATTTTTAACAGAATGAGGCAGTTAATATTTTGTCACAGCCTCTAGTAAATTGCATATTATTTTGCTTAGTTCAAAATTGTGGAAGAATTGTAATCTCTATTTAAAACTCTAATTGTGCAGCAACAATTGTGTGTTTACAAAACCCTAATGTTTTGTTTAACCTTTTTAATCAATATACATGGCTGAATTCAGGAATTAAATGCTAATTGTGTTGCTTTTCCTAATAGACTATCTTAGCAAACATCATTGGCCATACTTCCAAGTGCTTTGAAAATGCCAAAAGTCATTTCCAGTGTGTTAATTAATAATTAATAACTGTCCCCATGTGCACTTAAAGGAATAGTTTACTACAAAATGACAATTTTGTCATCGATTACTCACCCTCACGTCGTTCCAAACCTGTATGAGTTTTGTTGAACACAAAAAAAAAAAATTTGGAAAAATGTTGAAGTAGCAAACAATTGTTGGTCCCCATTGACTTACATAGTAGGGAAATATGAAAGTCAATGGGGAGCATCAACTGTTTGGTTACCAGCATTTCTTCAATTTTTTTTCTTTTATGTTCAACATAAGAGAGTTTGGAACAACATGAGGGTGAGTAAATGATGAAAACATTTTCATCTTAACTGTTTGTTTTTTCATTCAGCAAGTATTTGAAATATGCCATGATTTTTGATTAACAAAAACTGTTTTGGCAATAACACAACTATTATGACTGTGTTACCACAGCTTTTTCCGACGCAAGAAACAAAAGTATCTTTTTTGTTTATAACCCTCGTCCGGTTCTTTCTAAAACTAGCCTTCCCAGCCTGCATGTGTGAGGTTATTGTTGAGACTACGCTGAGCTTTGACACGTACATCTCCGAAAACAGAACGGAATATTAGTAGACATTCCCTGAGAAATTAGAGAGCACAACTCAAGTTGGGACATTGTGTATTTTACTGGCACACAGGCGCACATTCCTCTTCCCTCGCTCTCCGTGGCATAATTGAGACCAATAGGCCGAGACCCAGGTGTGTAATGAATATTACAGACAAGATAGTTACACAACATCTCAAGCTAGCATTGTGGTCTCCCTCCCTAAAGAAAGACAATGGCTTTTTGTATTTACTCCCATTTCCTTCCCTAATGAAGTCACAGATTAAAGTGAAGCGACACAAAGGGTTGTCTGTTTGCAACGAGAAGCACCTATCCAAACACAGTGAACGGGGGGCAAGCCTCTGCAATTAACCCTCCGTAGCTGGAGAGGGCTGGGCAGATTAGCTTGCGGTATGTTACATTATGACACCGGCGCTCTCCGCGTGCTGTCATAAGGCATCTGCAAATGGTGTCGGTATCATGGAGCGAAGAGCAAAGTGTGTGACTGTAGTTTTGTCCTTGCGGTTGAAGTCATGTTGACACCTTTGAGGGCTCAGTCACCGCAAAACAGAGCAAAATATTTACACTGATATTGTATTAGTCTGCTGCATTTATGAAACTGAAATTGACTGCTAAATTGAAACCCGTAAGACCTTTGTTTGCCTTCTAAACACAAATTAAGATATTTTTGATGAAATCCGAGAGCTCCCTGACCCTCCATAGACAGCAAGTGTCCTACCACATTCAAGGTCCAGAAAGCAAGAACATCAACAAAATAGTCCTTGTGACATCAGTGGTTCAACCGTAATTTTATGAAGCTAGGATAATACTTTTTTTTGACAAAAAAACTAAAATAACAACTTCAAAATCTCATCCCGTCACGCCAGTGCTACAGTACAACGCTGAGTGCTTTCCTCTTAACATAGGGGTGAGCGGGGCACAACCTAACGCGGGGTTAATTGTAACGCGTGGTTTAAATATTTCCACACATGCTAGCATAACCAAATTTACTGTGTTTACTAGTTGCCATAGCAACACTATGCAGAGAAAAAAGAGCGCAATAATTCAAAAGCCTTTTGAAGATATCGCTGAATATTTATTTTACCATAGTAAAAGTACATTTATGGCTGAAGTAAACTTTTCATTTCAGTTTTTAGTATTCATTTAAAATTAGACAAATCTGCTATTATTTTAATCTCCAATTTGTTATTTATCAGTTTAGATGGTTTATTAATGCTTCGCAAACCAGCAGAAGACACTAACCTGTTTTAAACTCCAGTCGCGCAGATGGGGAACGATGTAACACTGTGTTACAATATGCCCCGCTGTTATTAAACTATGCTATTCTGTGACATTAGCGGTGCGGTTTACACGATTTACTTCTAAGGATTTTGATAAGAAACCTCAAGAAACAGGTGAATAAAGGCTGACAACCAATGTTTAATGTTCAGAAGTTATTATTTCAAGTAATGTAAAGCATTTTGGCAGGTTTTTGTGTGTGGTGTTCTATGAGAGCTGTGTGTGGAGGAGTGGAGTGTTCTTCTGAATGTCTAAATGTGTTTCATCTATCTGTTCACATTGTTTTTAACTAGTGTACAGCTGTGTGTTGCGATCAGGGCCGTTCAAAGCATTGTTGCGATGTGTCCATTGTCAAACTCCAAAATTCGATTATTTTTATTTTTTTTTAAAAAACGTCATTACTTCATTTGAAAAAGTTAACACATGTATTTTACTGACAAAATATTTTAGTTTGTTGTGTATATTTATTTCATTCGATCAGATAACATTTTAAGCTGTCACATGGTCGTGTTACAACGTGCCCCTCATATGTTACAATGTACCCCACCTAGGGGGCATGTTGTCACGTTTCACTTCCTTTCTTTTGAGGTAAATAACGAAAAACGTATACACTGTAGATGTGAAACAAAGCAATATATTTGTACTAGACAAATGTGAAAATAATGTGGATAAATATTGTACTCTGAACCCCAAGTGGATTTACATAAACCGCAAAATTCAAAAAGTGTTAGGTTGTGCCCCGCTCTCCCCTAAACTCTCTCAGATTTCATCAAACATAATATAATTTGTCTTCCGAAGACAGGATTGGAATGACATAAGGGTGAGTAATTAATGATAGAATTTTCCTTTTTGGATGAACTATCCCTTTAATTCTCATTTTTACAAAAAATATCCATATCCCCAAGAATCGATTAGTCTAGCCTGTTTTCGGCTAATGGATGGAGCATTAGTATAGCGCACATTTCATCAACATATCGCCTTAATCTTTGTGCTTTGTTACTTTTAATATGAAAATAAGTCTCAGATTACAAATTCCGTCTGTTTTATTACAGTATTCGAACAATAAATGTCGTTTTGGCGCTGTTTCATGTGGAGCGACAGATCAATGCAGTGCCTAGTTCAAGAACGGCATCAGCGCGAATCGTACTTCAGCTCATCTCCTCCACTTCAATACTAGTTTACCACGAATTCAACATGAATGAACATCTGAAGGTATGTTAAAAGAGCAACTTACCGGAATTCGTTTCCGGTCTCATGTAATCACTCAGTGTTTCAACCGCGCAAAGTGGTCAATATAAGCTTGTAAACAATGTCACTTAAAGTCACATTTAACTCAATAAAAAAACATATTCGGTGAGCATAAACTCGTTAGTTAGCTAGAAAAAATGAACTCTAGAGAGGAGCATTTGCTAAATATGGATCATATAACATATTCATTATAATTTTTACTGTTCTTCAATGTTTAATGTAGGCTATGCTTGAATAAATCCGTCAAGTTTATATGACAGCCACCTTAAATGTTTATAATTCTAAAACGAATTGGAGTAGAAATAATGTTATGCAATTCTAACTATTATAAAAACTTAAGCATTTGTATACAAAACAGTTGATTTATACCTTTATAGTGTTGTAGTACCAATTGAGAGATTTTATGTAGTTTATGTACTGAACCTGTTCCTAAATAATCAATATCAAATCGAATCGTGGTCTATCTGTTATCCACTGTTATCAGAATGTATTTATTCATTCATTCATTAATTTATAAGAAATGTTCAAAAAGGATATATTCCAGAAAGCTGTTTTTTAAGCTGATTGTGGTTGTTCTTGCTATTAGCAATACAGTAGCTGCCTTATATTTGTGACCTGTAGTATTTCAGTGTTTTGAGATCTCCAGTCACCATACACTGCTGCTCATGTAGAGCAGGCCGCTTAATTAAATTGCTGCAGTTGGCTTAATGTGTTATGATATGATACTGGCCTCCCCCCCCCTGAACCTCCACTTCTAAATAAGATGTAGTGTGAGATGTACTGTAAGTCATCGCATTCTGTTTTGCGCGGCTCCCTCCCATTAGCACCTAACACTTAAGAGATCTCCGGGTAAATGATCGACTCTCACGACAGTTATGGGTCTCTGGCTGCAGATGACAGAGCTTTTTAAAGATGCAGTAAATTATTTTGAAAGTAAAAGCAAAGTCTTGGTCCTTTTTCGAGGAGAACGTGTAACGCCGACATGTAATTTATTCGCACTCGCCTCTACGGTCATATATCCGTGACCTTTGGGGGTTTTCGCCGCACTTGTGCATTTAATGCGCAGTTACGCTAGAGCTTAAGTTTACACAGTTCTGAAATGGTTGGAATACGTTTAATTGGAGCAGTATGGGGTTTTATGGAGGAGCTGTCTTTAGTTGCGTGCTTTCCCAACCTCTTGACCCGAAGGCATACACCTGGTATGGGGTCAGGTTACAGCCTGGCTTCCAGGCTTGCAGGTCAGGACCTGGAGCTTCGCACACTCTAATCCCTTGCATGGCAACATACTTGACTGAAGGGACTGGTCCAAGCACTTCCAGTCATCCTTGAAAAATTACAGCACACACACACACACAGACACACAAGCAACCTCTCTCCCTCTCCATTCCTCTGTTCCTTCCCTAAAGTGATGATTTAACTCTTTAAGGATGTTGAGGGTCTTTTGTGGGGCATTAGCCTGCTGAGAATTATGGGCTTAAATGAATTATGATGAGTGCATCTGTATGCACAGCCAGCCTGGTGTGCTTTCAGGATGGCAGGGTGTGTGTACATGCGTGTGCGAGTATGTGCGTTTGAAAGAGACAGAGAGAGGGAGAGCGCACATGTGCATTTAACCCTTTGGGGACCGAGCGGCTCGACATCTTTAAGTCTCCTCCCTGCAGTCCCTGAATGGGGTTTAAAGCATAAGGCACGCTAATGACTCATAATGGTCGTCTTATGTGATTCATGCACTGCCTATGCTGTGAAAGCAACTGATAGGTTTCATGTATGATCTGGAAGTGTCCGTTTTTTATTTATTTATTTTAAATAATAATAGTAATAACAAACTCTAATTAAAAATTCTTGAATGTATTCATGTTTGTAAAAGGTAGCAATTGTTAGTGGTTGGGAAATAAATAAATATTCAAATATTTCATGCACATGCACATGCAAAGAGATTTATATTCTTGTCAAAACAACAAATAATTTGCACCATTGTCATAAAAAAAAATAAATAAAAAAAGTCGAATTTCGCAAAAATAACAGCGGCATGAACAATAACAAATCGTTTTGGCACGTCCAGTGTGAAACCGTGGGATAATGGAAGAGCAGACACATATTCCTCCAAATGGGTGAGACGCTCTAATTGGATTCATTGAGCAGAATTAGTGTCTCCCAGCTTTCACCCAGCCATCTTAGAGCCAGCTGGGTTCACAGACTCCCCTCTGTGAACTGTGCCCCCTGTCCGACTGCTACTATTAATGCACACCAGGGGGAGCAGTTATACTGCAGTTCTAGTGTCCACCTTCACAGCACAGCTTCACCGACTCATTGTTTCCTGCTGTGAAAGCGGCTGCAAGCCATGAAGCACAGATTTTGTGTATAGTTTGAATAATAAATACCGCTATGCTGGATGTGCATCAAACTGCTACTTGGTGACATGTAGCAAGAGTTCTCAGAGGTACGCTACAGTTTGAGAGCAAAGAAAATAGATGTTGAATACACACCGTCTGCTCTGAGATTTCCTGGTGTCTCCCTCATTGTTCCCTTTGTGGAGCCTTTTCGCTTGACACTTGCTCAACCACACAGTATTTTTACAGTATTTTCATTATTATTTTTTTAAATGTTTTTTTTTTTTTGTTATACACAACATTTTATGATGTTTAATAATTTAATACAATTAATAATTAATATTGAAAGAAAAATATGCATAGGTTACAAATAAAATGTTATTATTAATTATTAATGAATTGATATTATATTATATATTAATATTTTAGTAGTCATTGTATTTACTGTTCAGATTAACTTTTTTTTTAAATAGTCATAGTAATAATAAATACATTTGGCACATTATATTATATTGTTAATATAGTATATATTAATATTTTAGTAGTAATTGTATTTAATTTTCAGATTATTTTTTCAGTTTTCAGACTAATTTTCTGATTCATTTTTTTAAATAATAATATTTACATAATATTTACTATATATATATATATATAGCATACTCCTTAATCCAAAATAACTTAAATATCAATAGACAAACAATACAAAGAAGGATTTATTTATTTATTTAACACACTGCTTCATCCAAAGTAACTTAAATATCAATAGACAAAAAATACAAATAAGGATTTATTTTATTTATTTGTTTGTTTGCTTGCTTTAACATACACTTTTATCCAAAGTAACTTAAATATTGATAGAAAAAAATACAAATAAGGACTTACTAATTATTATTTTATTTTATTATTTTATTTTGTATAATCCTTAATCCAAAATTATTTTTAAAAGCTTAAATATCAATAGGACAAAATATATGAATAAGGATTTATTTATTTATTAAATAGGGAGTAATTTATTTATGTTTGTTTGTTTATTCATTTATTTTAACATACTCTTTTATCCAAAGTAACTTAAATATCAATAGAAAAAAATACAAATAAGACTTACTAATTTTTATTTTATTTTATTTTATTTTTGTATTATTTTAATTGTATTTTATTTTGCATGCTTTATCCAAAATAACTTAAATATCAATAGAAAACAAATACAAATAAGGATTCATTTATGTATTTATTTAACTAACATACCCCTTTATCCAAAGTAACTTAAATATCAATAGAAAACAATACAAATAAGCATTTATTTATTTGTTTATTTATTTTAACATACTCCTTTATCCAAATTAACTCAAATATCAATGGGAAAAAAATACAAATAAGGACTTACTGATTTTGATTTTGATTTTAATTTTATTTTGCATACTCCTTTATCCAAAATAACTTGAATATCAATAGAAAAATACAAATAAGGACTGTTTTTTCTTTATTTATTTAACTCCTTTATCCAAAGTAACGTAAATATCAATAAAAAAATATACAAATAATTATTTATTTATTTAACACAGTTCTTTATTCAAAGTAACTTAAATATCAGTAGGAGAAAATACAAATAAGACTTAAATTTATATTATTTAATTTTATTTTTGTGTTGGAGTTTGAACAAGATAGTGAAGGAAAAGATGCCAACAAGTGTCCATGATACAAAACTTTTAACACTTCTAGAAAAGCATTTCATGATGCATCTCATAAAATTGGTTGAGAGTGCTGAGTTGTAATCTAGACAAAACGTGAATGAAGATTAACATACAAGACAAAATTGATTGGAACATAATTCCTGTACTTATTATTTTATAGTTTTGTTTACCTAATAATAACTCATTTCAAATCGCAAAGAAATAATAATGATTAAGAAGCATCACCATCAGCTCTCCTTAAGAGCAAAGCACAACAACGGTAGTCTTTGTTAATATCATCATTGGGATAAAGTCCCCATTACTCGGCGTCAATCACGGCAGCTGCCGTTTGATTGGCCGGCGCTCGGTCTAGCAGTGAGTGGCAGCTGCAGAGAGATGACATAAGTGGCCGGTTTAGAATTTTCTCTCTCTTTTGTACATGTTCTATTGTGGTGTGATATTGGTGCCTGTCTGCTTTTAATGCAGCAGGATTACTCAGCGCTTTCACCCTGTCGCTCAGTCTGCCTCAGAGACGCCCTGCTGAACTATGCTCTCCAACCATCATCTCCACCATGATTACCTGTTTCAACAGCACTGCGCTTCTCTCGCTCACGGGTAGGAGCTCATCTACTCGGGTCTGCCTGATGACAGCAGCGGGGCTTCTGTTAGCAAATGAGTCTGTGAGAGGAATGTTCTCAGGGAGGTGACAGAGCTACACGTCGCGTGTATTAGGCTGCTGACTTTTCTTAATACAATGTTTTGAACGGCAACAGAAATTGCACAAGAGCCGATCGAGTCGCGTGCATCCTTTGTCCTGTAGCCCATTAGTGGTGTGAATTTTAATCAGAGGCTGACTTAGCACCACTATATTTCCTGGCACTTCTTCACTGGCTTCCTGTCTTGTCTCATCTCATGGGAAACACGAAAAACAAGGAAATGTGGCAAGACTGCGTGTCTCCGTCTGCGTCTCACGCTGTCTTTCTCCGTCTGTCTCTCTCTCTCTCCCACACATCACACCTTTCTGTTCTCGATCGTTTTTTGAATTCGGTGGCCAGGTATATAAATTAGGGGGGGGGGGGGGGGGGTACGCAACAAAATAATAGAGGCTTCATTACTAAATAAAATGTGAGATTTTTTGCCTTTGCCATTTGTCAGGATCAGGTGAATGGCTCTATTACTTCACTTCTTAAAACCTGTTATAGCGCCATATAACTGACATATGGCATTGCTTCCATTTTGATCCTGGACATTTATGGGGCCGTAGTGAGCGTGAGGAATCTCTCTGGTGCCCTTGGTTTAATAGAAAGGGTGTCATACTTCTCTGATATACAGTGACTACAAAAGAAAGAAAACCAAACTCTTGTGAAGTCGAAAGATATTTAGTATGTATTTATTTAAGGGTCTCCCATACGGCATTTCTAATGGCAATTGTGGCATAGGACAAAACATTTAAAGGCTTATTTATTTAATTTTTAATTAATTTATTTTTTTAATTGATTTTTATCTAGCACACTCCTTTATCTGAAGTCAATAAAAAATCATTAGAACACTTAAAATATTTGTATTTACTTTTTATACACTCGAGGTGATTCAAAAATTATTAGAAAACATACAAATAAGGATTTAAAATGTTTTTATTTTATGTTATGATCTCCTTTATCCAAATAAACTTAAAAAAAAATCTAAAATAAAAAACAAATAAAGACTTTTTTATTTATGTTATTTATATTATTTTATTTATTTATCAATTTTGTTTTGTTTTGTTTTATTTTGTTTTTATGTATCACACTCCTTTATCCAAAGCGACAAAAAATACAAATAAGGACTTACAAATTATTTTATTTATTTTTTTATGTTTTTTTTTATATTATTTTATTTTATTAATTTATTTTATTGTTTTGAGCTGTCTCCTTAATCCAAAGAAACTTAAATAAATAAACAAAACAAACAAACTAATAACATTTTATTTTATTTTATTATTTTGTTTTATTTTATCTAGCACACTCCTTAATCTAAAGTGACTTAAAAATCAGAAGAAAAATGCAAATAAGGACGCACAAAATATTAGTTTTTTTTTATTTCATTTTATTTTATTATTTTATTTTTTTGTATTTAGCAGTCTCCTTTTTCCAAAGAAATATTGGGAAAATAAAAATCTTAGGAAAATCTTAATATAAATAAAATAAATAAATAAATAAATAAATAAATAGTAGTAATAATAATAAATAATTAAATAAATAAATAAAACAAAATATAAGGACTTATAAAGAGTATTTTATTTATTTTATTATTTTATTTTGTTTTATTTAACAGTCATATTTATTCAAAGAAACTTAAATAAATGAACAAAACAGAACAAAAAAAATATATTTACAAATTATTTCATTTTATTTATTTTATCTAGCACACTCCTTTATCTAAAGTGACTTAAAAGTCAGAAAAGGACGCACAAATCATTATTATTATTATTTATTATTATTTTTTTTATCTTATCTATATTTTATTATTATATTTTATTGTATTTAACAGTCTCGTTTATCCAAAGAAATTTGAAATAAATAAATAAATAAATCTTAGAAAAAATCTTTGATAAATAAATAGATAAATAAAGAAATAAAAATATAAGGAGTGTTTTATTTTATTTCATTTTTATTTTGTTTTATTTATCTTCTTTATTTAAAGAAACTTATCTAAAAAATCTAAAAAATAAATAAATAAATAAGGACTTACTATTTTATTTTATTAACAAACTAACAAACAAACAAACTATTTACGAATTATTTTATTATTTTGTTTTATTTTATTTTGCAAACTCCTTTGTTCAAAGTGACTTACAAACACTTAGACAAAATACAAATAAGGACTTACTTTTGTAGACATGCTGACACTATTTACCTTTTTTAATTTAGTTATCTAAGTTTAAATGTATATATGTTTTGCTGGCCACAGCAGGTACAAGATAACGTCATTTTCAAGAGATAAAAATGACGATAACCTTGTTGTTGTTAGTTGCAAACATTGTGACCCTTTTTCGCTAGAGATCACTGAACCTTGACTTTCATGATCTCTCTTCCTCAGCCCTCACTTCCTGTCCTCACTTTCCCAAACTAAAGGCAACGCGGCGGTCGTTCACCCCCTCCGTCTTCCCTCTCTCCCACTCTTTTCTCCTCTCCTGCCAGGAAAAGCTCTCGCTGGTGTCACATTTGACTGATTGCTTGTTAAGGCTTCATGCTCTGCTGTCTCTATGTAGACTATGGCCTCTAAGGATCTGCTATTCAACATCCTTTCTAAGTCTCTCTGATAGATGACATGAAATACTGTAGGAGTATTAAGAGGTTTTAGACTGGAATGCTGTCTGCCATCTCTCTGCATATATTACACACTGTGATTATTAACACATATTTTAAGGACAGCCTTGTAATTGACCTGACGGTTTCCAAAATATAAATCAATTTAATGCCCTGAACTTTGCTTTCCCCCTTTTTATGAATTCAGTTTGAGTGGGAGTCTGAAGACTTTTTTTTTCTTCTTTTTTCTCGGACTGTCTTTTTTTCTGTTAACAGAGTAGAATGGATTACAAATATAAATAGATGAAACATATTTTAGTATGAGCTCAGATTTAGAAGGTCAGATTGTTACAAATACGTGTTTAAATCAGTAGTAAATGAATGCAGACTTAATTGTAGTCTAAATGATTCTAGAATCCAAAACATTCTGAAGGGAGAGCGCTGCAAAATTACTACATGTTTTCTTAACGTCGCAGATGGATAATGTTTGAGCAAGATATCAAACTCAGCCCATGAAATTCATCAAATCTTTGGAGTTTCCTTTTATTTTAAGCTCCGATGTAATGTATCCAAAATGTTAAACAAATAAAAGAGGTCTTTCATCAGAGGGTAAATGGCAAATTCTATTACAAACAAAGTTATGCTGAAAGTTGACAGATTTAGAAGCATGCAATAAAAGGTTTCTTTTATTTCTCAAAGACACTTTTGAACTTTTGACCAGGGAAATCAAACCAGAAAGTGTGATCTCTGTTGTTTGCTAATGACAAACTGTTTTGCTGATTAACAGATTGTTCGAAGGAAAGTGTAGGATGAATCATTTATTGTCAGAAAACATTTGTTCTTTAGCTTCATTCCAGGCTTGTGTTTTTGGAGTTTGTTTTACACATTTAAAATGCGCTTTTTATTAAACAATTTCAAATATATGATTGAAAGGAATGTAGAAAAACACTACAATTGTTTAATCAGGATTTTATAGAAGGAAAAGCAGAAAAGTGAAATAGTAGTAGTAATAGTTATTTTATCCAAAGAGACTTAAAAAAAGAAAGAATGCTAATAGGTAATGACTTAAAAAAATGTACAGGTTTGAAATACACTTACAAATTCAAATTGTTTTATTATTAATTATTATTTAGCAGTCTCTTTTATCCAAAGAAAAGTAAATATTAGAAAAAAAAATATATGGATATTTTATTTTATTTTATTTTATTTTGTTTGTTTTGTAGACTCCTTTGTTCAAAGTGAATTGCAAAAATACAAACAAGGCCACTATATACTTATTTTTATTTAGTTATGTTTAATTTAGTTATTTTTTTAGTATTTAGTATTTATTTTTTGTTGACTACACCAGGTACAAGATAACACCATTTTCAAGAGATAAAAAATATGATATATATATATATATATATATATATATTAGGGAAAATATATTTTATTTTACTTTATTTTATTTTGCAGACTCCTTTGATTAGACAAAAATACAAATAAGGACTTATTTTTGTAGACATAGTTTTTTTTAAGTTTATTTAGTTGTATTTATTTTTTGTTGACTACACCAGGTACAAGATAACACCATTTATCAAGAGATAAAATTTATTTATTTTTTAACAGTTTCCTTTATTGAAAGAGACTTTTAAAAAATATTAGAAAAAAATGTTAGAAAAAAATACAAATACGGACCTACAACATTTTATTTTATTATTTTATTTATTTTTATTTTTTGCAGACTCCTTATTATTAGATTAGTTATTAATATTATCAAACTTATTTAATAATTATATATATTAAACACATACATTTTTACACATACGCACACTTATTAAATTAACTATTTTAGTTATTATTAATTTTCTTTCATAATTACTAATTTTTTATATTATATTTAAAGATTCTTTTCTGTACATTTTATAAAATTGTGCCCTGGTGTTATTCTTGTGACATTAAAAGAGTACAATTTTAATTATTCTCTTAATTATATTCTTTTATTTAATTTGAATTATTCATTTAATTAGTTTAATTATACTCGCATACAAATACTATATATATATATATATATATATATATATAATTAGTTTAGTTTAAGTTTTTTCATATATATATATATATATATATATATATTAGGGCTGTCAAATGATATATGTATATTTATTATGTATATATAAATACACACACATACATCTATATTAAATAATTTCTTTTAGATTTATGTGGACAATATTTATCATTCTATATATAGTCCAAATTAAATAGAAGTATAACTATTCATACATAAAAATATTTTTTTAAATCTATACATGTATGTGTGCGTATTTATACATACCTAATAAATATACACAATAATGCCACATTTAGTATGTAAACATAAACTTTTATTTTGGATGTGATTAATCGTGATTAATCATTTGACAGCCCTATATATATATATATATATATATATATATATATATATATATATATAACACACACACACATATATATATGTATATATGTTTCTTTGCACTTGTTTTAAAACAGTACAATTTTAATTTATTCTATTCAAATTTAATTATTCAACTAATTTAATTATTATTCAACGTCTTTCATAATTATTTTTACTACTCACATACATTTTTATACATACATAGACACAAGCAAATAAAATATATATACTATATATACAATAAATCAAACATTGACAAGCAAAGTAAAATAGCTAAAACAATAAAAAATATATATATATATGATTGCATTAACACTCTGTGATTTTTCTTTTCTTTTCTCGAACAATCCCGCACATCTAAGGCACGGTAAGGCCGGTTGGCTCTGTTCGCGCACAATTCCCACACCATAAAGCCCGGAGTAGAGGTATGTCTGTGATCATTTGACTGTGACTGCTGGAAAAAAAAGGCCCAGTTTATCTTGGACTTAGACCCATTCGTCGTCATTGCCGGTGAGAGTTTGTCTTGGGCTTGAGGTGGGGGTGGGAGCCATTTACACTTCGTATTTAGCCTTTTCTGAAGTCTGAAATCCTAATGGTTAGTCTCCATTTTCTGCTCGGTGGCGGTACCCCCACCAGAGCCCCGTTCAGGAGCTCCACTGAGCCGTTTGTGTGTAAAAGGCCTTCCCTTTTCTTCGGCTCTTAACCACACAGGCTCGACTTCACAGGCCGGGCGACGGCCCGTGGACAGCACATGAAAAACTACGGCGGCGTATCCTGCGCCTGCTAAGTCCTCGACTAATTAGCAAAAATGGTCTCTATTCTATTCTTTTTCCCTCCCCCTTTTAAGCATTTAGTCTCGGGGGGTAGCGAGAGAATATAAGGGAGCGAGAGCACAGACGCAGAAGAGAGTGAGACAGAGAGAGAGAGTGAGAGGAGGGAGGAGAGGCATCTGAGCTCTCAGCTGGGCTGTTTTGAAAACACACTTTTGAAATCCTCTCCCTTAATTCATGCCTTTTGTTTTTGCTCCTTTTGTATTTGCCAGTCTGACCATATAACATCATACATCTGGTCTATAGCTTGTTTGGGGCTTTCTCACCCAGGGACCTACTGCCTCCTCCTGAGCTTAAATTCAAGTGATCGTGTAACATAAAAGAGTCTAAAGTGTGGGCTGAGAGACCGAACAGGGCAAGACTGAGAATGTGTACAAAACTTAAAAGCATTCCTCCACTTGTTTCTCTCGTGTACGGCTCTCTCTTCCACCGTGCCATCTCTTTCTCCCGCAATTTCGAGGTTAAAGCGAGAGTTCACCTACGAATCAAAATTCAGTCTCTCCTTCTCATTTACTCACTCTCGTGGTGCTCCAAACCTGTTTGACTTTCTTTCCTCGGTGGAGCACAAAGGGAGGGAAACTTTGAATAATGTACTGGTAGCTGTTTTCAATGAATAGGGATTTTCAAGCTTCAAAAAAGAGGTAGAAGCACATTGAAAAATATCGTAGATATGACTAATGGACTATATTCGGGTTGTTATTCATTTTGATTCAGTTCGGTCTTTGAAAATATTTTTATTACACTATTTTATACTGCTTTTATATCTGTTGAAGCTTAAAAAGCTTCATTTTAAACATTTTTTGTGTTGCATGAAACAAAGTAATACAGGTTTGAAATGACACGAGGGTGAGTAAATAATGGGATTTTTATTTTATTACTTGCCTTTATTTGTTTTGCCCAAACTTTAATGAAGTCAAATAGTTTGAGCTTACAAGTCTTAACTTATACAAACACATGACGACTTAATTTGTCAGCATTATTTTCTCTGGGTGAAGAGGGTCAAGTCCAAAAAACATGAAAATGCAAAATCAGGTCTTTCTTATCAATTGCAGGAAGCTTCATGCACTGCAAGAAAGCAGCTCAAGGGCTCTCAGAGGAAAAAGCATTTGTTTGCTTTGCTTTGGTTGTTCACAAAGCAAGTGAAAGGATAGTTTTCAAAGATCACCAGTCTTTTTTTGCCTTGAAACACAAGTCACAAAAAAATGGTACAGAAATTTAATTATGAATGATTACATCCAAATGGGGTTTAAAAAAATTCTAGATGAGTGTTGTCGGCATAATGTGTGTATGACTCTCTTGGGGAAATGTGGGAGACAGGGCAGGCCTCTACATGACACTTTATATTTTGACTTTGCATATTTCAAGCTCTGTTTCCTGGATCATCAGTGCTTTGTTTGGGGTTGAAGCTGCACAAGCTCTAATTTCAATTAGTGAATGGAGGGTTGAAATATGCACTTGCATTACAATGAACATTTATTTTAAATAACTTTAAATTATTCTTATTATTATATAAATATTCACTTATTATCATTTGTTTTTTACTCATATGGATGCTTGTTTCCTCTGTGGGATTAAAAAAAATATATATATAATAAAAAAGGTCTACTTATTTACCTTTTTATCTATTTTTATCAACTTTTTAATTCACAGTTCTGAGGAAAAAAACTGAATATAAATATAAAGTCAACATTTTCATATAAACTCACAATTTTGGAAGACAAGAGGGTATAGAAGTGTAAATGTGTATAAACTAGATATAAACTATAACATTAAGATATAAACTACTTTTTTGTTTATTCTGTGGTAGGCAAAAAAAACCTGAATTGCAATATGTAAACTCACAGTTCAGGTGAAGAAGGAAAGAAAGAAACAAAGAAAAGAAAGAATTCTGAGTTTATATCTTACAATTCTGAGTTTATCTCATATTTCAGACTTTTTTTCTCAGAATTGTAAGAAAAAAGCCTGAATTGTGAGGTAAAAGTTTTTTTTTGCTCCACGGTGGAAATACTCACCTGCCATCATGTAAAGTGAGATTCAACTGAGAATTCTGAGGACAAAAAAGTAAAAACTGTGAGATATAAATTACAACACGGTGGAAAAAGCTTCCATATTTCCATATTACTCTGAAATGTGAGATTAAAAATAAATAAATAATTAAATAAACAAATAAATAAATAAAACTTCTTACATTTTTTTTCTAAAAATAATTTCATGGCAGAAACAGTTTTCCATACTTGTCTGCCACAATATAAAGTGAGTTTGAGATTAATTTCTGAGAAAAAAATGTAAAAAATAGTGAGATATAAACTCTAATTTGCAAGATTTAAAATAAATAAATTATTTAGTGTAGTTTATCTTGCATTTCAGACTTTTTCTCTCAGCATTGAGGGGGAAAAAGTCTGAATTCTAAGGTTTTGTTTCTTTTTCTATTTCTTTTTCTTTTTCTTTTTTCATTCCAAGGCGGAAATAAGCTTCCATAATTGTCTTCTACAATGTAATAAAAATTACGAGACATCAACTTTAAATGGCAAGATTTTAAATGAATGAATGAATGAATAAACAAATAAATTTACATTAAATAAAAAAATAAAACTCTGAATTCTGAGTTTCTCGCACTTCAGACCGTTTCTTTCAGAATTGCGAGAAAAAAAGGTTAAATTGTGAGTCACAATTACCTTCTTATTTTTTTTTTATTCAATGGTTGAAATAAGCTTCTATTTTGGTCTGATGAAAAAAAAAATGACATTCTAAATTGCAAGATTTTATATAAATAAATTTACAATTAATAATAATTAATAATAATAATAAAAAAAATGATAAAAAAAAAATGAATTCTGAGTTTACCTCGCATTTCAGACCTTTTCTCTGAGATTTGCGAGAAAAAAAAGGTCTAAATTGTGAGGTAAAAGTCACAATTACCTTCTTGGCGGAAAAAGGCTCTGTGACACAACGTAAGGTCTTTAAAGTTTTTTTTTTTTTTTTCCCAATTTTGCTTATATTCAAATGATTAATTAATTTAATATTTTTTATCCACTGTAATGTACATTTCTATTCAGTTGTAATTCACACACAAACAAAAAGGTGTTCTGAGTGTCTGTGAATCCATATGTGTGTGTATGCCCTGATATGAAAATCTGCTATAAGGAGCTAATCGTACTGGGTGGGAACCAGCTCATTTTGAAGGGGATTTTACCAATCGCCCTATTGGCGGCTTTACTCCAATGAGAAAAGAGGAAAGAAAGAAACAGAAAAGAAATGGACTTAGGAGGTTTCTCTCACAGTTAGCTGTCACCCACCGCACATAAAGGCCCCCATGATGGGCTGAGTTAAGCACCCCAATATTCACTCATTTGAAGGGTTTAGGCCACAATGGCAGGGCCTAAAACACCCATCACAGGCCTTTGGGACTGAAACTTTTTTTAACACCCTTTCTTTTTTTGTGTCCATCTCCCCCAGTGCATGAATAGCTTGCCAGCAGAGTAGAACAGCCCACCTTTTCTCATTAGTCTTAGTGGAGGGAATACCCTGTCTCTTCAATAGGAGAGCTGCTGGTTAAAATATCATTAGCCTACATCAGGATTCAAAAACGCATTGCCCGAGCTCAATTAGTGGACTGAGCCGGGGAAGGTGCCACAAAGCACCCACAGCCCATTATATCAGGACACAACTATATAAACCCTCTACGGTCACAGAGAAGTCTAAAAACGTCATCTTTTTATGTGTTCTTCTTTATTGCTTCCACACTACAGAAAGGACTAGAATTGAAGCAGAGATTTCAAAATAAGGTCTATTCCACAGTTTTTTGCACCATTGGCCTGTATTTTATTTCCATGGCCAACTTTGTCCCCAACATTTTTTGAAAACTTTATTTTATTTTTTTACTATTTTTTTAATAAATATTATTATTTATTTTTTTTAATTATTTTTTTTACACCTGTTTACTTCTAGACAAGTTGTTTTCAAATTAATACCTGTAAAAGTGAAAGTGTTTCCGTTGTCTCTTAAATAATACAACTACAGTATTGCAGTTGTGCATTATGTATTTAGGTGCATATCAAAAATAAATAAATAAATAAAAGTCATTTATAATAATAATGTTAATTGTAGTAGTACACTTTATTATTATTATTATTATTATTATTATTATTATTGTTGTTGTTGTTGTTGTGTAATAATAGTAATAATTTAAATTTAATATTTTATTTTATTTTATTATTTTGTTTTGTTTTGTTTAGTTTTATTTTGTTTTATTTTACTTCTAGACAAAAAGTGTTTAAACAAATACCTGTGCTGGTCTGTGAAGGATTTCAGGATGTCTTATTTTAGCTGATTTAAAATAATAATTAAGATAACTGTCCTTTACAGAAAGCACAAACATGAATCTTGATGAATTTCAATTCTTAATAATTGTTTTACCTTTAATTTGTGAAAGTGTTTCCGTTGTCTAACTTAAATAATGCAACTACAGTATTGCAGTGCATTATGTATTTAAGTGTATAATAACAATAATAATAATAGTAAATTGAAATATTATTATTATTATTATTATTATTATTATTATTGTTGTTGATGTCGTTGTTGTTGTTGTATAATTATTTTATTTTATTTTATTTTATCTATTTGTACCTGCTTACTTTTAGGCAAGTGGTTCTCAAACTGTTATCCATGGACTGTGAAGGATTTCAGGTGGTCTAAGTTAATTTAACTGAAGTAAAATAATAATTAAAATAATATTTGACAAAAATGTGGAATTTCTTGATTGATCTACTAATAAACAAAAAATGAATTATTGTTTTACTATTAATTTGTAAAAATGTTTCCATTGTCTCACTTAAATAATACACTTCATGGTGTATTTGAGAGTTAAAAAAAAACACACATAATAATAGTAAATTGTATTTTTATTATTATTATTATTATAGTATCATAATTTTTTTTTAATGTTAAAAAAAGATTTTATTTTATCTACTAATAACAAAAAAACAAAAAACGAATGATTGTTTTCTCACTTAAGTAATGTAATTGGAGTATTGCAATTATGCATTGTGTATTTAAGTGTTTAACTACAAAAAAACATAATAGTAAATTGTAATAGTACAATTATTATTATTATAGTATCATTCATTTTTAAGATGCTATTCATTTATTCATTTTCATGATTTAAAATAATAATTTAAGTAAACTTAAGTGTTTAAAAATATATAAATAATAGAACATCTTAATAGAACAATTAGGCTTTTTTATTATACTATAAATAATTTTGAAAAAACATTTTTAAATATTTATTTTAAATGCAATAAAATGTAATGTATTAATTATGTTTTGCCTGTTTATTTTCCTTTAGGGTATAAGGGCATATTTATAAAATACATGATAAATGATTTTTACTTTTTTTTTTTTTTTTTTGCTTTTTAAAGCTGTGCGTACAAATTTTTTTTTTAAATGCTCTCAATATAATAATTGTATTTGACAAAAAACAGCTAATATGCAGTGTGCATTTAAGTGTTTTTAAATAAATAAATAAAATAATACCATAAATAAATAATAAAAAATCTCAATAGTACAATTATTTTATTATGCTATAAATAATTTTAGAACTAAAGACATTTTTAAATATGTATTTAAATGTTTTTGATTTAATTTATTTTTATTTATTAATTATGTTCTGCCTGTTATCGTCCTATTATGCATTTTCTATTGCAATATAAATATATATTTGATAAAAAATATATAATATTAGGATTTGTACTTTTTTGTGTTTGCTTTTTAACGCTGTGCATACGAAAAAAAAAATTAAAATGCTGTCAACACGTTATATAGTGTATAATTATAATGCGTATCTAGTTGTACAAAAATGCTATCTATGAATACTATTTAGAAGTAATTAGATCATGAGCTAAATATTTATTATTTATTTATTATTATTTATTAATTTATAAAAAAAAATGGAAGGGGTATTTAAAATGTACTGTAGGTTCTGAAATAATGATACAATTTACTTGTACTTTTGCAATATATACATATATATTATATATTATTACTTGTTTAAGTGTCTAGCACCTGAAAAAAAACATAATTATATTGTCATTAACTCTCCGTTCTTTCATTGTGCACAGTGGCGTTATCTGGAGATCAGCTCATGTGCCGGTCCGACTGATCTGAGAACATTTAAGAAGGGATTCTGATGCTTGGGCCTGAGGCCTATAAAACCCTGAGCCTACACAAGAACAGAACCCCATAAATCAATAGAAGAGAACAGCGGGGACACATGCCCTGAAACACTGCCCAAACACACACACACACACACACACATGCAAGCAGATACATATAGACACACTGATACATACATCCATGTAATGCAAACTCCTCGTCTCTCCTCCATACACAAATATACAGACGCTCTCAACCTCAAAAAGGATCCCCCCAGACAAGCAGGGAAGGGAGGAAAAAAATCCTCTCCACCCCGACAGAGGGGTTATAAATTAGGAGGTGTCAGTATTACAATGTATATTAATAGTCACACCTCTTTTTAATGAGTTTGGCATTGAGAGCTGAGAGGAAATACAAGTCATCATGGTGCTGCTCATGCACACCCCGATGAAAGAAGCTATAATAAATCTTGTGAGAGCAGGGCTCACCATAAATATGTATCGCATAAGGCATCTGTTTTACATTCTGCATATAAATCAGCAAGAGTGCTGAATAGCAATGAATCAGGCGGCCGACGCTTGATTTGATAACAAATTGACTCTGAACTTGGGAGGGAAAAATTTAAAGCTCCCCCCCTTCTCTTCCTAACCGAAGAAGAGCTGGTAGAAAGCCCGGTGCGGGACAGAAGTGATGCCCCCGTGGAGGTGGTGTCGGGGAAAGGGAAAACGGGAGAGCTGTGACCCGGCTTTCTTGTATCACCTTGTGAGCTGCAGGCTGGTACACCTTGCTGCTGCTCCTCAGTCAGATTCCAAGGCAACGTAATGGAGTGTCTGCCTCAGATATACAGCGCTCTCCTGAGGGGGCGTCAGGCTAAAAATGACACCGCCTTTATCTCAAACAAAACAAAACATGGTTCGTGGCAGCCTTTTTCTAGATATCACATTGATTTATGCAGAATTCATAATCAAAGATGGAGAAGACCATGACCTTTTTTGTTAGTTTAAAGATGCAGGTTATAAAAACAGAATATAGCTTAGGAATTGTTTGCTACCAGACACATTTTTTTTCTGTAAACATACACGATCAAAATGTTGAATAATTTTGATTTTTTTAAATGCTTTTGAAAGAGCTCTCTAATGCTTACCAAGGCAGCATTTTATTAAGATAAAATAGGAAGATAAATGGCAATAAATAAATTAATAATGAATATAATATATTAATAATATAATGAATTAATACTCATAATAATATAATAATAACAA
Source organism: Garra rufa (assembly GCF_049309525.1). Taxonomy (NCBI): domain Eukaryota; kingdom Metazoa; phylum Chordata; class Actinopteri; order Cypriniformes; family Cyprinidae; genus Garra; species Garra rufa. The sequence goes on along the minus strand of NC_133371.1, from coordinate 26,550,472 downwards.
TTATAATAATAATAATAGTAATAAAAATAATAATAATAATTATTATTATTATACCCCTATCTTAAACCTAACCACTTCTCAGCAATAAAAGACATTCCAATTATACCTATTATTATTATTATTATTATTATTATTATTATTATTATTATTATTATTATTATTATTATAATTATTATTATTATTATACCCCTACCTCAAATCTAACCACTTACCAGCAATAGAAGATAAAATAGGAAGATAAATGGCAATAAATAAATAAGTGAATAAATAATATTGAGTATAATGTATAATAAACGTATTATATTAATAAAATAATTAATTTATAAAATAGGAAGATAAATGGCAATAAATTAATAATGAATATAATATATTAATAATATAATGAATTAATACTCATAATATTATAATAATACATTAATAATAATAATAATAATAGTAATGAAAATAATATTATTAATAATAATAATAATAATAATAATAATTATTATTATTATTATTATTATTATTATTATTATTATTATTATTATTATTATTATACCCCTATCTTAAACCTAACCACTTCTCAGCAATAAAAGATATTCCAATTATACCAATTATTATTATTATTATTAGTAGTAGTAGTAGTAGTAGTAGTAGTAGTATTGTTGTTGTTGTTATTATTATTGCTATTATTATTATTGCTATTATTAATATTATACCCCTACCTTAAATCTAACCACTTGCCAGCAATAGAAGATAAAATAGGAAGATAAATGGCAATAAATAAATTAATTAATTAATTAATAATAATATTTATTTATTTATTAATACAAATATTTGCTCATTATGACTTTTTAACATTGATATATATATATATATATATATATATATATATATATATATATATATATATATAATAAAAAATGAATTAATTAATTAAATTCTAATTTAATATAATATATAATATATGCTGATTATAATATATTAAGAATATGATTTAATAATAATAATAATAGTATTATTATTATTATTATTATTATTATTATTATTATTATTATTATTATTATTATATGTATAAATATACCCCCACTTTAAACCTAACCACTTCTCAGCAATGGAAGATAAAAATGGAAAATAAATAAATAACATATTAATAATATAATTCATATATTAATAGCTAAATTAATTAATGACCCTAATGATAATGATAATAATAATAATAATATTTTTATTATTATAACAGCATATACTGCATTTTTGATAACAATGTTTATTAAATATTTTTGGACTTTTCACTGTTTTGCAACCAAATGCCATCCAGTATTTGATTTGAGAGCATACAGATTTGGAGAATATAATTAAGTAAGTAAATAATGACCGTTTTTATTTTAGTTGAATTATTGCTTTAAATCACATTTACAAAGTGTCAGCAAATTTGAACTTGATCTGTTACATTTTAGATAAAAAGCACCCCTAAGAAATGTGTAAAAACAGCAATCCCCACCCCTTCTGGTTGAATGTGTACAGTAGGTGATAGATGAGCACAAATTTCATGAAGGACTGGCTGATCTTGCAAGCTGCTGCAAGCAGAGTCTTATTTTTGAGTGTTGTCTTATCTTGTTGTTTTAAATACCATTTTGTATGTGTGTGTGTGTGTGTGTGTGTGTGTGTGTGTGCATTGAAACTTGATATACAGTAGTCGTTATGTAACAGCAGATTGTGACAAATTATATGATAGATTATCACAAAAGTGAACCCACGAGACTTAGTTCAAAGATGCACTATGACTTGCCAGATTCCCTGTCTTTCATTGAACGAAGTAGGCATGTCGAAACAGAGGTCTCTCTTGGGTAGATGTGTGTTAAATCCTTCTGACATGAGCACAATACATGTAAAATCAGGTTGATTAGAAGGTATAACATACTACACAGACCCTAAAGACTGGAATTATCACACTACTACTGTAGATGTTTATATATGGGAGTTCAATTTGAATCAGAAGTGCCGAATCTGGGTCTTTACACATTCAAAAGACAGTTGAGATATTGCCACACTTACATGACACTCCAGTCAGACCCTTAAAATGGCTTACAAGACAATGAATGTATTGTGCAAGAGACAACTATAAACAAGTAGATAAAGGTAACAAGTCAAGTACTAATCTTCACTGGCAGTTCAGTCGCAGTCAAAGTGCCAAAACTATGTTAGTTTTACATTCGAGACAGTGTAATGTTATTGGAAAGAGTACAAACAGATTGGTTGGATTGTTCTTTGTAGTTTAGTTCAGGTTATAAATACTTTACCTTTCAAAACTTTAAAGGCATTCATTCATTCATGCATTCATTTATGTGTATTGTCTTTTCAAAAACATTCAACAAAATGCTGCTTTGCCACAGTAATTTGTCACAGTAAGTTATATTGTAAAATACGTATACTACAATAGAAATCTGTTATTTTAATTCATAATAATATTCCCCAGTATATTTTTTATTATTAAATAAATGTAGCCTTGGTAAACTCAAGAGATTTCTTTTAAAAATCATACCAACCCCCGAAATTTGAGTAGTAGTGTGTATGTATATGCAGATGTGTGCTTTTATTTTATTTAATGTATTATTTTATTTTAATCAATTAATTAATTTAATTTTATTATTTATTGATCATTTTATTTTATTTTTGTATTTTATTTTATATCATTTTATTTTTATTTTTATGTATTTTATTTCATTATTTTTCCATTTTTTTGTCATTTTATTTATTTATTTATTTATTTATTTAATTTTAATATCATATATTTCATTTTATTTCATGTGATTATTTTAATATTTATTGTTAATTGTTTTTTTTGTATTTTGTATAATTGCTTTACTGTATATCATTTTATTTTATTTTTTATTTTATTTGTAATTTAATTACATTTTATGTAATTGTATTTATTTTTTATGTATTATTTCATTTTAATTTATTTATTTTTATTATTTATAATTTATTTAATTTTAGTATTTAATTTTATTTCATGTCATTTTATTTTAAATTTATTTAAATTTTAATTATTTTTTATATTTATTTTATTTTTCAGTTTTATTTCATTTCTCTATTTTATTGTCATTTTATTTATTTATTTATTTTATTATTTATTGTTAATTTTATGTTATTTTTGTATTTTATATAATTTAAATTTATTTATTATTTATTTTTATTATGTATTTTATGTTTTATTTTATTTATCTATTTTATTTTATACAATTGTATTATTTTTTATTTGTTTTATTTATTGTTATGTGTGTGTGTGTGTGTGTGTGTGTGTGTGTGTGTGTATATATATATATATATATAATGATTTATTTTGTTATTTTATTTATTTAATTATTGATTGATTTATTTTATTTATTGTTAATTTTATTTTGTATTTAATTTTGTATTTATTTTCTTCTAATTATTTTTCTATTTGATTTTATTTTGTTATTTTTCAGTTTATTTTATGTAATTGTTTTTTATTTAATTTCATTTTTTTTCAGTTATTTAATTTTATTATTTATTTTCATTTATTTATTTTGTTATTTGATGTAATTTTATTCATTTCCACTTTATATTTTGAAATTTAAATTTAAATAAAAATTTAATTTAAAAATTTAATTTTTATTTCATTATATTTTAATTTATTTAATATTTTTATTTTATTTTATTTTTCTATTTTATTGTTTTATTTATATTATTTATAAAAAAAATATTTTTATATTATTTAATTTAATTATTATTTTTTTATTATTATTATTTATGTGTTATTTATTTGTTTATGGTGAGTATTCATCCAGTCTGTTGTTTATCAAATTCAATATAGTTTTTTGCTACAACAATTTCTTAAAAATAAACCTCACTCAGCTATACAACTCCAAAACTGTACAAACAAAACATCTAGATCTTTACACCACTAATTAATCGCCCTTCTAAGATGCTGTTTTGTATTGTGAACTTCTGCATTTTGCCGAATGGTGTAAAGCCTTAGAGATACCAAGCATGTACATACATGGAAGATAATAGGACATCCTGAGCTCAGTGCTGCAGGGTGGGCCTGAAGTACAGTCAAGCCATTGTTGTTTTCACAGTGTGTGTGTGCTTACGTTAGTGTCTCCGTGTGTGTGTGTGTGTGTGTGTGTGTGTGTGTGTGTGTGTGTGTGTGCATGCGAGAAGATGAGAAAGAGGAAAACACACAGCAATGGAGCTGTAGGAAGATTATTGTGAGAAGAAGGGGGGAAATAATCATCAGAGGAAGCCCAAATGGGATCCCGCTCCTCAAACATACAAATGATCTTGTGTTAACAGCTGGGCTCCAACATCTGTCTGCAGAGTCACATGCCCGGAGAGCAGATGCTTCTGCTGCCTGAGCTGTTTGTTATTGTGCTTTGTGTTGCCCTTGGGCTGGGCAAAAGGAAGGTGGGCCTTTTTGTTACATGTTGTATGGCTGCAGGGCTCAGACTGTACATGTGAGACAGACACGGCAATCAAGTTACGATCAAACATTCTTTGAATCGCCAGCTTTAGCGCTCCGCAGTGGTTTTGTCTTTGTGCTTTGCTGCTTCTTGCTATTTTATCTCTGTGAAGAGGCTGAATTATTGGATTCCCTGCATTTCTTTATCTTGTTGCTTCAAAAATGAGTAATTCAAGGCTGAGTCAGTACTTACATTTTTTTTCTATTTTGATTATTGTTTTAATATTCTTCTTCTTCTTCTTCTTCTTCTTCTTCTTCTTCTTCTTCTTCTTCTTCTTTTAAATGTAATTTATTCCTGTGATGTGAAGCTGAATTTTCAGCATCATTACTCCAGTCGCACGATTTGTCAGAAATCATTCTAATATGCTGATTTGTTGCTCAAGAAACAATATTATCTATGATGAAATCATTCTGTTGCTAAATATTTTGGTAAAAACTAGGGATACACCGAATATTCGGCCACCGAAAATTTTCGGCCGAAAATGGCCCAAAAGTGCATTTTCGGTTTTCGGCCGAAAGACTTTTATCACCGAAACAACACGGCCGAAACAGTATGTTGACGCAAACAGAAACCGCAGCCTGCACGTGCTTGTCTGAAGCAACACTTCTGCGGTGTGGACGTATTTCAGTATATCTGAGAAAGACCCACGGATAGCGATTTGCAAAACTTGTAATGCCGAAATTTCAAGAGGGGGTGTTTCTGCTGTCGTGCGTGCAGCCAGTGATGAGAGCAGAGATCGGCGCATTGCGCAGACAGATGTGGCTTTCAGTGAGTGAAAAACAATGGATTTAAGTTGGTGTTACGTCACAATATTTTAAAGATATGTCTTTTCTATATACTGTATTTTTATAAATATTTATGTTTTAAACCGTGGAGGTGAGCCAATGGATATCACACAAGCAACGTGAAAACTGCGCAATATGTTCAAGTGAAAGTAAAAACTGACAGTGCTTTCAGCATCTGACATGCATTCTCTCAGAGACAATGAGAGACAATTGTAATTCATATGCTGATATTAATTTAGTCCCCTACTATTGTGTAAGGGTTGTTTTTTTGAAAGACTTAAATAAAGCTCTTAATTTGATGAAACTTCAAAAGGCTATCCATTGAATAAATATGAGCGCTCCACGTTTCAAAGTCATTTGCTGCGCTGCTTTGTTTACCATTCTGACAGCGCCTCCTGCTGGAAGAGAAACACGTAGAGTTGTAAATGTGAACTGATGGATCCACAAGATAATGTGTTATAAAAATTTAAACAATTTAAACAAAGGCAGTAAAATATATGTATATGTTATTTAAGTAATATAATACTTGATTGATAATAATTGTTTAAATTAATATAACTGATTTATTCTTTGAAACTTTAATATTAATTTATGCAATTGCAATGCCTTGATTTTAGTAAAATTAGTACACAGTCATAGCCATAAATGCAATGGTATTAATAATTTGCATTATTTTTTCGGTGTTTTGGTTTTCGGCCTTGGTTTCCTCTTTTTCGGTTTTCAGTTTCGGCCAAGAATTTTCATTTCGGTGCATCCCTAGTAAAAACTATTTAGATTCTTTAGTGGGAATCATTTAATTTTTTTAGGATGAATAGAAAGGCAATGAAAGCAACCGTTATTTTAAATTATTAGTTTTTTTTATATTATATTTTTCTTTTTACTGTCAGTTTTGACAGTAAATTAATTTATTACTATTTTATCTCTATGAAGAGATTGAATTGTTCAGTTCGGTCTTTAATGTCACATGATTTGTCAGAAATCATTGTAATATGTTGACTTGGTGCACAATAAATATTTCTGCTAATATTTCTGATGCTAAATATTTTGGTGAAGACTATGGTACTTTTTTCCCCAGGATTTTTTAATGAGAATACTAATAAATAAAATGCTAGAAAGGTCATAACATCAACATTTATACTAAATGATCACTTTTTTATAATATTTTTATATTTTTTATTGTCACTTTTGATCAACTTATTACAATTTTATCTCTATGACGAAATTGGATTCAATTCAGTACTTACATTTCTGTCTATTTTGATTGTTACAAATTAAAATAACTATTTTCAGAAATCATTCTAATTCTAAATCAATCTAATCATTCTAATATGTTGATTTGGTGCGCAATAAATATTTCTTGTTATTATCAACATTTACATTTTATTTTATTTTATTTTTTATTTATAACAATCAAAATAGACAAAAAAAAAAGTACTGAACTGACTCCAATAATTTAATTACTTCATAGAGATAAAGTAGTAATAAATTGATCAAAAGTGACAGTAAAAACTAAAAAAAAAAAGTATATAAAAAAATGTAATAGTTTAGAATAAATGCTGCTTTTATGACCTTTCTATTAATCAGTATTAATTGGTGAAAACTATGATACTTTTTTCAGGATTCTTTAATGCCATTGAAAATATTAGAATGGTCATAACATCAGCATTTAAACTAAATTATCACTTTTTTCTGTTATTTTTATGTTTTACTGTCACTTTTGATCAACATATTACATTTTTTTTCTTTATGAAGAAATTGGATTCAATTAGGTATTCAAATTTTTGTCTATTTTGATTGTTACAAATTAAAAGAACTATTTTCAGAAATCATTCTAATTTTAAATCAGTCTAATCATTGTAATATGTTGATTTGGTGTGCAAAAAATATTTCTTGCTATTATCAACATAAAAAAAAATTGTGATGCGAAATATTTTGGTGAAAACTTTTTTTTTCCATGATTTTTTTAATGAGATAGAAAATACTAGAAAGCTCATAACATCAGCATTTATACTAAATTATTACTTTTTTATGATATTTTTATGTTTTTATTGTCACCTTTGATCAACGTTTTACAGTTTTATCTCTATGAATAAATTGGATTATTGAATTCAATTCAGTACTTAGATTTGTGTCTATTTTGATTTTTACAAATTAAAAGAACTATTTTCAGAAATCATTTTAATTCTAAATCAATCTAATCATTCTAATATGTTGATTTGGTGCGCAATAAATATTTCTTATTGTTTTTTTTCCCCTGGATTTTTTTAATGAGATAGAAAATACTAGAAGGGTCATAACATCAGCATTTATACTAAATTATTACTTTTTATATGTTATTTTTATGTTTTTATTGTCACCTTTGATCAACGTATTACAGTTTTATCTCAATGAATAAATTGGATTATTGGATTCAATTCAGTACTTAGATTTGTGTCTATTTTGATTTTTACAAATTAAAAGAACTATTTTCAGAAATCATTCTAATTCTAACTCAATCTAATCATTCTAATATGTTGATTTGGTGCGCAATAAATATTTCTTATTATTTTTTTCCCCTGGATTTTTTAATGAGATAGAAAATACTAGAAAGGTCATAACATCAACATTTATACTAAATTATTACTTTTTATATGTTATTTTTTTTTACACATATTACAATTTTATATTACAATAAATATTTCTTGTTATTATCAACATTAAAAACGTTGTGATGGTAAATATTTTGGTGAAAACCATGATCCTTTTTATAAGATTAATAGAAAGGTCATAAAAGCATTGTTTTTATGAATTATTAAATTTAAATTATTTTATTTATTTATTTATTTATTTTACTGTCACTTTCTGTGAAGAGATTTAATTATTGTATTCAATTCCAATTCAGTATATGTTTTTTCTATTTTCATTGTTTTGATAAAATAACTATTTTCAGCGGTAATATATTTCAGTATGTCATTTATATTTGTGATGTGAAACTGAATTTTCAGCAGTCATTAGGTTTCAATGTCGCATGATAGCTGCTTTTAAGAATTATCAATGTTAAAACCACAATTCTTTTTTTCGGGATTCTTGAATAGGGAATCTTTCATTTTTGAGGATTAATAGAATTCTAAACTATTAAATTCATTTATATATATTATTTTCATTTTTCGTTTTACACTTTTGATTGACAATTGACAATTTATTACTACTTTATCTCTATGAAGAAATATTTTTTTTTGAACCAGTTCATTAGTTTTTTTGTCTCTTTTGATTGTTACAAATTAAAATTACTATTTTCAATAACAGAATATAAAAAATAAATAAATAATAATTTATTCCTGTGATATGAAGCTGAATTGTCAGCATCATTACACTAGTCTTCAGTTTTACATGATTTGTCAGAAATCATTCTAATTCCCTGATTTGGTGCTCAAGAAACACTTCTTATTATTATCAACGTTAAAAACATTGTGATGCGAAATATTTTTAGCATAGAAAAACGTAATACATTTTTGAGGATTTCTAAATAGGAATCCTTTTTTTTTTTTTTTAGTTTTTTTGACCTTTATAGAAAGGTCATAAAATCAGAAATGAATTCTAAATTAATACTTTTTCATACATTATTATTTTTATGTTTTTGCTGTCACTTTTGATCAATTCATTACTATTTTATCTCTGTAAAGATATTGAATTATTGGATTCATTTCAGTGCCTACATTTTTTGTCACTAGAATGCTGATTTAAATATCGGTATCGGTATTGCAGTCAAAAGATTTTTTTGTGTTTTTAAAGAAGTCTCTTCTGCTCACCAAGCCTGCATTTATTTGATCCAAAGTACAGCAAAAACAGTAACATTTTGAAATATGTTTACTATTTAAAATAATTGTTTTCTATCTTTCAGAAGCCTGAAAATAATAGTGTATGTAAATATTGATAAAAAAATAATGTTTCATGAACAGCAAATCAGCATAGTAGAATAATTTCTGAAGCATCATGTGACACTGAAGACTGGAGTAATGATGTTGAAAATGTAGCTTTGATCACAGGAGTAAATTTCAATTTAAAATATATTCAAATAGAAAACAGTTAGTTTAAATAGTAAAAATATTTCAAAATGTTACTGTTTTTGCTGTACTTTAGATCAAATAAATTCAGGCTTGGTGAGCAAAAGAGACATCTTAAAAACTTGTTAAAATCTTACTGTTCAAAGACTTTTGACTGGTAGTGTATATTTACAACGTAATTTATTCCAGTAATGCAAAGCTAAATTTTCAGCAGCCATTACTCCAGTTTTCAGTGTCACAAGATTTCAGAAATCTTTTTAATATGCTGATTTGGGGCTCAAGAAGCATTTATTATTATTATTATCAATATGTGACCCTGGACCACAAAACCAGTCTTAAGTCGCTGGGGTATGTTTGAAGCAATAGCCAAAAATACATTGCATGGGTCAAAATTATTGATTTTTCTTTTATGCCAAAAATCATTAGGAAATTAAGTAAAGATCATGTTCCATGAAGATTTTTTGTAAAATTCCTACTATAAATATATCAAAATGTAATTTTTGATTAGTAATATGCATTGTTAAGAACCTAATTTGGACAACTTTAAAGGTGATTTTCTCAGGATTTTTATTTTTTTGCACCCTCAGATTTCAGATTTTCAAATAGATGTATCTCGGCCAAATATTGTCCTATCCTAACAAACCATACATCAATAGAAAGCTTATTTACTGAGCTTTCATATTATATATATACATCTCAGTTTTGTAAAATTTAACCTTATGACTGGTTTTGTGGTCCAGGGTGACATATAGAAAACATTTGCAATGCGACTTTACTCAAATTTCCAAATCCTTTGTAACAATATCTTTACAGTCACTTTTGAACAATTATTGCTTTTTTCTCTATGAAGTGGTTGAATATTTGTATTCACTGCATTCCTTCATTTATCTTGTTGCTTCCCAGCAGCCAAAATGAGTCAAGGCTGAGTCAGTACTTACATTTTTGTCTATTCTGATCATTGTTGACACAGTCCAGAGAAAAACGGAAGTCCTCTAATGAAAATGATGCATGTAGGAGGACGATACCGGTCGGCGACAGCTGTAAGACAATTCGGCGAGCGCCAGGGTGTGAATTTCACATCCTACCTTCTAACGTGTCACAGCAGGGTGTAATGATATGAAGTGGGCAGCGAAATGCCTCCCTTGATAGATGGAGAGGCTAAAAGTTGACACACATAAAGCTGCCCTATAATCAGATAATAAACATCTTTCTCATCAAGCCAAGCAAAACAAAATCATTAGGCAGGGGACTTGCAATTTACTTTCCCTGACCCCCGTATCGATTACGCGACGGCTTCTACACAAATATCAAAGTAATTATTGATTGCTGAAGGAGAGGAAAAACATAGCAGCTGGATCTGAAATGGCTGAGTGTGGGAGAGAGCTAGAAAAGTGTGGAAAGAAATACGACGCTGATGCTGTGGTCAGACCATCACAATAGGAGCAGCGCAGGGACGTGATTAGGTGTATTAATTACCCATGCTGGCCCTAAAGTGTGTTTGGACTCAGCGGGGAAAGAACCAGGAGGAAGTTTAGCGGCAAAAACATCAGACGCTGTTGAGTCCGTCGGGGGAGTCCTCTCCCAGCTCCGTTCTCCTTCCTCTGGTTGTTTTCTTCAGACGTTTCACATGCCGAACAAGCCTCGGGGTTCTCGTCTGGATGCTGGAAAAAGCGGGTTTGTTTCTATTGTTGATGAGGATCAGCTTCTTAGTTAAAAGGTGAATTAGAGGGTTCAATAACATTAGAGGACCTGAATAAACACAAAGAGTTTAACGCTGGCCGCGGTCGACGTGTCAGGCCAATTCAAAACGTCTGTTTGGTTTGGAGACAATCGTGGAAAAATGCTACAGTGGCGATGTTGTAAATGAATATTGCGCTGCTCCTTTTTAATCTCTCATGGCTTTATCAAGTTATCAAATTGTTCAGAGAGATTTGTTTGAAGGATAATGTCCCTCCCTTAATTTTTTTTTTTCTGTGTGAATGAAATTTTATAGCTGACTACTATTGACAGTTTGCCTTGGCCTCATCATGTTCAGGCTAAAGCAACAAAGAATATGGATTACCAGCCCACTAGAAGGCTAAATGTTTTAACTTAATTGTTAATAGTTCACTCTAAACCATAATCCTAACCCTAACTACATAATAAGTACACATAGTTAATAATATTACTCATTTGTGTGTAACAACACCAGCATTACACCCTAAAATGTTAGTTCACCTCAAAATGTAAATACTGTCATTAATTACTCATTCTAAACTCGTAAGACCTTTGTTCATCTTTATTTTTGATCGAATCCAAGAGCTTTCTGACCCTGACAGTGACGCAACTGACACATTCAAGGCCTAGAAACGTAGTAAGGACATTGTTAAAATAGTCCATGTGACATTAGTGGTTCAACTGTAATTTATTGATGTCACATGGACTATTGTAACAATGTTACTTTTTTGCATGAACTAAACCTTCAACTGCTTTTTTTGTAGTTCATTCCCATTGTGTTTTTGACCCCAAAATGTTGATGTTCTTCAGTAGAATGTACTGTACTGTTGAGGTCAAAAGTTTACACCCCCCTTTCAGAATCTTCAAAATGTTCATCATACAAAATGCATGTTATTGTTTACTTAGTACTGACCTGAAAAAGATATGTACATATAGTCCACAAGAGAAAATAATAGTTACATTTATAAAAATGACCCCGTTCAAAAGTTTGCATACACTTCATTCTTAATGCTGTGTTGTTACCTGAATGAGCTGATTTTTTTGTTTAGTGATAATTTTCATGAGTCCCTTGTTTGTCCTAAAAAGTTAAACTGCCTGCTGTTCTTTAGAAAAAAAATCATTAAGGTCCCTCAAATTCTTTGGTTTTTCAGCATTTTTGTGTATTTGAACCCTTTCCAGCAATGACTGAATGATTTTGAGATCCAACTTTTCACACTGAGGACAACTGAGCAACTATTACAACTATTATAGAAGATGTAAATGCTCACTGATGTTCCAGAAGGAAAAATGATGCATTAAGAGTGGGGGATGAAAACTTTTGAACAGAATGGAGATGTGTACATTTTTCTTGTTTTGCCTAAATATCATATATATATTTTTCATTTAGTAATGCCTATCAGAGGCTACAGAAGATAATTATATGTTTCCCAGAAGACAAAATAAGTTGAATTTACAAAATAAGTTAAATTTACTTCAAATTTCAAAAGTTTTCACCCCCTAGTTCTTAATGCATAATTTTTCTTTCTGGAGCATCAGTGAGCCTTGACCCTTCTGTAATAGTTGCATATGAGTCCCGCAGTTGTGCTCAGTGTGAAAAGATAGTGTGTCAAAATCATGCAGTCATTGTTGGAAATGGTTCAAATACACAAAAATGCTGGAAAACCAAAGAATTTGTGGAACCTGAAGGATTTTTCTGAAGAACAGCAGGCAGTTTGAATGTTCAGGACAAACACGACATGAACAACTTTCACCAAAAAAAAAAAAAACAGCTGTGGATCATTCAAGTAAGAACACAGTATTATGAATTAAGTAAGAATTAAGGGGATGTAAACTTTTGAACAGGGTCATTTTTATAAATTCAACTTTCTCTTGCGAACTATATGTAAACATCTTTTATGTAAAATATCTTATTCAGGTCAGTACTAGATAAACAATAACATGCATTTTGTTTTTTATCACTTCTTGTGAACAAATAGGCACTATATTACAGTAGAAGGCCTAAATATGCTTATGAATGTAATAAAAAGGTAGCTACAGTACATTGGTAATGCTTGGTAATGCTGTTGCTGGCATGAAAATAGCATGCTGTAAAGACTTTAAAGTGCATCAAAGGTACTGTTTCCCAGAGCAGAGCATGACTTGATTTCAAGGTGAACACTAGCAGAGGTCATTGGCAGACTGAACTTTGTTGGAAGATGAGTTAGATAGGATAGATAGGGAATCACGAAAGAAGAAAGAAAGCACTGACTTAGGAGGAGTTTTTCTGGCAAGTTGATTCACACCTGCACTCTCTCCGTGGCAGCACGTCGGGCTGGGGTCGTCTGTTGCACGGCAGGAGGATTTGGGGATGATTAATTGCGCTGTCTGCTGAATGGAGCTCTCGAAACAGCGGGATCCTCTGCATATGTAAATACAAGCAGTCTCAGCACAGCACCGAGGAGCAGGATTAACAAAACGACTCTGCTCCCGGATTCCGACCAATTCACCAATCTTTTCTATTAGCACTGACAACCCACAGGCGTGTGAGAAATCCCACAGCCCTTTCATCTTCCCAAATAAAAAACACATTAAATATCAGGCAACCCTTGTCGTGCACAGTGGAGTGGCCTGAGAAATGAAAATCCACAGCTTAGCGGCATTTCTGCACAATCCTGTAATGAGACTATAACGCCAGTGAACACAAACCAAACATACAAGTTAGAAAAATGCAGTATTAATGCATACTAATCTTTATTATTTGTAGTAGTAGTAGTAGTAGTAGTAGTAGTAGTATTAATAATAATAAACTATTAATAATAATAGTTATATTACTACTACTACTAATAATAATTGTATATATTATATTGTATTGTATTTATTATATTATTATTATACTAATATATTACTAATATTATTATAATTAATAAACTAATAAAATATTATTTAAAAATGTTTAGTAGTAGTAATATTAGTAATATATTTGTAATACATTTATTTTTTTATAAATGCATGTAATAAAAAGATTGAATGCATCTACTGGTCATGGTTTTTAAGATGTGTAAAATTGTTTATATAAATATAATTATTATTAATATACTACTACTACTACTATTACTACTAAGAGTTATGCTACAAATGTATTATAGTATAATAATACTTAATTAGTATAAATATACTTAATTACTAATATATTACTAATATTATAAAAAATGAACTAATAAAAGATTATTAAAATATTTAGTAGCAGTGGTATAATAATAATAATAATAATAATAATAATAACAATAGTTATACTACTACCACTACACTACTACTACAAATTATTATTATTATTATTATTATTATTATTATTATTATGTGTTTAATATATTTTAATAATAATTGTTAATAATTATTTATTAAATTAATAATAATAATCATTATTATTAATATCATTAATATTGTTAATATACTAATATATTTCTGTTTTTAATAATAATAGTAATAATAATAACAATGATAATAATAGTTATAGTTACTACTACAAATTATTTTTATTATTATTTACATTTATTTATTTATTATATTTTATTATTAATCGTTACTAATGAATACTATTTATTTTTTAATTAATTACTAATAAATAATTATTATCATTAATATTTCTAATATTATTATTAATAATACACTAAGTATTATTATTATTATTAATGGTAATAATAATAGCAATATTATTATTATTAGTATTAGTATTAGTATTAATTTACATTTATATTTTGTTATTAATAATTATAATGTATTTAATAATTATAATAATAATCATTCTTCTAATTCTTATTATATATGTATAATATTATTCTTAATAAATTATGTATTATTATTAATAATAATAATAATAATAGTTATACTACTACACTAGTACTACTACTACTACTACTAAATATTTTTCAATAATAGTTTATTATTAATAATAAATTATTATTATTATTATTATTATTATTATTATTATTATTATATAAATGATAACCTTCTCATTGCAACAAGAAAATAAGACCTATAAATATTTCTGCTGTTAATGCTGTCAATATTATTCTGTACTGTTCGCTGAATTTAAGGCACATTGGGGACATTTGTAAATTGTTTTACGTCCTAATTTAAAAACCATTATTGCACCTTTGTTTTAACTTAGATACAGAACAGACGATTATGGATTATTATTCACAACTTTAATTAGGACTGTAGGTTATGAATAGAGAATACCGTGGAGTTACAGTCAATAAATTAATCCTAACAGCTTCTGGTCTCCTCTTAACCTGCTCTTTGTTTACAGAAAATCCACCTCTTCCTTAAGTATGAATTAAGGGATTTCTATATTCCCTTAATAGCCCATTCATTTCTCCTCTATTCATCCCCAGGGTGCACATCACCCTAGAAATTATTCATTTTGACCAAACGTCACAAAAAGATGCTCTATGCAATGCAAGAAGGAGATTTATCTTAAGATTTCTTTTACGTGACTAAAAGAGTGTGTGTGGGTTAGAAAGTGAGACAGGAATGGGAGATGTCAGGAGGTTGAGAGTCTCTTTAAATTACCAGTGCACATTTTACCTTTCATGGTATTGATTGTACATGGAAGGGATCATTTAGATTTGAAGTTTTTCTTTCTTCTTCCTTCTTTGTCACTGGATCCTGGGGATCTTATAAATTCCGGGCCACTTTCATCAGAGGAATATACTTTTCCCCCTCATGGTGACCTTTAGAAATCCCTCTGAAACGCCAGACACCCCCAGAAGTCAGAGATATCACATTATCACGTTTTCGGTTTTTTTGGTGAGCTTTTATTCTTTTCCCTTTTCCCTTTTCTACCGGAATCTATACTTTTTCATGGCATTTGGAAAGGTCAGACATGTGTTGAACATCCAAGTTGCTAATGTTTGCAAAACTTCCTTTTTTCATTGACGGAGGGGAATATGGCTGGTGGCTCCTTTAAACACAGTCAGTTTGTTGTGATAAAGGAGACATGTAGAGTTACGGCCATTTTCACACTGGCACTCTTTCTGTGTGCTAAAATATTGTTCAGTATGAATAATTGTATGTAGCAAATGAGGCCGCATGTTAATTCTGAAGCAATTAGCGACTCAGCAGCGGTTTGATCTTTAAGTGGACATATTATATACCCCTTATACTCCCCGGAAGCCCGGCACAGTGACTCCCAGATGATCCCATGGCCGTCAGCGCCCCGAACGCCGGTGCTTGCAATGGGAAGGCCATGAATTACTGTACACTGTGGATTTCATTTTCTTTATGGTAACTATTAACCTCTCCCCAAATTCACCCCTTACTCTCAAGGTCAACAACCCATATGCGCAGCCTTTGTTCCAGCCATGCTGACCCGTCCTTTACCTCACACATTTATAGCCAATATGTATGAAAATACTTTAGACATTTGCAAAACTATTCATAAAATGTGCCATATTTGAAGCTTATTAGCATATGACAACACGTATTATAGCTTGCATTAATACAATAATACACTAACAAACAGTGCAGCATTATAAAATAATGATCATTGTCCATTTAAAACTATTATATTATATTACATTATACTATAATTTATTTTGTATTTTATTATACTACTTTATTGTATTGGAATATATCTTGACTTTATAACTTGTTGTAACTTGTTATATACTTGTCAATGTATATTTATATTTGAATATGCGTGAATTAATGGTCTGTTTAGGAATATGTTTTGTTAATCGATCTACTACAACACATGTTTTGTTTTGCTCTAATAAATAAATGTAAAACCATCAGCATTCTTTAAAATTTGCTAATTTACAATTTAACAGGATTCATGAGTTTTAGGATGTTATATAAAATAACATATATTATATTAAATTATGTTATATTATATTATATTATTATGTTATATTATGTTATATTATATTGTTACGTTATAAAATAATAAAAATTAGCTATTTCATCTTTTAAATATAATGTAATTTAAAAATATTTTGTAATATTTTATTTTACTTATTATATTGTATCTTCACTTCATAACTTTAATACATGTTTATATTTATGTATTTAAATGTGCATGAATTAATATTCTATTTAAGGATTATGTAATGTTTGTTATGAATCTACTACAACACATTTTATTTATTTACTTTTATTTTTTTTTATAAATTGTTGCTTAATACGTGATTAACTTAAAACAATAAGCATTCAACAAAAATAACAAATTTACAAATTAAGAGTGGATTTTTGAGAAATATTATTATTTTATTAATATTATATTTTGAGGATATAATATAAAATGCCATAGATTATATTATATTATACGATAAAATAAAGATTGTGAGGTATTGTAACTTTAAATTACAATATAATATAATGTAATATGTCATATTAATTATATTATATTATATTATATTAAACAATATTACGTGATAAAGATTATGAGTTACTGTAACTTTAAAATATAATATAGTACAATGGTATCACTTTACAATAAGGTTTCACTAGTTAACATTAGTTAACTACTTTAGCTAACATGAACTAAGAATAAACAATACTTCTAGAGCATTTAATAATCTTAGTTAATATTGATTTCAACTAATGCATTATTCAACTCAAAAGTTGTTTGTTATCATTAGTTAATGCACTGTAAACTAATATGAACAAACAATTAACAACTGTATTTTTATTAACATTAACAAGATTAATAAATACTGTAATAAATGTATTATTCATTGTTGGTTCATGCTAGTTAATACATTAACTAATTGTAAAGTGTTACTAAAATAATACGAAGTATAATGACTTTATAACTTTAATACATTTTTTTGTATGTTGGATTTGCATGAATTAATAATCTGTTAAGGAACATGTTTGTTAATGAATCTACTACAATACATTCTGTTTTCTCTATTTATTATAAAATGTTGCTAAATATGCCATCAGCATTCAGCAAAATTACCGAATTTACAATTTAACAGAGGATTCATTAGAAATATTAATCTCTCCTGTTTCAAAAAAATAAGAAAGAAAGCAGCTTTTCTAAAATTAGGTCATCGAATGATCCTAAGCCTAATATACACTTTATAAAAGAAATTGTGCTTAATATTTAAATAAAAGACGCCAACACAATACAAACAGCAGGTATGTGTGTGGCATGCATGCTGGGAGCTTAATTAGTTTAGTTCGGCATTCATCTTGAAGAAAGCAGCATTTCCTTTGATGCGCCGAAAAATGCGCATGCGCGCGCACCACCTCTCGGTGTTGTTAAATCACTGCTTCACCATAATTTGACAGTTTAGTATTAATTAGTGAAACACCCCATATAGTTTAACACACTATTATTGATGACCAACCTCACTTAACTCGCCCTCCCTGCGCAAACCCCAGTTAGTTAGCCGCTCTCTGGAGTATCTCCTACTTTAGCAGACTGCCACTAAATGCATTATATTCTCACGGCTCCATCTCTCATACACCCGCCTCGCCCTGGGAGTCTGAACCAAATGCATAATTTAAAAAGTCCTTAATCTGCGATGGCATTCCCATTTGGTCGCCAGCAGACTGCACTTTATGATGTCAGCTTTCTTCCACAAAGGTCAATAGCAGTTTTCTCTAGCCCTTCTCTCCCTCCCTCTCTTTCTTTCTCTGAGGTCTGGTGTAATACGCTTTATGGGCTCGAGTCCTGACACCTGGTGACATGATAACCTTCCCACTGCTCCAGCCTCGGCTTTTTGCTGCTCTCTTGTCACTGTTCTTTCAGATCTTGAAGCTGGGTCATTATAAGCCAAAAACACACACAGCGAATACCTTCTTTCCTTTTATTTTTAGCATTTTCTTTTTCTTCGCTTAATTGCAAAGCAGTAAAACCTGGATGCATTTTCTCATATTTTAAAACTGCAGAGTTATTTATGATACCTTTAAGCTGATTTAATGAAAAAAATCGCTGAATTAATTTGATATTTTCTTCTATCTCAGCTTACATTTGCTGAAAAGCGTAAACCTTTTGGCGCTGCGGCACTATCAAAACATTGCAAAACAGCAATGTTGACTTGACTAATAAGTGTATTCAGACTGGTTTGGCTGTACCATGGCGGATGAAGGCAGTTTTTGAAAAAGCCTGTTTTGTAACTATAAACATACATATTTTTATCTGATTTGGTGCCATTAGTTTGAAAAGGTTCTGTAGCAGCTTTAACTCTATGCATCACTGAATATATAAAGGAGTTAATGATTTTTTTTTTTTTTTTTTTTTTACAAATGTTTTTGTTTTGAATAAACATAAAATATTTGAGGATATGCGACAAGTACCAGTCAAAAGTTTAGATGCATCTACTGGTCATGTTTTCTTTTCTTTTTTTAGTCTATAAAGAAAAAAAAGATAATGGAAAACAAAGCAATTTTCTAAAATCATGTAGTAAAAGGACACTTCCAGAACACAAAATTTACAGATCATTTACTCACCTCCTTGTCATCCAAGATGTTCATGTCTTTCTTTCTTCGGTCGTAAAGAAATTATGTTTTGTTTTGTTTTTTTGTTGAGGAAAACATTTTAGGTTTTCTCTCCATATAGTGGACTTCTATGGTGCCTACAAGTTTAAACTTCCAAAATGTAGTTTAAATACAGCTTTAAAGGGCCCTGAACGATCCCAGCCGAGGTTGAAAGCTCTTATCTAGCAAAACGATCGGTTGTTTTGTCTAAAAAAAAATTGGCAATTTATATACTTTTTAACCTCAAATGCTTTTCTTGTCTAGCTCTGTGTGAACTCTGTTTATTCAGGTTTAAGACCATTAGGGTAGGTTGAAAAACTCCCATCTTGTTTTCTCTTCCAACTTCAAAATCATCCTACATTGCTGTTTTACCTTTTTTGTAAAGGGCGTTGGATCTTCTTTGCACGTTTACTTTGTAACCACTTCTGCCTGATGATTTTGAAGTTGGAAGAGAAAACAAGATGGGAGTTTTTCGACACAACCTAAATGTATTGAACTGGAATATACAGAGTTGACGCAGAGCTACACAAGACGAGCATTTGAGGTTAAAAAGTGTGTAAATTGTCATTTGTTTTTAGATAATAACAGATCGTTTCGCTAGATAAGACCCTTGTTTCTTGGTTGCGATAATTTAGAGCCTTTTAAAGTTGCATTTCAACTGTATTTTGGAAGTACAAACTCGCTGTCAACATAAAAGTCCACTACTGTATATGGAGTGAACTATTTTTGAGTTTTCCTCAAAAAACATTGTTTCTTTACTACTAAAGAAAGAAAGACATTAACATCTTGGATGACAATAGGGTGAGTAAATTATCTGAACATTTTTGTTCTGGAAGTTAACTTCTTTAATACACTGACCCATTTACAAATATAGAACTGTCTTTTTTTATTGGCTTTATTTGTTTATTTATTTTTTAAGGAAATCGCTAATCACAAATCAAAGTCAATAAATTAAATATATCTTGATGTCGTAACTTCAATATATTTTCATATATCTTCATATTTGAATGTGCATGAATTAATGATTTAGTTGTTAATAAATCCACTATAGGACATTTTGTTTATGAACTTATTATTAATATATAAAGTGTTGCTTAGTATGTAATTAATGTAAAAACCAGCATTAAACAAAGTTTGAACATTTACAATTTTACAGAATATATAGGAGAAATATAAATATCTCTTTTGTTTCAGGATGTAATGTAAAATAATTAATTATATTATATTTTTAACAGTATTACATGACAAAAAATGATCATGAGTTAATGTAACTTTGAAATTTAACTTATAAAATATAATATTATTTATTTGTCTGTTTCTAGTTTTATTGTTTGTGAAATTTCTGATCACAAACCAAATTCATGCAATGTCAAGAAATTAAATGTACTTATTTATATTTTATTACAACAAATAATTAATTAGAAAATTACATTGAAAGTGCACATGGGTAGTGATGAGTACCACCCCCAGCCCCCCCCCCCCCCCCCCCCCCCCCAATTTGCCCTCATTTTTTTGTAGCTATTTGAGGTTTAAGTAATACTTTAGCATTTGAGGTGGGACTATTTGTAGCTATTTGGAAGACATGACAGATTTTTGCTTGACCACAGTTTTGCTTGGTGTTGTTAATGTTGTAGAACATACTTTATAATAAAGAATTTATTGATGAATAAATTATATATAAGATAAAATGCAGTTAAACTTGGTTTGGTAGTTCACCTCACCTCACCTCATACCTTAAACTGACTTTCAGATCAGCTTTCACGCAACCCTACCAAACCCACCAACACCCAGCCATAAATCTACTGAGACTCAGGACCCTGAGAGAGCAACACATTGGGCTCCACTGAAGGGACATCAGATGACACCCAAACTCCATCACAGAGAGAATAAAAAAGACATCACCTCGCAACAAGCTGGTGATAAAGGGTGCCTGGGCGTGGGCGAAAATTAAGACTCTGTAACAAGGTCCCGGGCTCCCAGCCTGACAACCATTTTCCCTTGTATTTATCATCCCTCCATGCCATTGGCTATTACGTGTGAACCTGCTGTCTTGCGGTAGACCTGGAATTTATGGATGCTCCATTATTAGGGGATTGTGGGTAGAGGGGGAGGAAGGAAGGGGGCGCAGCTCTATGGTTTTCTGAGGATGTTACGATTGCCTCTTAGATTATGCCACTTGACAGGTTTGTCATCCCTGTGCACTGATGTGCTCTGCAGAGTGCTCTGATATCATTAGCTTCATTGCTCTTAATGTGTCTGCTCCCCTCCATAGCAAGACAGGTCATATATTGTGCAAATAGGTGGACAGCAGCTGAGAGCCGCGGATTACGGAAGGGAAGAAACTGCCGGCTGGTTTATTTTCACTCACTTTGGTCAGACGTTAAGGATTATTACGGATACTTTTCTGAGGTCACAAGCAAACTGTCTTGAGTTTGATTTAACTGTATTCCTTTACTTCACATTTAAGAATCAATTTATTAGAAACACAAAGTAACTATGTTCCTTTGATTTAAATCTTTTTTGCTTTGACATTTTGCCAAAATGCTGGCAGTATCTGTGAGGAGTGTCAGCACAAACGCTTGTAAAAACCGAGTCTGTGACCTTCAGATACTTTATATTTTCATATAAGCTAAGCGCTAATGGCTTATTACTGAGACCATGTGAAAACAAATTGGCCCACTTGATAGCTGACAATTAGACAAAGTATAAGAAGTAAGGATAACACATATAGGTCCCCAATTCTAACTATTAACTATTTGCTTATTAGCAGCATTTTACTAGCATATTGGCTGTGTATTAGTACTTATAGAGCACATATTAATACCTTATTCTACATGATATATTATATTTTAGATCCCTTAATCCATACCTTAACTGACTACCTTACTATTAAAAAGCAGCAGCGGTTTATTATTAAGCAGTTTAATAGTGTGTACACACCATAACCAAATTTAAATATAGCTGCAAGCAGCAATTACGGGGCCAAGCATTCAAAGGGCAAAATGAGGAGCTAAGGATGGCAGGAACAGCAAACCAACTGCAACAATAAGTGAAAGGAAGCAATTTTAAGATGATTTTAGTCAAAATTACAGAAAAATAATGTAGAACGCCTACTGATATGATTTAATGCTTATTACGTTTGACCAACAGGTGGCGCTGTTATCAGATTAATGTGGTGTGTTTAGTGTGAGGTGACAAAGGCACACTCAAAGTTTGGTGTCATTATGTCAAAGCTTTGCAGAGATAAAGCTTCAGAATCATTTTGGCGTCAAGCCTAATATTTGTAGAGGCGCTGTACGAAAACGGTTTCATCTATCAACATGAAATAGATAACTTTTTTCAGCACAGTCTGAAGATGATCTCACTCGATTTTGGTGAAAATCGGACGAGCGGTCTAGGACTAGTTCAAAAAAGTAGGTTTTCAACATAACCAAAATGGTGGACATGAAGATTGACCAACTTTGTCATAATTGGTATCTATGTTGTCAGCATAACCCAAGGAATATTTTGAGACTAATCTCATTACAATAGGCTAATGGTATCTACAGTTATTAGCATTTTGTCTATTTTATAATTCATAGTTAATGAATGGTTCATTACTCTTGACCAATAGGTGGCGCTGTTACCAAATTGATTTGGTGTAATCAGTGTGAGGTGGTAATGCCACATACCAAATTTCGTGCAAATATCTCAAAGCTTTGCAGAGATACAGCTTCAGATGCGCTTTGGCATCTTTCCAGCAAATTCGTTGATGCGTTAAATGAAAACGGTTTCAAATATCGACACGAAATCCATAACTTTTTGTCAGCATGGTCTGATGATGATCTGAGTCAAATTTGGGGAAAATCAGACTAACGGTCTAGGAGGAGTTCGAAAAAGTAGGTTTCCTACATTAATCAAAATGGCGAACAGGAAGTTAGGCCAATTTTGGCAAAATTGGTATCAATGTTCTCGGCCTGACCCAAGGAATATTTTGATTTCACTTTCATGCTTGTTATAACACACACCAAGTTTGTTCTCAATACTCGAAAGCGTTGCGGAGATATGGCCTCACTTCCATTTTTTTGCACGCTTTTCGTAGAATTAATTAGCGTGTTATTCGAGAACGGTTTGTCCAATCAACTTGAATTCCATAACTTTTTGCCAGCATGGTCTGAAGATGATCTGAGCCAATTTTGGTAAAACCATCTAGGACGAGTTCGAAAAAGTAGGTTTTACAAACAATTAATTATAGAAAAAAAACTAAACCTTACGATTTTTGAAATTTGGTGTTCATTCGACTCGGCATGACCCAAGGATTCAGAGAAAATTGGAATTTTAGCAAAAAATCAAATTCAAAAGTTATTAGCAAAAAGAAAGTGAAACTTTGGACAAGTGGTGGCGCTAAAGAGTTTGAGTTAGAGACTCCAAACTTGCTATTGTTAAAGTTGAGATTGTCCTCTATCAGTGTGCCAAATTATACAACTTTCCTGCAAGCGGTTCTATGGGCTGCCATAGACTTCAAGAGCGGAAGAATAATAATAAGAAACAGAACGGATACAATAGGTGCCTACGCACCTTCGGTGCTTGGCCCCTAATTATTCACTCAACTAATTACATAAAAAAGGCAATGCAAATGATGTGGATTGTGCGGCGTGCACAATCTACCACGAAAGTAAAAAAAAAAGTCAACTCAAATGAAAATTTGCATGACACATTGTTATTTCAACCTGATCTCATGACGAAAACTTACCTGTGGGAACTTTTCTCGTAAGACGCGAAATTAGTTCTGGCATGTTTTATGCAACGTTGGTTTTGTCCATTGAGAGAAGCTATAACTCTAATGATCCTTGACGTTTTAAAATAATGTACCATCTGCGTGTGACGTAAAAACACAATCACAAGCATGCCTTTTTAGCTTATATTTCGATCTTGAATCTTTCTGCACTTTCATCACGAGTCATGTTTGTCACAGGATTTGTACCCAAGGATTCTGCATCCTAAGTGCAATTCCATGCTGGCTGAGCTACCGAGCAAGCTTGTTACGTCCAGAAAGCGAAACATATGGAGCTGTAATCATAACTGTGTACGAAAACGATTACAAGTGCTTGCTGTTTTACCGCCTCTAGTGTTGATTTCTGTTGGGAACTGCAGTGATATGTACTTATTGGTACGTATTTTGCATCTTGTGAAAAAGTTCCCATAAGTAAGTTTTCATCATGAGATTAGCAGACCTATTTACACGTCCAGTTTGACATGTCTGATTGAATCAGAAAATGGAAGAGAGCGATGTGACACAAAAAAACACAGCGATTAATCTAGAGCGATAACACGATGCAAATATTTGCTTAAGAGGTTATTGAGGTAATAGTCATAGTTAATAATTAGTTATTAGTGAAAAATGGTTATAAAATAGTGGTAACACTTTACAGTAAGGTTCATTAGTTAACCTTAGTTAACCACATTAGTTAACATGAACTAATAATGAACTGCACTTATACAGCATTTATTAATCTTTGTTAATGTTAATTTCAACATTTACTAATACATTATTAAAATTTTGTTAACATTAGTTAATGCAGTGTGAACTAACATGAACAAACAATGAACAACTGTATTTCTGTTAACTAATGTTAATAAAGATTAGTAAATACAGTAACAAATGTATTGCTCATGGTTAGTTCATGTTAGTTAATACATTAGCTAATGCTTAACTAATGAACCTTATTGTAAAGTGTTACCATAATAGTTGATGTAAAATGTCCACTGAGTGTTGCTTAAAAGGTGTTTGTCTTTTTTTCCTGGAACAGATGAACATACATACATTTTATGTAACATTGGTTTTGTATGTGTCATCCCAGTTCTGACTTGAAATGTCCATTGAGTTGCGTTGTAACTCTAATGCGTGATGTTTTAAAATAACATACCATCTGCGCTTAAACTAAACCTACCTGATAGTGTGAACAAAAGTGAATGTGACTTAAAAACACAATCACAAGCATTCCTTTTTAGCTTATTTTTCAATCTCTCATCTTTCAGCTCTTTCATTGTGAATCATGTTTGTCACAGGATTCGTACCCAAGCATTCCGCCTCCTAAGTCCAATTCTGTGCCAGCTGAGCTACCGATCAAGCTTGTTATGTCCGGAAAGCAAAACATATGGAGCTGTAAATGTGTACGAAAACGATAACAAGAGCTTGCTGTTTTACTGCCTCTAGTGTTGATTTGTGTTGGGAACTGCAGTGATATGTACTTATTGATACATATTTCATGTCTTGCGAAACAGTTCTTATAAGTACGTTTTCGTCATGAGATCAGGCAGGCTTATTTACACGTACAGTATGGTTTGACATGTCTGATTGTGTCAGAAAATGGAGGAGAGCAATGTTTTTATTCATGCGACACAAAAAACACTCCGCGAGTAATGTAGAGCGATAACACGATGCAAAGATTCGTGTAAGAGTTTATTGAGGTAATAGTAGTTAGTTAATAGTGAAAATTGGTTATGAAATAGTCAATGTAAAATGAATGTTGCTAAAAGGATGTTTGTCCTTTTTCCCCGGAACAGATGAACGTACATATGCTACGTTTTATGTAACGTTGGTTTTGTTGGTGTCCCCACAGTTCTGACTTGAAATGTCCATTCAGTGGCGCTATAACTCTAATGCTCTGTGACGTTTTAAAATAATGTACCATCTGCACTACACCTAAAACTACCCGATAGTGTGAACAAAAGCAAATGTGACGTAAAAATGCAATCGCAAGCAGGCTGTTTTAGCTTGTTTTTCGATCTCTCATTTTTCAGCTCTTTCATCGTGAATTATGTTTTTCACGGGATTCGTACCCAAGGATTCCACGTCCTGAGTCTAATTCCGTGCCAGCTGAGCTACTGAGCAAGCTTGTTACGTCTGGAAAACGAAACATATGGAGCTGTAATTACAGCTATGCACGAAAACGATTACAAGTCCTTGCTGTTTTACGGCCTCTAGTGTTGATTTCTGTTGGAAACTGCAGTGATATGTACTAATTGGTAGATATTTTGTGTCTTGCGAAAAAGTTCCCATAAGTATGTTTTCATAATGAGATCAGGTAGGGTTATTTACGCTTATGGTTTGACACGTCCAGTTGTATCAGAAAATCGATGTTTTGATTCATGCAAATGATACGAAAAACACTTTCAATTAATAATTTGTTAATAGTGAGAATTGATTCTCAAACTAAAGTGTGATCTATCTATCTATATATCTGTCTATCTATCTATCTATCTATCTATCTATCTATCTATCTATCTATCTATCTATCTATCTATCTATTTATCATCTATCTATCTATCTATCATCTATCTATCTATCTATCTATCTGTCTGTCTGTCTGTCTGTCTGTCTGTCTGTCTGTCTGTCTATGTCACGGTGCGCACATCAATCGTCTTCTCATGTCTCGTGATCTGTGGGTTTGTCATGTGATCGTGTGCTCACTCAGCTGAGCTG
The DNA here is from genome assembly GCF_049309525.1 of Garra rufa. Lineage (NCBI taxonomy): Eukaryota > Metazoa > Chordata > Actinopteri > Cypriniformes > Cyprinidae > Garra > Garra rufa. The sequence continues at coordinate 26,523,525 of NC_133371.1, read as the reverse complement.
CCAATCAGTCCGGCACAGGTGTTCATCATTACCTTCAGCCCATAAATACTCACCTCATTCTCTCTTTCCCCGTCCGATAGTTCTACTGGATGTTTGCGGTGTTGGTTTGTCTTCGTGTGCGTCGATCATCGTTGTGGATTGTTCCTGTCTGAGTTCGTCTTGTCTTCATTGGATCTACACGTTTGGATTTCACCACCACGGGACTCTCGCCACCACACTGCCTGCCATCTCACCCCTGCCTCACCCAGCCGGGAGACATCATCATCATCACGAACTGTATTCACTACTCTGTCTTCAATAAATTCTCATTCACCTGCAATTGCTTCCTCTTTCATTTCAGCACGTTACAGTCTATCTATCTATCTATCTATCTGTCTATCTGTCTGTCTATCTATTTAGTTTAAATATAGTTTATTATTATATTATTACAATTACAACTCTTATGCACAAGCCTTTTGGCAGCCATTACCAAAATCATCTGTGTCACCTGATCCTTTAGAAATCTTTCTAATATTCTGATTTGGTATATACACACACTTTTGCACAGTTTGACATAAATTGACCGCTAGGCCATCATGCTTTGTTTAAAATGGAAATTATGCCTTTTTGAAGCTGTTCTGTGAAAATAAATAAATACGAAAAGGTAAATACTCTACCATTGTAATAAATTCTATAAATGTTGTGCAAACTCTCTATAAACAGTGTAGTAAAAGATTAGATTTAACTTCCTGTGACTCAGGGACATTTTTGTCTTCACAGAGTGCTGTTTTGATTTGTTGTATACAGTAGGAGGAGCTGCTGGAGTGGCGGGTGAACGGGGGGATGATTTGTGAATTCGGGACATGTGGTCAAATGGCTTAAAATGCAGAGCCGCATGAAATGGGTCAAGCACTGGTTATGTAATGAGCCACGCTAAATAAAAGTCCAGTGTAACCCCACCGTCACAGCAGCAGACGTTGAATCGCTTGCATATGAGTTGATGACATTCACCTTAACATGCAAAAATGTTTTTTTATGATTCCAAAATGTGATATATGAAATAAAACACGTTAAACTTGCCTGTTAAGGTTTGTTGGAAAAGAACAGGCACTCTTCAGTACATAAGCGAATATCAATCCATGGTTTATTGTGCTGTTCCAGCCTTCCTTTTGGCCTGCGCTAAGCAGACTGGGACGCTCCCATCCGGGCCTCTCTTTCTCTCTTTCTCTCTCTGGTGATTCCACTGGCAAGGTCCTGTAGGCCTGATGGAAAACGCAAGATAAGGATCCGCTGAGCCCAGGAGAAACGGCCGTCCAGAATCTGGTGAGGGAAATTAAACCAATTGAGGAAGTGGCTATTTTTCTGGGCCCAACGTGAGTTATTGGACCAAGACAGGGGGTGTATATTTTTGTTCGGATGGAGAAGGGAGTTGAAACGAGCGAATATTGCTGAAAGAGCGCCGCTCGCATTCAGGCCCAGACAAAAGCTGGAAATGAAATAACTTCCTTTCCTCAGGAAAACACTGCAGCTCCTGACAGAATAATAGCATCGCAGGAGAGGGAGAGGGGGCCGACAACGCTCGCTCACAAACACAGGAAACCGTCCGGCTGCCTGCTCAAGCTGTTAAAAGCACACGGACACACACGTACAAACACACACACACACACACACCGACACATGGCACAGTGACAGTAAGAGGAGCCGGCTGAAAGTCCTTGGAATGGCAGGACATTTACCTTTGAGTCAATGATAAACAATTCATCTCTGACCTTCATAAATATTCACAGCCCTCCCTGGACCAACTCAAAAATCTGTCCCTTAACACTATCTAATGTAAACCTCTCTTTTACTGTACAATTTTATTTTCGAGAGACAGCTTTAACTCTTGACACAAGAATAAACACTTCAAAGTATATGAAGTATATACATGTTAAATAATATAATAAATATAATAATAGTATTATAATATAATAATATAAAATCTAAATATATAATATAATGTAATATAATAAATGTTAATATATTTACATATAACGGTGAAAGCTGTATTTTTTTTTTTTTTTTTTTTACAATTAAATATAAAATATTAACGCTCATTTGGAACATTACTTGTATTAAAATAAAATATAACCAGTATTAAATTTGGTTCTATTTTTTATGTGTCCTTGTTATAGTGTAGTTATATATTTGAATAACAATAAATAATAATTTGAGCAACAATTTGACTTAGTTAATATTACATATATATTTAATTGCACTCAAGTGGTGTAATATACAGTATATATATATATTTTTTTTTTTTGTAATAGTAATTATATAAGTAATATTAAATAAAAAACGTACTTACTACAGGATTATGGGTTATTGCATGAAATTATGCTTTTAATTTACTATTATTATAAAAATACATTGTTAAATAATATAATATGTGTATACAAAACATGTTAATATATTCACATAGTATGTTGAAAGCTGTGTTTTTTAATTATTTTTTTTCAGTAAGATAAAACATGTTAAAGCTCGTTTATGTGTGTGTTTATATATATAATTAGGTATAGTAAATTAAATGAGTAATATTAATTAAAATACATAATACAGGGTTATGGTTAAGATTGTGGTTGTTATGGTTACGGCGAAAGCTGTATTTTTTTTTTTTTTTTTTTTTACAATTAAATATAAAATGTTAACGCTCATTTGGAAGATTAATTTTATTAACATAAATTATAACCAGTATTAAATTTAGTTCTTTTTTATGTGTCATTGTTATAGTGTAGTTATATATTTAAGCAATAATAAATTAATTTGAGGTAATTAATATTACATATATATTTAATTGTACTCAAGCGTTGTAATACACACATATATAGTAATTATATGAGTAATATTAAATAAAAAAAACTTACTTCAGGGTTATTGCATGTAGTTATGCATAATTTATTTGACATAATTTACTATTATTATAAAAAAATACATGTAACTTGTAACAAGGCACTCTAAAAATATTGATTTATTTGTTTATTTATTTTTTAAGTTTTGTTACCAATAGTACATTAAAGTTTCTGTAGGCATTTGACATTTAAAATCAAGTGCTTTAAAAGTTCATCAAGAAATGTTTTAGTGCTTATTAAGTTTATATCATTTGTCACGTTTCTTGATAAAAATTGATTCCTTCATTTGCTGACTGGCATACCCCTTTGCGTATTTTTTTTTTTGTTTCTCTGTGTGCTCCACTTTCCGAGACAGATTCTATTTTGCCATTTCATTGCCGTGGCCCTTTTTTCGTTAACCTTTGTGACCTCAACTGGGGCCTAGACCTCCTCAGTCAGGTCCCTATTAGGCAAATAAGGTCTGATAAATCTTTGGCACATCTTTAATGAGGACTCCTGAGCCGAGTGATGTTAATTAAGAGAGGTTAACCAAGATGTGAGTCGTTCTCTCCTCTCATATTTCACCCAGCTAATTTCTCCTCATTGCCCTGGCCTTGGTGATGTAATGCATTTATCTGGGCAAGAACACACCCTGTTCATCACGTCTCCAGTGAGAGAAAACACTCAGATTCATGTCTTTTACCTCTTTTGGGGAGTGTAAAATGTTTAAGGGCAAATGATTACAGAATTAGTTCAGTCATTACTTTTTGGAATTTGCCTCATGTCCGACTACTTTACTATTTTTAGATCTAGCTTTGTGTCATTTGCATATGAATATGAGTTTATAAGATCAAGAGGTCGATTTTTAAAACATAAGACGAAATACAGCTTTAATGATGAGTGAATGGGTTTGAGGTATCCATCTTCTGTGTATGTGCATCAGTGTGAGTCATGTAAGTGTTTGAATGCGTTGCATAGTCTTTAAAAGCTGTTTTCAATCAAGCAAATGATTCCTCTCTTGCAATATGTTAATGCAGGACTGATTTATCAGTGTAGTAAAAGTTAATTACCATATGTTTGTGACTCCTGTAAGATGATGTATTTAATGTTTATAAGTGGGATTATTAAAATGTCCTGACTGCTGATTACAGGAGACTCGATTCTTGAGACTACAGCTAATTATGTCTTTACATCATATATTTTAGCTGTGAACTGGACATGCTTTTGTAAAGCTGAAATTGTGACAAGCTGCACAGTATGAAATGTGGAAAGTAGTTTACTGCCAAAAGTCGTTTTGATATTTAATCTTCCTCAAATGTTTCAGCGTGAGAAGGACCCTGGTGGATAATTTTAGCTTCGCTATCTAATGCCTGTTTGTTCTTTTAGGTGGGTTTTAGCTGGGAGTTTTAATTGCAGCTCTGTTTATGGACGCAAAGGTTGATTCTTGACCTGTGTGGGTTATCGTCTTCGCATAGCCGGTTTCCCCCCGTTCTAGCGAATCAATTGTGTGGTAATCTCCCACCTCAGCCTTCAATTGTGAGAAAACGTATCCATTACGATATACGCAGTTTAATCACTTGACCCAACGCTGCTCTCTCTCATAAGAAGAAAGGAAAGGTTAGGAGACAGAGGGGCCGTTCGAATATGAAGGAAGGTTGACACATTTTTCTCTGTAAACTACTTGGCTTACATTGTTGTCTGTTCTGTGAGAACAAAATGCATTTATATGAATGCTTTTTTAATGTGTGAAAAAGTGTGGCGAAACCTTTTGGCCCCCTCATTGTATTTGCATTGCTTTTAGAGCATTAGAAGTTAATGATCATGAGACTACTTTTTTTTTTCTTCCGCAGACTCCACGCAGCTGCTCTGTTATCGTAAGAAGATTTGTTGCTTGTACTGTATCAGTTGTACGACAGAATGTGGTTTGCAGTACAGTATCAGATATCACGGACCGTCCTGTGAAACATAAGCCTCATACAGTGGACACATTGTGCTTCGGCGCAACCGAAGCACTAGAGCAGCTCCGGCGCTTTTGTGTCCCACAAATTGCTGCGGTTCTATCCACTTGTGCATTTGTAGGCGTTTCGGTCCCTGCGCTCCAATCTGACGTGCGTGTGAACGATCCAAACTTTCAACAGCTTGGCCATTACTTTGATTTGCTGATCTTTATTTATTCACATTTTCACCAGTCATAAGTTGCATGGGTATATTTGTAGCAATAGCCAAAAATACACTATGGGTCAAAATTATAGATTTTTCTTTTATCATTAAGATATTAAGTAAAGATCATGTTCCATGATGATATTTTGTAAATTTCCTAATCAAAACTTCATTTGGTGAACTTCAAAGGCGATTTTCTCAATATTTAGATTTTTTTTTGCACCCTCAGATTCCAGATTTTCAAATAGTTGTATCTTGGCCAAATATTGTCCTTTATGATTTGCCCAACAAACTATACATAATTGTAAAGCTTTTTTATTCAGCTTTCAGATGATGTATAATTTTTTTTAAGACCCTTTATGACTGGTTTTGTGGTCCAGAGTCACATATGTCAACTTTTAGTTTGAGATTCTTGATGAATTAATAGACTTTTTCAATTCGTAATTTTGCATGTGTCCAGAAGAAGCACCTATTTTAAAAATGCACAAACTATACTTATTAATGTACCTCTGAAGACATATAATTACATTATTTGAATTGTCTAGATATAGCAGCAGTTTAAGCTGCTTTCATTTAAATTTATTGAAACATGTAACTAATTTAACTACAAAGCTACTTTTTATGGAAATTAATGTGCTAATGTTACATTTTCAGCTTATTGAGACTCTGTCTCCTCCAAAATGGAAGTGTTTTTCCCTTTTTAATGTGATGTGAGTGTGTATATTTTAAGGTAATATAAGTGTACTTATTGCATAGTGCAAATTGTCCCAAATTGAACACCTATTTTAATATTTCGTCCAACATATATCCAAATGTGTCTCAGTGGAATCCTGTTATTCCCTCTTATTATGTATTTTCATTAATCAGTAGTATTTTTGGTAACACTTTTCAATAAGGTCTCATTTGTTAACATTAGAATTAATGAACAATACATTTATTACACCATTTATTAATCTTTTAAAGTAGAGCATAAACTAATTAGTAAATGCTGAAACTAGCATTAACTAAGATTAATAAATGCTGTAGAAGTATTATTCATTCTTAGTTCATGTAAACTAATGAACCTTTTTGTAAATTGTTACTTTATTTAAATTTGCCATGGTTTTACTACAAATAAAGCCAAAAACCATGGTTACCTTAAAGCATGTTAACCACAAATTAACCATGGTTTTGCTACACTAACCGGTTTAACCATGGTATTTGTAGTAAAACTGCCGTTATACAAATGGTACTGGCCAAAATGGCCAAAAAAAGGTGGTTAATGCATTGTACTACAGTAAAACCATGGTTAATTTTCATAAGGGTAAGCATGACACTCTAAGCAACTCCAAAAATGCTCACACGTGGTATGCACTTCGCATATTTGTACTTATGAAGTAACATAGATATTATGGTGTATATTACTGTTCATTTTTTTATTATGATTTCTAAATGTTTTTAATGAAATAAGAACTATTTTCACTAAGCCTGCATCTCATCAGAATTACAGTAAAAGCAGACATGCTGTCCAATATTATATTACATATTGATGGCAAATCTGAATTTTCAGCAGCCATTACTTCAGCCTACAGTGTCACATGATGCTTCAGAAATCACAAAGATATGCTGATGTGGTTAATATGTTTGTGAAAACTATGATACTTTTTCCCTGAATTCTTTGATGATTAGAAAGTTCTTAAGATGATATATATAGTAAGCATCTTTTAATTAGTGCATTCTTGCTAAGTAGAAGTATTAATGTCTTCAAAGAAATGTAAAGTTAGTATACATTTAACACCTTTGCTTTCAATTTGATAAAAGTGATAACTAGACTTAATATGTAGCCTTAACACTGCTGATGCCAATTAGATGTTTATTCGAAGCTGAGCATCTATGGCAACGTCGTATGGTGTTTCTTCTCTCAACCTTTGCGTTCAATCCTTTCGTCTGTTTGCATCACGTAGGCGGCAGAATGATGAGCCGTTAACTTGGTTAAGAGGATCACTGAAAGCTTAAAGTGATCTATAAACTGAGGGATGCCAAGGTTCAGGCTTTGGTCAAGCCTTGCATATTAAATTTGCCCTCGAAGAAAGAATGTCAGTACATTCTGTTAACATTCTTAACAACTTTACTAGCTGTAAAGTCAGTCATATGTAAATTACCTCAGACGTATATAATCTAAAATTAAATATAAGAACAATGTAGTTATTTAAATGTATTATTATTATAATGCTGTAACTCATTTCAACTTAAATTCTCATAAATCATGTCATATCCATTCTTAGAGCTCAACAAATTACATCAAATTAAGATTTTTTAAATATAACACTTGACACTATTATTTCGTAGAATTCATATATACACATTAAGACCATAGAATGATGAAACACACATGCAATACAGCGTTCTGTATACTGTATGACGCTACCTACATTCAGTCGATTAGCTGATTGCTATTTTTTTTTTCTTTTTCAGTTCTGTGTTCTAGTTTCGCTCCCATAATATGGGATACCTTCTAATTTGATCTAATTTTAGCTACTGTATTTTCAAAAGAGCAATAGGTTTTTAAGCTTACTTAAGGGTTAATTGTAATAATAACATTGAGGTGCGTGTAACTCCCTTTGTTTTGATGTTCTGTGATGTTCCAAAATGTGTTATCACAGGAAAATTGAATTCAGATATCTAACCAAGTATTGGATTTTACTCCCAAAGCCTATTTCTAATTTCTCCTTCCAAAATGTAATATTTATAGGCTAGTTTTATTTCGGTGTAAGTGTGCCACATGCAAAGTACTGTTCATCCTCTATGGCTGAGACTTGATCTGTCTAATGAATAAATGTATATTTTATGCAAATCAGTCCTGCATTGAAGATTGATGATCTCAGCATATTCAGTGGTGCCGCTGGAAACCAATCAGACAACACGCTTTTAATAAGACACGCAGTGTTTTCCTTGAAGCCAAGGAAGGTGAAATACAGTTATATTGAACTGGCTTCAGGAGGAATGATTTAGCATCTAATAAATGAGGAACAAACAGCTAAAAATGTCTCGTGAAACCTTTCGGTGCATGTTTTCACAAAGGAAGCCCTTGTGCTTCATGAACAGGGAGAATTTTGTTTTTAGACTTATTTAAGGCTCATTTAATTGAAGGCACTAGCTGCTGGATAAATTAAATTACCAGGTTATTTCTTGAAAATTCAGTAAAATTACAGCAAAACGTATTGTGTCATAAAATACAGATCAATTTAAATTATAATATACATTAATATGCATAATATAAATCTAGGATTTGTTTTAATTAAACAGAAAAAAATGACCTAATGACTTGATTAAAAACGATTGTTAATTTTAAAATTAATGTTACAAAATCAGATATCATTTGTCACTTTACAATAAGGCGTCATTCGTTAACAGTTAATGTATTAACTAACATGAACGAACAATGAACAATACATTTATTACACTATTTATTCATATTTGTTAATGTTAGTTAATCAAACTAGTCATGTTAACTAATGTTAACATGACTTAATTTTTGTTTTAATAATGTGATTTTAATAATGCATTAGTAAATGTTTTAATTAACATGAACTAATAATAATAAATGCTGTAGAAGCATTGCTCATTCTTAGTTCATGTTAACTGTTATTGTAGAGGTTTGTCAGTAAATGAATCGTTTCAGTTAATATACTTGCACTGTAAAAAGATTTAACCAGTTTCAACTTAAAAACTTAAGTTTAGCAGCTGTCTTAACATTTTAAGTTAAATCAACTTAAAACTACAAGTCATTTCAACTCGCGACAATAAAATTAGTTAAAATGACTTGTACTTTTAAGTTGATTTAACTTAAAATGTTAAGGCAGCTGCTAAACTTAAAAACTCAAGTTGAAACTGGTGACAACTTTTTACAGTGTTGGCACAACAAATATACTGATAAATACAGTATGATTTTATTTAGTAGTAGAAACTACAAACCTGCTTATTAAGGTTAAAGAGATCCAAAGGTTGCAAATAAATACTTGATCTCTGGTACTTAAACTCCCACAGGTTTGCTATCCTTAATAAAAATCATGCTTTAAAGGCTGAAACACTAAATTCGCATTAACTTTGTTTAAGATCCAGCATGATTTGAAAATGTTCCGAAGATTTTTTTTTTTTTTTTTTTTTGCTTTAGTAGAACATTGGACTCTGTATTAATAAGTCACAAATTGTTAAATATTGACCTAAAAATAATGTGTTTTTAACATTCCTTTGTTTTAAGTTTAAGCATATTTCAGACTATACATCTGTGAACTCTTTTATCAGTGTGCAAAAAAGCCCAAAGAGTATTTTACCATATCCTGAAATCATCAACAAATTATGGCTAAGTCGAGAGCACATTGATCCAAGCGTGGTCTCACGCCATTAAGAGTGTAATACTGTTGGTCAGCATACCCACAGGTACACTTGTAAATTATTGGCAAAGAATGAAGCAGATGAAAAAAGAGAACATGAAACCTCTATTTAGCAGGCTTAAATCTTTTCCAAAGGTCTCTGTGCTTAGCACCAGCGATGTGCTATTACAGCGGATGAGCTGCTAATTGCGAGCTGAATTATTGCTATTGATCTCAGCTCAGCCAGAGCCAAACAAACAAAGGCCTGAAATGCTAAAGGGGAGGGAAGTCTAGGAAATATGAGAGGTGACATTTCTGTTCAAACACATATTTCCTCCGGTATTTGGCAGCCGTGTGGAGAAACAACCACCTTTCTATTGCTATTTGCATCGTTATAAGGCCATAAGGCCGGTGTTAGCTGTGTCATGCGGTTTCGTAGGTTGTCACTGGTTTATACTGTCAAGTCGGAAACACCTCAAGTTATTTTCATTGTAATTAGCGCCTAAGCATTGAATTAGAATTAGAGTGAGAAAATTAGATCTGTTAATGATGATGCTACCACATGCTACAGTTTTCAAAGTGCTCCAACTTAGCTTATGTAGTGACATTTTTTTTACAGCTATTTATTGAGTTAATTAAAATGAGTTTTATACATCACAATAATTTACCGTCATTCATGTCGCAAATGTATCTGGATGTATTCTGGAAAACCATTGATCAAGCAAAGTATATTTATAGTCAGAGATATAACTACCTTTTACTTTTTCTGTAGTATATTGTATGTGGGTTACAACAAACCAGCGCTGGGTAAAGTATGGACAAACCCAACAACTGGGTTGTTTTGACCCAGCTTTTGGGTTAAATGTTTAACCCAACCTATATGGCTGGCTTTAAATGATCCCAAAATAGGTTGTAAATTAAAAGGGCATTAGCAGTAATCAAAAGGTGAACATTTATTTAAGCAATTTAAACAGTGGTTTATCCAACCACTGGATCAAAACAACCTAGTCTCTGGGTTTGTCCATATTTTGTCCATATTTTTTTTAGAGTGTATGTTATATACTATTCAGTTTTGTTTATGCATGGATAATCTCGATGGACAAGTACTAAAGCACTAAAATGTCTAGTGTACACTCTAAATAATGCTGTTTTGTTTCAACCCAACTTTGGGTCAAATATGGACTAACCCAACTGTTGTGTTACATTGTTCAAAAGTTGGGTTAATCCATATTTGACCCAAAGTTACTGCATTTAATCCCACTTTACAATATGTGATTTCAGCTTCCATTTCTATACTAGACATTTTAGCAAATATAAAGTACTCATCAAGATTATCCATGCATAAACAAAACATACACTCTAAAAAAATTTGAAATATGGACAAACCCAGAGACTAGGTTGTTTTGACCCAGTGCACTCTTAAAAATAAAGGTGCTTCACGATGCCATAGAAGAACCTTTTTTGTCTAAATGGTTCCATAAAGAACCTTTAACATTTGAAGAACCTGTTTCATAAAAGGTTCTTTGTGGCAAAAGATTTTAGGCTTTAGATTTTAAAAAGGTAAGAAAGAGATGGTTCTTTAAAGGTCCCATATTGTCAAAATCGAAATTTCCTTTTTTCATGATAACTGAGGTCTAGGGGCTATGTAACTACCATATGAGTTTCAAAGCAGTCAATCCACAGTAAACTGCACACAGCCTGCTTAAAGTAGCTGTTTCTTTTCACGAGACGCTGTGACTTCCGTAACGATGTGACGTCCGATCTACTCAGTCACCGCCTTCAGTCACCACCCCGAACACCAACCACTGTCCCACCCTCCTTTTGTCAAACCCAGACAACAACGCATCCATTCCATTGTTGAGCAACAACAACACGAAAACAAGTCGAGAAAACGCTGTTCAGTCGATAGATGTCAGGAAACTACATCATTGCACAGGCTTCCGAACAACGTTAATATAAGAGACCAGTGGCAGTCAACTTCAGCCTCTTTCACTCAGTGATTCCGGTAAATACACGAATAATGTGTCCCATGATTTGTTCCGGAGTTGTTTAATTTGGTTCATTCACAGTTGTTTTCCGGAATCTGTGCGTGCTTTACACACAACCCATAAAGACATGTGACGTTTGGATGTGAGATGTAATGCGACGCGTACGATTCACTAAACTGAAACTAACCTGAACAAACTGTGCTTCAGCGCTGATAGTGAGGAGCTGGCTCTGCCTGATCGCTGCTTCATTCCACTTTGCACATATTTTATCGTCGTGAAGAGTCGCATGATAACGTGCATCATCACTACAACACTGCCTTTATGGTTCTGGCTTTTGTTCACACAGCGCTCGTTCCCGTAATTTTCCAGAATCAGCGCGCATTGTGAAAGGGGCTTTACTGAAGCAACAGTTATGTAGCTTACTGCATTCGGTGTTTGAAAAAGAAAAAACATTAATGATCATTCTGAAATATCCTGTTGAGTATCAGCAAGCTAGGCTCTCTCTATTGCTCTGAGCTCGCTTACAGCATACATGACCGTAGTTACCTGTGGTTGGCCTGGCTGTGCGTCACTCAGAAAACAACAGGCCAATCAGAAGAGAGGCTCATGAATATTAATTAGATGGGCCAAAATCGAACTGTTTTTGACAGAGCTCCTAAAAAAGGAGCTGTAAAAATATATTGAGATGGATTTTGGCACTTATACCGCAAATATATATTCTTAAAGGTCCACTGAAGCGCCTTGAAACACGCAGCGTTATTCTATGTGGTGACGTACTTTTAACTGAAACAAAAACATATCGTCCAGCCCCGCCCACTAATTTTGAATAGCCAATAGCATTCCATTTATATCTGCTCCGGCCAGAGCTGTTGAGCTCAGTAAAGCCGCATTTGTAAGCTTATGACAGCCACAGACTAATAAATCACCCACAGGTTCAATATGAAACTCTTGCTAAAACGAAAGAGTGATCATAATCATGCTGAGGCTGTGTAGTTTAATACATGCCGATCGCACATATGATCTGCTCCGTGTATTGCGTCTCTGTGTAGGGGGCGGGACACTACGGACTCTAGAGAGCATTTGTTTGGACAGAACGTTTGATTAGAAACTGAAGTGCACGGTGATATCATCCAAATCCTTGCTTCATATTGGCGGAAGTGACGAGACTGTAAGTTTTGAATGCTCATATCTTGTAAACGCAAATTTTGTCATTGTTTTGAAGCACACTAGCTTGTAGATAATCTTAAGGCTAATATATTCATACTAAAAGCCAAAAATTTTTAATTTTGATTTCAGGGGGACTTTAAGGACATCAACTAAAATAAACCTCCAGAAATGTGTACAATATGGGACCTTTAAAGAACCTTTGACTGAGTGGTTCTTTGTGGAACCAAAAATGGTTCTTCTATGGCATCACTGTAAAGAACCCTTTAAAGCACCTTTATTTTTAAGAGTGCACTTCAAAAAAAATGCTGTGTTGTTTCAATCCCAACTTTGGGTCAAATATGGACTAACCCAACTGTTGGGTTACATTGTTCAAAAGTTGGGTTAATTTATATTTGACCCAAAGTTGGGTTGAAAAACCCCAGCATTTTTTGAAGTCTACAACAGAGCTTACTGCATGCAATCCCACAATGCAATCTGTGACTTCAGCTTTCATTTTTATAGTACACTCTTAAAAATAAAGGTGCTTTAAAGGGTTCTTTATAGCGATGCCATAGAACCGGGGTCGTCAACTGGCGGACCGCTTTTGAAAGCTTTTGACACAATAAAAAAAAAAAATGCCAAACACTAATTTCTAATAAATAAATTTATATCAAGCACACCAGCGCTTGGGTGCAATCTTCCATGCAGTGATGAGAGCAGAAATCGGCGCATTGCGTACAGACAGATAGCTTTCAGTGAGTGAAAAACGTTGATGGAAACGCATTATGTTCGGGTTACGTCGCAAAATATTGTAAATATATCTTTTTATACGGCATTTTTAAACATATTTATGTTTTAAACCATGAAGGTGAGCCAATGGATATCACACAAGCAAAGTGAAAACTGCGCAATATGTTAAAGTGAAAGTAAAAACCGCTTTCAGCATCTGACGTGCACATTCTCTCAGAGACAATGATAAGACGAATATAGCCTACTTCATATGCTGATATTAATTTACTTCCCTAATATTTCTCTTGTGCGCCCAACACAGTGGGGAAAAAATCAAAAGAAACGTATTTTGTGTAGGCTAAGGGTTGTTTTTGAAAGTCGGTGTTTAAAATAAAGCTCTTAATTTTCATTGATGACTGCAGTATTATTAGGGGTTAAGAAAGTCTTAATTATGATTTCAGGTTGTCTTAAAGGTTGTATCAGCGATTTCAAGCCTGAAACATAAAGTGTCAAATTCAGCTGACCTTTCTTCACGATCCGCTCGCTGCCTGCCCCATAAATCGACTGTAAAAAAAAAAACGCATCTCTCTGGTCAGCCTAGGGTCCGAGATATGCCAAAAAAAACAATTGGTGCTACCAACCTTTCCACAGAAAAACAAACAGTGTTCCAACCAATCAGTGTCAGGGGTTTGGTGTTGTGGACTTTCCTACTGGTGCAGGGATGTGAGGGAGGCGGAGCGAAAGTCCACAACACCAAACCCGACGGTGATTGGTTGGAACACTGTTTGTTTTTCTGTGGAATAGTTGATAGCACCGATTGTTTTTTTGGCATATCTCGGACCCTAGGCTGACCAGAGAGACGCGATTTTTTTTACAGTCGATTTATGGGGCAGGCAGCGAGCGGATCGTAAAGAAATGTCAGCTGAATTTGACACTTTATGTTTCAGGCTTGAAATCGCTGATACAACCTTTAAATGTGGGGACTAAAAGGCAAGAATTGCGATGAAACTTTATAAGGCTATCAATTGAATAAATATGAGCGCTGCACGTTTCAAAGTCAGCTGCAGCGTTGCTTTGTGTACCATTCTGATAGCGCCTCCTGCTGGAAGAGAATGATCTGACATTTTTAATCAGCTCGTACGTCTGCTGTTGTCAAAAAGACCAATGTAAAATATTGTTTAAATTAATATAAGAATTGATACTTTTGACTCTTGAAGGCTGGAATGTGAAGTTTATAATTTAAGAAATCTTTTTTTTGTTTTGTGAAACCTGCATCTGAATTGTAAATCATGCTTTTTACAGTCATTTTAATTATTTATTTATTTTTGTTCAGGCCTTTAAAAAGGTATTTAAATGTCTAGAATTTAAGATAAAATATCCTGCAGATACCCTGGTCTCTCAAAAAACATAAATCGTTTTTTATATATAATTGTCCGGACCTTGGCTGGTAAGCAGGGTTCATTACTGGACCTCAAGCCGTTTTAGTTGAAGACCCCTGCCATAGAAGAACCATTTTTGGTTCCACAAAGAACCACTCAGTCAAATGTTCTTTAAAGAACCATCTCTTTCTTACCTTTTTAAAATCTAAATGGAACCATTTAAACAAAAAAGGTTCTTCTATGGCATTGTGAAGCACCTTTATTTTTCAGAGTGTAGTGGTTGAACTGGAAGTAATTTTATAGATTTTTTTGTTTTTCTTTGTTTTTGGACTATTCGGACAACCACATTTTACAAGGAATTGGGTTAAAATAGTACATGGATAAGAAAGTACAATAAACAGATTTATTTCGATATGCTAACTACACTACACATTTTATAGTGTTCTGCTGTATTCTATATAGGGTACGACGGGGCTAAAGGGGCCCCGGGGTAAAAGTTGCCTTTGATGTTATTTTCCTCTAAACTTTCCCAAACATCCGTTTTTCAAGATACACGGGCAATTTTGTCTGATCCTTGACGTGATCGCAGGCAGCAGCGTAAAGTCGTAAAGCGTAAAATGTTGTAGATTTAAGTAGCAAATGAGAATCGCTAAAATTCTTGAATATATCTTGAGACAAAGGTCTTAATGATTTTCAGTTTTGTTTAAGATAAATAAAGCAACAGTTTTTAAATAATGAAAGAATATGTAAAAGTATGCTATTTGGGATAAAAAGCACCCCTGCTGTTGGGGCTAAAAAGCACAATAATTACAATGGTAAATAATATAGGGCTGACTTTTCTATTTGTTGACATGACATGGTTAGATTCAGATGGTAAATATCATATATTATGTTGGGTATCCATCTTAAGGATAATCACATGTTTAGAATGAAACCATCATATTTAAAAACATAAATCTGTATTGAATTACTATGGGATCTCCTTCGATGCTTTCAGAATCTTTAGATTTTAAAATGATTTTTTTTTCTGTATTGTAAAGTAGACATTTTTTTTAAATAATATTTTATTGACAGTATATTTATTGAAAAAAATATTTAAAGTAGTATAGCCCCATTGTATTTTTTTTTTATTCAGCCTAAAGGACATTAGAGTCCTACTTTTGCCATAAATCGTCCAATTATCCAAATATAAGACCTGGTTTATAAATCCATAAAGCTTTTTTTTTTTTTTTTTTGGAAACACCTGGGGGTAAAGCATCTCCTAATGAAGACTTATTATAATTAATAGTTTAATGGTTCACAAATGTTAACTCCTAATACCCAAGGGCAGGATGTTTTATTCTGGGATTGTTGACTTTCCCCCCTTTTTAACAACCTGAAAACTCATCATTAATGGCACTAAAGAAAACATACTGTAATGACATTACAAAAGAAAAAAATAAAGTCACATATGTTTTGATTTGTATGTATTGGCAGTTCCAAAGCATATTTGTGGTTTGGAATCATCACTAGGGAATCCTAAATCTAATGGATCTAGCTGCATGAAAAGATCTTTTTATACTGAGACCGCACAGAAAATAATTTAATGTAGAAACAATTATCACTCAGAAACTGCTAGTAAATTTCACAAACGTAAAACATACTCGAGAAATGTTTGTTTTATTTAAATTTAAGGTAACACTTTACAATAAAGTTTATTAGTTAATATGAGTTAACTACATTAGTTAACATGAACGTACGTGTTACCAATGTTTTTAATACTGTTGTATTATAACATCACGCAGTTTGATGACAAGGTTAGCCTAATATGCTGGGTTTGTTGTGAACAGCATGTGTTCACCTTCCCGAGATAATATAACACGTGATAATCAAACACGTGCCAAGAGAGAGGTCGTTTGACCTTTGGCAAATTGTGCTATACAGCACTTAAGATCTCTCAGTGATACAAAGTGAGTTAATGAGGATGTGGTCTCGCGGTTTCTACACCTCGTTCCTTTAACCACTCCTCTCCTATCTTTCCCTGTTCTTTTTTTGTCCTCTCAAGCCAGAGACAAATCCCCATGCCTTGCCTGCTGCTTTTATTAAATTCTCCTCAATAAAAAAGCTCAGACAGGATTTATTAGGTACTCAGCACAGACGTTTAGTATTTCCCCCCAGTTATTAAGTGAAAATCAATAGAAAGCAAAGAAAATGGAAGTCATACAAGTGTTGTCGCCCTGATATTATGTCGGCTGTCGGGTTAGATTCATGACAGGGCCTCGGAGCGCTTGTGAGGTGGACTTTCTGCTTACATTGCAAGACCTAAAGTGGAGGTTATTCATTAGAGTAAGCCAGCGGTCAGATACATTTCCAGGCCATTTCACTCATCTATCTTTGAGGGGCCAGTATGGAGTGGGGAAGGATGCTGATATACCCTGATAGAGATGTCAGGTTTTATGCACCAATCCTCCGATTTATCGTTATTTTGTTCCCAAGACCTCTTTAACAGCTCGGGAGCTTCTATTATGAGGCATAAACTCTGTATGGAGCCGTATGTTGTCGCTGTATTTATCACAAGTCGAATGTATTTGATACTTTACCTGTTAAATGCTTTTTGAAGACGGAATAAAATAATAATTTCCCATACATTTATACTTATGGTGTGCTAAATAACTGCAAACTAGCTTCAAGTTATGTATTTAAGAAAAACAAATATTTTAGAATTGGATTTTATGGCTTAAAATGGTTAGTCAGTCAGATGAACGGCCTTCCATTTAAGTAACACTCTGTGCCAACGAAATTTATCACATGGAGACAAAGCCTTTGTCTTTGTATGTTAGTCAAAGTGAGCACAGTTAATATACATTCAAGAGAGGGGAGAAAACCTGTGAAATAAAGAACTTAAGCGCCGCACTAATTTAATTACTCTTAAGACCTCCATGACAGTAATGTAAATATTCTAACGCCTGGACCCGAGACACTTGGAGTAATTACTTAAAGCTTTCCCTCAGATCTCGGCCGACTTTTTTATTATCCAAAAGCTTTTTAACATTAGCACTGTCTTCCTGACAAATTAAATGAAATTTCATTACTCCAGCCATCCTAATGGCATGAAACTGTCTGCCGTGGTGTGGCGGCCCTCCTTGCCGACTACCCGAGCAGATTAATCAAATAGTCAGCTTCAGAGTCAAACTGAAGAGAGCATCGATCCGAAGGTCTGGGTGCATTGAAGGATTCAAGAGAAGGAAAGATTTGAACTTTGAATGAGAGACACCCACTAACTATCGATCTCCATATGTTAAACACGGAGACAATTTCGGGACAATTATTTAGTGGCAGACAGGAACCCATAATGTGAAGCTGAGCTTTATCATTCAAAGTAAGCCAATTATGCAAAATATAAATTAGAGCTGTCGATCTATTAAAATATTATATATATTTTTTCTATTTGCTGTAACCATTAATTTGCAGTGTTTTATTCTATTCTATTCTATTCTATTCTATTCTATTCTATTCTATTCTATTCTAATAATATATTAGTACTATTTTTTGTGTGATGTAACCATAGATGCACTGGTATAATTCTATTCTATTCTATAAAGGGGGTGATATTTTACTTGCTGATATAAAATGATAATTTTACCTTACAGACAATTTGAATTAGTTCTGTTTAATGCTCTGTTTTGGTTTAAATTATAAATTGTGTGTGTGTGTGTGTGTGTGTGTGTGTGTTTGTGTGTGTGTGTGTGTGTGTGTGTGTGTGTCTATATATATACAAAGACAGATATGAATTGACAGCTTTCCTGTTTGGTTTGGTCAGTCCCCATTTGTACCTACAATTATTAGCTCTCAAACTATTTAGTTGTATGCGGTATGTGTGATTATGCTTATTTCTATAATGATAATATAGAGAGAAGAAACATTAAGGGGGAGGTGAACTTATCTCAAACGGAACTGTGTTTTGCCATTAGTTGAAGATGTTTAACACCTTTAGGTTTTGTGGGGGTTAAGCTGCTTGGCCTTTGATCTCTCTGGGGTAAGGTCCTGCCAAAGGCCCTCTCCCCCTTCGTGCGGCCCTTCGGGGACTTTCAATCCAATTGCTGGCCCGCAATGGATGCAGATCTCAAGGTTACACCTGAGTGTTCAAGGGCAGGTCCAAGTGTAATCGGCACTTAGATCATAGATTAATCTTATTTGCTATCTATTAGGCTTGATTCTACCTTCCCTCGCTCCCTCTCCTAAAGCCAGGATTACGGTGATAGTTTAAGATAATGGATTCTTATGGAAGGGGAGGTCAAGAAGGCTTCGTGTTTCAGAAGCAACAGATAATATGATTAATCTAAAAGCCTCTTTCAAAGGGGGTCCCACCTTCACAGGCCTAATTGCCAAAGAGGGATGGAGGAGAGAATAAATCTGCAATGTTGCCCGCAAACCCGCCGGATGAGACGCTTTAAATTCAACTAGAGTGTTTCATTAATTAGGCCTTTATTGTATAACCCATGTGTGGGTGATGACAAAGACTTTTTTTGATATCTGAATGTGTTCTTCATCCACTTATTTTTACGGATAACCTACAGAGACTGGTTTTTCCATTCAAGACCGGTTCCTAGACGGGTTACGGGTAATTTTCATTTAACCTCCCGCAAAATGAAAACGCGCTGACCTGTTTGTGGTTTACAGGACTATGTGTAGATGAATATTGACATTATTAAGGGGTTTTACGTCGGTGCCATTGACATTTCCTTAATACAACAAAACAATAGCGGACATGCTTTGATGGAGAGCTTTCATTACTATATTTACTCCGCTCTCAAAATTCACTATTAACATTTATCCAATACGCGGCTCGGGAAAATGCAATGCGTAATCATTTCACTGAGATACTCAAAGGTTATGTCAAGTCGCATGGATTCCCTCCGCTACAGCTTAACTCCGGGGGGGACAAAATCCTGTTCTTTCTGTGATTTCTATAGGTAGCCACTAGCCAAACTGATAAAAGATAAATAGTGATAAAAATATCCTAATGTGACAGCCCTGCAGATAACCTCAGGAGACACATCGGTTATCGGAGCCAGTCATCAGCAAGTGAATATTTATCACAAAGAACAGACTCATTGCGGCATCACCGCCTGCATGTTTACTAGCTAATACAAGCGGGAGACATGTAATCTTTTCAGGATAGAACAATTCCTGCTTCAATCTTACAGAAATACAAGGGGCAAATACATGTAAGCACAATACACAAAAACAAGAATCCACAAATGCCCCAAATGATAATACACTATATTCCGCTGTCTCTGTGAATTGTCTTTTCACTGTGGCGATGTAAATGACAGTATATGTATGAATACAATACCACGTACGTATTCAGAAAGCAAAGCCTGCTAGATCATCAGGCATTAGACAAGCTAGCCGGTGAAAGGACGGATAATGTGTATGTCTGCATTTTTTCGAGAGGCTGTTTATAACTGGTATTTTGAAAGAAATTCTTTTTTTTATTCTGAAGGTCACTTATAAATAATACATCAGCGTAATCTATTATTAAACTATTGGGAAATACCTAAAAACATATTCTAAAAATATCATTACCATAAAGCGGGAATGATGTATGGCGACTAATGTCTGTGCCGTATTTAATGTTTCCCACACCGTTTTATAAGGAGGGGTAAACAATCAAATATAGACATTCTTTTATTCTGTCAAATCATGGAGCAGCTCAATCATAAATGACTGACAAATCCAGGGAAGTGAAAAGGTCCCGGAGTGTGCCCTCATAGGCAGGAGAGCTTTTTCTTGTCAAACATAAACCAAATTAATGTTAGACCTTGTGGTGCCTTTAATATGAGGGCTTTATATAGTCATAAGATGGGAGGGAAATAGCATGGAGGGCTATTGCTCAGAGATTTACCATAGGTTAAATGACAGGGCTTTTTCAAAGCGCCGCTGACAAGCTATCCATAACACATGACATACTGTAAGTGGAAGAGCAGTGTAAACTAGTATGTGATACCAGTAAAAAAATAAAAATCTTAAACTACAATTACAGTACCTTATTAGTTCAGGAGCCTTATTACATGTGCATTCCCAATAATTTATATTAATTTAAGTTAGTTAAGTTTTCTAATATAAGATAATCAATTTGTGTAAATCTCCAAGACAGCATTTATTTGATCAAAAATACAGTAAAAAAAAAAAAAAGTAAAAATTGAAAAATGTTATTGCAACTTAAAAATAACTGTTGTTGACTTGGTTTTATTTTACAATAATTTGTTAAATATTTTATTGATTATTATATAATAAATAATTGATATAGGTCAATTTTCAGCAGCCATTACTCATTTGTGACATGATTTTTCAGAAATCATTCTAATATGCTATCCAGAAGCGTTTATTATTATTCTCAATGTCTTCCTTTTTTTTTTTTTTTTTTTTTTTTTTTAGAACGTATAGACAAAAGCAGCATTTATTTTGCATTTATACAACCAGTCAAAAGTTTTTGGACAGTAAGAATTTTAATGTTTTTAAAGAAGTCTCTTCTGCTCACCAAGCCTGCATTTCTTTGATCCAAAGTACAGCAAAAAACAGTACAATTTTGAAATATTTTTACTATTTAAAATAACTGTTTTCTATTTGAATATATTTTAAACATGTAATTTATTCCTGTGATTTCAAAGATTTTTTAGCATCATTACTCCAGTCTTCAGTGTTAAATGATTATTCAGAAATCCTTCTAATATTTATTATTATTATTATTATTATTAGTATTATTATTATTATTGTTGTTGTTATTGTTATTACTATTATTAATAGTATTATTATTAATGTTGAAAACAGCTAAGTAGAATTTTTTCGTTTCTTTGATGAATATAAAGTTCAAAAGAAAACAGCATTTATATAAAAATATTTTTTTGTAATATTATAAATGCCTTTATCATGGTATAGTGTACAATGTTACAAATGTGTTTTTTATTTCAGAATAATGCAGATAAATCTTTGGATCTTTCTATTCATCAAAGAATCCTGAAAACAATGTACTCAACTGTTTTAAATATTGATAATAATAATAATAATAAATAGTTTTTTGAACAGCAAATCAGAATGTTACAGTGATTTCTGAAGGACTGAAGACTGGAGTAATGATGCAAAAAAAATCACAGGAATAAATTACATTTTAAAATATATTCGAATAAAAACCAGTTGTTTCAAATAGTACAAATATTTCAGAATTTCACTGTTTTTGCTGTACTTGGATCAAATAAATGCAGGCTTGGTGAGCAGAAGAGACTTTAAAAAAACTTTAAAATTCTTACTGTCCACAATCTTTTGACTGGTAGTGTATATATACTTATTATACTTATTATACTGTTTTACTTTTTAAATTGCTGGTAAATGTCAAAAATAATAAAGAAATAACAAGTATTATGCTAAATTAAACTTTGAAAGACTGAAATATTATTTTCTAGTAAAGTAAATTCAAATAATCTTTGTGTTTGTTTGTTTTGTTGTTGTTTTTTTTACCAAAAAATAGTTTTTTTTATTTAACAGTATATGTACAATGAATGGTAATTAAAGCTTTTAAATGTAAAAGCTACATAAAAGTGGTCCATATGATTCAAGCGCTATATTGCAATTCTTCTTGGCTCTTATGAACATTTTGTGTGAGAAACATACTGACATCAAAGGCTTTATTCCTTAAAAAAAAACTTTCTTTCTGCACTAGTAGGAATGTTCCATTCATGAATGAATCATTATTGTAAGTTGGATCTTCTAAATGAATCAGTCAATTTGTTTCACAAACAAGTGTGAGTGATTCGTTCTCAAATTGAACTGATTCAGATTCAGATCGGAAAATAATCAGTGAATATGGTAATCACTTTAATCACTAGAATATAACAGATGACTCATATGGATCACTTTAAAGTGCCCCTATTATGCCTTTTCAAATATGATATTTCATGTAGTGTGTCATGTAGCTGTATGTGAACATAAACTATCTGCAAAGTTGTGACGCCGACAGTGCACTATAAATGAAGTTTTTGTCTAACAAAAAAAAGAGTCGGCTCACATTCGCCTAAACGAGTCGTCAGCAATTCGAATCTTTTTTCTGTAACGGCCACACGTCACGAGCTACACATTTGCGTAATGTCCGCCCACGTTCAATTTCGCGAACAACTTGCCCGCCCACAAACAGTAGGCCTACCATTTTCACGTGGATTAATGTTACATCATGTCAAGAAGACGCCCTGCGCTGTGAGAGTGAATTTGTTTTATATGCCCTTCCGAAAGATGAAACTACCAAGAATGAGTGGTTAACATTAATTTTTTCAACACCTCAGCAGTCCAATGCCAATCTTGTGTTGTGTTCGCGTCATTTTACTGATGACTGTTTTTCCAATCTTGGGGAGTAACGTTACAACGCGAGATTCACCAAACGCTTGGTTTTAAAAAATGGATCAGTGCCCAGTTTATTTGGACCGGCTTGCTCCTCTGAACTTCTACCTGTAAGTATGATTAATAATTGATGATTGTATTTTCTAGCGATCGTTCAAAATACGTCTTTGTGTACGTTATGGTGTGTAACAACCCCGCACATGTCTTGGTAAGCGGCGTTTCTGTAGTTCTGTTGTTCAGCTGTGAGTGCAATGTAGTCTAAAAATTGTGATTGATGCAGCTTGACTGTCTGTCTGCCTTATTAGTTTAAGTAATGATAATGATAAACGATGGCTTAACGCAGTGTTATGGGTTGTACGTTACAGTGTTGAAGTTCACAACGTAGAGGTGTGCCCGGTTTCGCTTACAAAAGCAAATTGCAAGCACTTTCCACAGTTATAATATGACACCCACTGAGAAACGTCCTGCTCCAGTCGTGCTTGCAAAACAGTTTCTTGTCGATGTGCCACTTCAACCGTTTCATCGTCAGACTCCGGCTCGAATTGATAGGGTAAAATCGAGGCTATCTTTTCTATGCATTAACAGGTCTCCACAGCTGTCATTCAGTTATGCCAATGGGCGTTTCGTTTTGCGCTGAAGCGGTAGACCAATCCAAAAGGACTGCACCATCTGACCAATCACAGCGGTGAGGGCTCACTGAAAGGAGGGGTTTAGAGAGACTGATTCTTCGAACTGCTTCACACGAGTCGTTTACGAATCATTTAGAAACGGGGTAAAATTAAATCTAATTTTTGAGAAAACTAAAGTGTTTTTTGAACTTGCATACATGTAAATCTGTTTTAAGAGACTATTACAACAATATTAACTACCTTTAACATGGCATAATAGGGGCACTTTAATGGTGCTCCATTGCCCAATCATTGTAATTACACAGAAAACAATGACAGCATTTTTATTTTTGGCTGAACTGTCTCTTTAAAACCAGGGAGCCAAAAACCTTTCCTCCTTGAATGGTGGTTTTTCCCTCTGCTTCCACAAATCAAAGTACAGAACAGAAGGAGTATCTGCGATGATACAGCTCGCACATAAACAAGAGACAGAATGGAGATACATCACAACTACAGGTCTCGCCCTTGAGGTTTTCTATGAGGTTGACTTCTGTGAATGGACATCAATGACCAATTTAGGAGGAAAGTTTCTGCAGAGCCAGCAGTTTTTCACACCAAGTCAAGGCAAATGCAGTGCTTTTGATATTGCATATCAGACGATGAAACATGTGTGAGTGTGCAGGACATGTCCAGACATTCAATTTCAAAGCATTGTATACTTCAACCCGCTTGACATATTCTATTATTCTAAGCCCTCATCAGGCCATCAAGCCACACTGGAAGACATCTTCACTATGATCCATGGTTGCAATATGGAAGGATAACCTTGGCCCACCAGGCTATTCTTTGATATTAGTGCTTTATAATAATTTGCACCAGCGTTTATGTTGCAGGTTCAACAGTTCAGACCTCTCCGAAAAGAGTGTGATTTGGTAAAATATGTGTTCGCTTTAAAACATATTTTAACCCTGAGAATATGCGTACAATTACTGCGGATTTTATAGGAGATATATTTATCCTCAGGGACACCCATTTGTATCAATAACCAAGTCATGTACTGAGCACTATTTTTACTATTAAATCATCTAAAATAGCCTAATGGGAAAATTCATATATTACTTGAATGTGTGGGCTTCCTTACAGTGGACTGTGGGAATAAAAACCATGACTGAGGCCATATAAGATGTGTTAATGCTACATATTTAAATGTATTTAGCATACAGTGTATATTAATACTTCTGTTCAAAAGTTTGGTCAGTAGGGTTTTTTTTTTCTTTTCTTTTTGTTTCTTATGCTCATCAAGGATGCATTTATTTGAACAAAATTCTGAAAAAAAATGTAATATTGTGACATTATTTTATAATGTAAAATAACAGTTTTTCATCATCATCTTCCGTGTCACACGATCCTTAAGAAATTCTAATATGCCGATTTATTATCAATTTTGGAAACAGTTGTCCTGCTTAATATGTTGGAACCTTTGACACTTTTGATCAGGATTTTTTAATAAATAAAAATAAAAAATAAAAAACATTTATTTGAAATAGAATTCTTTTGTAGCCATATAAACTTTCATGTAAAAGTTTATGGTCAGTACATATTTATTATTATTATTTTATTTTATTTTTTTGAAGAAATTAATACTTTTATTCACCAAGGATATGTTAAATCGATAAAAAAAGTGATAGAAAAGACTTACACTGCTGCTTAAAAGTTTTGGATCAGTAAGATTTTTAATGCTTTTTAAAGGAGACTTTTCTACTCATCAAGGCTGCATTTATTTGATTAAAACAGAAAAAAAAATATTGTGAAATGTTAATGCAATTTAAAATAGTGGTTTCTATTTTAATATACTTTAATATGTAATTTAATCCTGTAATGGGGTCAGTAATTTTTTTTTTCTCTCTCTTTGAAATAAATGAATACTTTTATTCAGCAAGGATGTGTTATATTGATTAAAAAGTGATAGTAAAGACTTATATTGTTAGAAAAGATTCCTATTTTGAATAAATGCTGTTCTTTTGAACTTTTTATTCATCAAAGAATCCTGAAAAAAGTATCACATGTTCCAAAAAATATATATTAAGCAGCAAAACTGTTTCCAACATTGATAATAAAAGTAATAAATCAGTATATTAGAATGATTTCTGAAGGATCATGTGACACTAGAGACTAGAGTTATGGCTGATGAAAAATCTGCTTTGCATCACAGAAATAAATTATATTTTCAAAGTATATTAAAATAAAAAACTTTTTATTTTGAATTTCAATAATATTTCATAATATTACTTTTTCCCTGTGTTTTTGATCAAACAAATGGAACTTTAATGAGCATAAGAGACTTTAAAAAAACATTAAAAATCGTACTGATCCCAAACTTTTGAGTGGCAGTGTATATTGTTCGAAAAGATTCCTATTTTGAATAAATGCTGTTCTTTTTCACTTTTTATTTAATCAAAGAATTCTAAAAAAAATGTATCACAGGTTCCAAAAAAATATTAAGCAGCACAACTGTTTCCAACATTGATAATAAAAGTAATAAATCAGCAAATAAATTATATTTTAAAGTATATTAAAATAAAAAAATAACTGTTACTTTGAATTTTAAGAATATTTCATAATATTATTTTTTTTCCTGTGTTTTTGATCAAATAAATGGAACTTTGATGAGCATAGGAGACTTTAAAAAAAAAAAAAAAAAAAAACATTAAGAATCTTACTGATCCCAAACTTTTGAGTGGCAGTGTACAGTATATTGTATATTGTTAGAAAAGATTCTTATTTTGAATAAATGCTGTTCTTTTTAACTTTTTATTCATCAAAGAATCCTAAAAAAAGTATCACAGGTTCCAAATAAAATATTAGGCAGCACAACTGTTTCCAACATTGATAATAAAAGTAATAAATCAGTATATTAGAATAATTTCTGAAGGATCATGTGACACCGAAGATGAAAATTCAGCTTTGCATCACATAAATAAATTATATTTTAAAGTATATTAAAATAATTAAAAATAATAATAATAAATGGATCAAATTATTAGACTTTAAAAGAAAATCATTACAAATCTTACTGATCACAAACTTTTGAATGGCAGTGTATTTAAATTCAAAACTGTAAAATAAAATGCTAAAATTAAGTATATTAATATAATTAATAATATATAATAATTAAATATATTTATTTATTTAATTTTTAACAGTGTGCATTTTTACTTGTGAATATATGTATGTTACATATACATGGGCCTTTCTCATATTTGCTTATCTATTTTCTCATCGATAATTCATAGATGCATCAGCTATCATAGTCAATTGATTTACAAGGGATGGTTTGGAATTGAATACCTCAGAGATATTAGATTTAGCAGCAACCTCGCCGCTTGTTAGCATATTCATTTACCTATGGGAGTCCCATTACGTTTTGTTAATACATACTGCTTTAGTCATCCCAGCTCCCCACAAATTGCATTAATGTTGCTGCGTTATGTAGCCACAGAGCACAATAATTTGATTGAGTGCCTATGTTAGATATAATTAGATTATCGCTTGAGAGAGGGGTAATTGTCATGCCTTGTCATAACCGGATCACTGTAAAAAGAGGGAAAAGAAGCCATATATTACTGTCTTAGCCTTTGGTGGCACTTTAGTGTTACTTGGAGCTGACTGTATTTCTTCATCTCCTTGTTAACACATTGTACGATGAGAAGAGAGAAAAATGAAGAAGAAAAAAGGATTTCTATTTGCAGGCTCTTTCTTGCCGTCACTGCAAAGGAGATATGACTGTTGAAAGCGAAATATGTGATGTGTAAATTCAAACTAGTTCAAAAAAAAGGAAAAAATCAATTAAGCAGATATGATTGTCAGGTGAGCTCTTATCATCAACAGTTAACTGCGTTGTTAAGAAAAAAGGACATAACCTTTGCAAAGGTAAAACTAGGCCTCATTTCCATCAGCACCTGACACTGTCACACTGCTGCTCTCATTAAAACCTGTCAGTCATCCCCCCCACACACAGCCTGGCACCACCAATGTAATTTATCAATGTCAAAACTGTCACCGGCTAATGTGAAATAAAGTTTCACACATGAGGAAAAAGGACAATTACTAGATGCACACTTTGGATGCAAAATAACAGGAGTTGGCTGATGTGTTACGGGTTATGTAACAGTTGTGGGCGTCATTGTACGAGACACAATTGAACATCACTACATATACGCACGCACACACACACACACACATCAAGAAAATGTTGCATGTATGATTCACAGGTAGAGGCCAATCGGGAGGCAGCTGTTGTTCAGAATGCGTGAACCAGCACCAAAAAGATACTAATTTTAACCACAAGGTCACTTGGAGGAATATCAGAGATGCGTTTAAATATATTAACAGCGGATTTGCTGAGAATAAATGTTTTGCTGAAGCTGATAAACGTGGCCACATGAGCTGAAGGGATGAATGTTTTAAGCCGGTCATTACAGCGGCTTGGATTTCTCACAGCTCCTTGCGTAGTGTCACACAATCACCGGGGCAGAATGAAGGCTGAATATGCTAATGACTCTAATTGGACTACTAATAGAGCATGTCTCTGTAGTTTTTAAGCTTGCGGATGGCTGTGTAATCAGAGCAGACAGTCGTTAAGAGAATGAAGAGGCAACTAGCAATGTCAGGAGAGGGCCTGGCGGTTCCAGCTGACACTACCCCAATCTTCCAGGACCCATTAAATGGCTGTTTCAACGCATTACCTACCATAACATCCTTGAATATCACTGATTTTATTTGCAGTATCAAACATTTCATTTCACGCGCCATTAATGGAAAAGTGCTGAGGTTCTAATGCTGCCAAAACATTTAGTAACTACCTGGACTCTGAGAAACCAATTAACTCCGGAGACAATATGGCCAATTACACACAAAAATAGGTAGGTCCACTACTGCTTCCTGTCTGGCGATTCATCCGGTTACTTTGAATAGCAAAACAGGCTGCTTATGTTTTTTCCAAGGAGCACATGCGCTTTAAAGTTGGAAAATGTAAGGGTGTTAAACAACTTTAGGGACGCAATGAAAAAGTTGTCAAATAATGTTTCCTTGATAAAGTTTTTCCTTGATAAGTACATTAGGCTTTTAAATATGTCTGCTTCGATCTGTTTGAATATATTCAAAGTCCCTTTAAGGCAAGTCATGTCACTCGGCACACTTTGAAACGCTACTCGGGCAGGCAAGTGCAGCTCCTATCTCTTTGAATGGGGAAACATCAAATTCTTCAAAACTGTTCACCAAGCTTACGATAAAATTTCAAATTTTAAATCTCCAAAGAATTCCAACAAGAACTGGCTCATAAATATGGTTCCTTGTGCTCCAATAGCGTTAAAAAATGCTTATTTTTCCGGCTAAATGAGCCAGTGCGCACGCGCAGTACTGAGCGCACGTCTTAGAGTGCCGATTGTTTCTATAGCAACCGGGACTTCTAACGGCAGCTGCAGTGACGTGCTGACTTTACTAATCAACAATTGACACTTTCACTAAGAAGGCGGGGCTTCTTGGCCATAATGAACGTTGCATTTTCCCCCCATTCAAAACTATATGAGTGACATGTCTTGGTTATTCTATAGTCTTTGATATATTTTTACAACAGTTCTTTCTGATCCTTGAATCTGATTGGCTGAGAGGAGTGCGATGTTCTAGTGACATCTGAACTCCAACCATTTCACCGTTTGTATCACTCCGCATGCGGTATTTCTCACAGCGAGTGTCATGGTGGACGCCCAAATTCACTATAATTGTATAAATCATACAGTTTTTTGTGTCACGGAATGTAGCTTTAAGAGTTTTTTAGACTTCAAATATGTGGTTTGTTAATAAAAATAACGTTGGTTTGAAAAACATGGCCGTTCAGTGCTCATGAACCCGCTAAGAGCAGCCTTACCTCGGCCAGATCTTCTAGAATTTGCCACTGGCTCTGATGTCTCTATAGTGGTTAGACATGAGATATAATTAATTTGGGGTAAATCAAACAAGCAGTCTGTGGTCTCATTAATCTATAATTTGTTTTAGAGCAAATAGTTTTGGGTAAGGGCAAAATCTCATCACATTATATTTTATGTAAATTTAATGCTGTATATCAAAGCGCTGCCTTTGTACTTTTGACTGAATTGCCTAGCAGCTTTTATGATGGCTGTTGTTTATTAAATGTTATTATTCAATAATATAATTTTATAATAAGAATTTTATATAAATAATAGTAGTATTTAATAATAGTATAGTATTACCAAGTCCATGATTTTCCTACTTAATTGGGCTACTTTAAAGCTGTTGCCACAGGTTGTTTTTCATGTTTGTGGGTTGAAGTGACCCCAATAATGGGATACTTAGCCCCTGGAATGTGAAGTTTACCAGGGGAACCCAGCCAAAAAAAAATTGTTTTACCCCTGGAACACGATTTTTACCGGGGGACCCTTTCCGAAATGCAATTGGGGAAGGTTTGGGTAGTTTTGAGTAGCAATTGAGTGGGTTTTGTTGTAAAATCCTGGCAACTCTGTACAAAGAAACAAGGAAGTTATATTTACTTTCAACAACACCTTGTAAGACGCAGCAAACAAATGCACTGAACAGCGGCGGAAAGGATAGTACGACAAAGATATCGTTTTCCTCGCAGAACTTCAAACTAATGTTTTATTGTGAATATGAGATTGAGCTAAAAAATTAGTCCTGTATCAAATATAGGTAATCACACATTTGCTCAGTCCATCTCTCTCTCATAATACTCTACATAATACAGTGAGCTTTTAATATAGTAATACAATAAGCTTTCAATGAAGCAACTCAACATTTCTTCGTTACTAGTTCTTAAGTGACGTTTTCATATTAGTTGCATAGGCTTGGACTCAGCTGTTAAACTATCAAACTGAGATTTAAAACCATGGTGGAAGGAAGTAGTTTGCACAAAAGGGTTTGTAAAGATATTCCGTTGGTGTTTCTTATGTATTTACACACCTGTTCTGTCAAACATTTGTATAAACACAATCACACTCGTAGCCGTGCTATATGGCTGTATATTGGCACACTGTGATTAGCCATATCGCACTGCTAATCGTGTGATATTGCTCATATAATATAATTTAATATAAGAAACTGTATGCATAATGTGGGACATTCAATTACAAACAAGCACGAAATACATGGGACTTCTATTTTGAAATGTAGATGCTTTACTATTGCCAGCTGCTCAATGCTCACGCAAAAATATTAGAATAAAAATAAGAATCGAATCTATTGGAATAATTGTGTGGTATTCATTAACTGCGCTCATATGAAATCAAAGCTTTCTGAAGTATTCCTGTTTTTCCTGTTTTTATAATTCATAAGTCATTTGTTACAGCATATTTAACACTTTATGACTTTAAATTTTATAGAACTGATTTTCTATTTTTTTTAAAAGAGAGAGCGAAACTGTATAAACAGGAGAAAAACTAGCTGCATTAAGCTGAAAAAAAAAAAAACGCTGGGTAGATCGTCCCTCTGTGTTCTTTAAAAACCTTTGGTTGGTACTTCAAAACGCGAAGCAGCGCTAAATTCAGTGCCATTCTTTGTCGTCGTTGATAGAGCTAGACACATTTCAAAGGTCAGCATGGGTCACCCGTGCTTGCTTTGTTAATGTCCATCTAAATTGGCGGTTAAATTGATCAAATCTCCGTATCCCAGCATTTCTTATTACCATTAGGATCTTTTCTTTTTATTTCATCACATTAAAATTATCCATTTGCTCTGCTTAAAAGAACGAGGGACGAAGTAATTCCATTTCGCAGCTTTAAAGTCACTGCTAACTACCAGAAACACTTAATGAAAAGACTCTTGGCTACAGAATGAAGTGATGAGGAGATCACCATTACCCATCCCTCCTCTGACCCCTAATGTAGTTATGCCCAACAGAAAATTCAAGTGGCACTTCAGGAGATGGGAAATAAGCAGACCTTCCTCAAAATCAATTACTTTACCCTGTGTGTGCATGTGTGTGTGTCTGGAAGAAAGAGGCTTAAGAAATCAGGGTCTTTCTTTGTCCATCAGTTTATGTGAATTTATGTTCGAAGAGTTTGTTTTTGAATAGGCCTGGCGAACATTTTTTAGATATCTATTATGAACAGATTTATGTTATCCTTTAAACAAGCTAACAAATTATCATAGATCTGTCACCTACTGTACATAAAAGATCAAATTAATGGAGTGCTTTTAAAAACCTAGGCTATAATATTCGCATTCGTGGCAAAAAATTGTGATTGTAAAGGGGCTTTAAGGGTCACTGTGTACTGGCTACATCACTGCCTATATCCTAATAGTTATTGGTCATGGTTAAGGCCTGTCAGCCTCACTGATGTAATCCAGCATGTCCTACCAGCCCTCAACTGTGTTTACACCACACCATCTCTGTCTTTGTGTTTTGAAGTTCAAAAAAAGCCCAGGTGTTGCTCTGTGAACCTTGCATATTGCCCACTAACCTCATAACCTCACCCCGACCAGCTAATCTTATTCCTATTGATTTTCCAACCAGCTTTCAATAGGTCCTGATGGAATGATGTCAACATGAAGCTAATGACTCTAACACGCAAGCAAAGAGAAACATAAAATATCATTACCGTTGCTTTCTTCATCAACGGCCTCTGATTACCTCGTGCCATTATATTGGGATTGTAATGACCTTGTGCGCAGAGAAGGTGAGAGAATATGAGGGTGAGATGCTATAAACACTGCTGAACTGTAAAAACCCCTTTTAACATCTGTTTGCAGTGTGATCTTAGTGCATGTTGTATATTTGTAAATAATGGAAAAATTAATTATCTAAATTATTGTATTATTACGTGTATGATAAGCTACCATTTCTAGGTTTGGGGTTAGTAAGTTTTTTTTTTTTTAGTTTTTTTTATAATAATTATTTTGAAATATATAGTGAATGTAAATACATTTAATGAAATATATAAATATTAAGCAGCAAAACATAATAAGCATTATTAATAGTTAGGTACTAATTTGAGCACTGAATCGGCATAATATAATGATTTCTAAAGGACCCTGAAGAATGGTTGTCATCATAGGAGTTAATTACATTTTAAAATATATTAAAATAGAAAAGAGTTATTTTGAATTATTGTAAAATTTCACAGTATTACTGTTTTTGCTATATTTATAATCAAATAAATGCAGCCTTGGTGAACACAGGAGAATTATTAACAAAAACTATAATAATAATAATAATATTAATTTGAATTTCAAACTTTTTACCAGGCATGTAATAAATATAGATATATACTAGATATAGATGTATAAATATAGATATAAATATTTTTTAATATAGAAAACAGTTCTTTTTTTTTTTAAATTAAATAAACTTTAAAATATATTAAAATAGTAAAAAGTTATTTTAAATTGTAGTAATATTTCACAGTATTAGTGTTTTTAGTATGTATATTTAATTATATATTATATAATTATATAACAATATTATTATTATTATTATTATTATTATAGTAATATTACACAGTATTACTGTTTTTATTATATTTTTAATCAAATAAATGCAGCCTTGGATAATATAAAATTAATAGAAAATATAGGATATGATAATTATTAAAAAATAAAATAAAATATAAAATAAAGTAATATAATGTTTAATTTTATGTTATATATAACATTATTATTATTATTATTATAGCAATATTTCACGGTATTACTGTTTTTATTATATTATTTAATAAAATAAATGCAGACTTGGTGAACAGGAGAATTATTAAAAAATCTAAAATAAATAAATTCATAATAATACATTTAATTATATAATTATATAATATTGTTATTATTACTGCTATTATTACTGTTTTAATTTTAAACCAAAGAGCCTAGGTAAACATAGAATTATTAAAAAATACATAAAAATAATATATATTAATTGTATACTATATAATTATATTATATAGTTATATAACAATATTATTTCTAATTTATTTATTTAATTTTTTTTTTATAGTAATATAATATTTCACAGTATTACTGTTTTTACTATGTTATGAACCAAATAAATGCAGCATTGGTGAACATAGGAGAATTATTTTAAAATATAAAATTAATAATAATAATAATAATTTAAAATAATCTTAATTATTTCAAACGTTTGACCTGGTGTGTAATAAATGTAGATATATAAATATAATATTATGACTGTAATAAATATAATTATATAATGCACTTATATAAATACATTATTTATTTATTTATTTATTACAAGACATTACTGAATTTGCACACACTATCCTGTTAAACTTCTTATAATAGCTTTGTTCTTAATATTGTGTGTTGCCTCCTCAAGCATCAACGCATGTGGTTTGTTCTGAGAAGTCAAGCTGCCCACTGTTCAAAACAAAAAGCCTCCAGGTCCTGCAAGTTTTTTGGTTTCCCACTATCATGTTTGAGCTGTTTGTACAGTGACTCAATGTTGAGATGCAGCTTTACCACTCAATTGACTCACACACAACTATTACAAAAGACTACAAAAATCATTTAAACTTGAGGAGCCAACACACAAGTTATTGTGTGGGATAGACTGAAAGTATACATAAGTATTTAGAATTTTTCTGGACTGTACAATTGTGTGTGACTTTTTAACCATTGCACCACAACACCTTCACATTATTAATTTGTCCCGAATGGCATTTGACAAGAGTGAGAGGACTTTCTTCATTACTGTGTTGACTCATTAAGATGTGGGAGGGGCACAATAAATCAGTGAGCTCAGAACTCAGTGGGACGTCCCATGTAAACCATATTCTTTGCTAAGACACTGACCTTTCTTTGTACCTTTTTCAGTAGCGTACTCATGGTGTTCTTTTAATTAAAATGAAAGAGACCACATACTCAGATGCCCAAGCCCTGCAAGGTGATTGCACGTTTCCCGTCTGTGCTGTTAATTACTCCCCTTGTTTCACAACACGGGTGTCCAATAAATTTATCGTCATCAGGTTATAGGCATGTATCGGGTAGTTGGGGGATGGTCTCGGGCTAAACTGCCTTTGATTACTGTACCTGCTAATGTATGCCTGATCCACAAAAAGGTAGGGTGTGTGGCTGCATATTTCAGAGAAGACATCCCACCAGGAGTCTAATGCGCCAAATCACTCTTCTGCCAGCCTGGCCTAGTTTTGCTGTTGCCTGGGCTCCTCTACATCCCCCAACCTCTCCCACATTCATTAATTGGCTGGATTGAAATCACTCTCATTCTCAATGTAATTTGATCAAGTCTTGAAAAAGCATCACATTTATAGTATACTGCCAAGTGCCAACTGAAATGAAATTCATGGAGTGACACTGCATATTTGAATGCATGCTTGTCTCTTTCAAAGAGATTTCACTCAGAAATGAAAAGTTTGGGTTTTTGTTGCTTTTGGCTTGCTTACTTGTTTAACAGATACTAAATATTACAATTATTATATGTTACGGATGTAACGATATCAGAATCTCACGCTACGATATGATCGCGATATGAAGTTCACAATATATTTATTGCAATATCTAAAAGAAAAAAAAGACAACTGTGTACATTTTAAAGTTAAATTATTACTTCTAATGCACTTTGAAAGTCCAATATTAAGAGCTCTAACCCATGTTCTTAACTAAAAAAACTTAAGTCAGAAAAAAGTCTGTGAATTGACTTTTACCTGAACTTTAAAGGGGACTCAACCCTCTTTTTATTTGTGATATACTGTCTCAGTCTAAATTACATTCACACTGCATGGTGTTTTAGGAAGCCAAATGAATTAGAATATAATAATTATAATAACAACAACAATGACAGTAGTAGCCATATGGTGTAAAACAATCACACTGCAAAATCAATAAAAAATGTTTCATAGGTATATTATTTTTTTTTTTCTTACAATCCTTATGAACGTACAATACAATTACGTTCTGAGGCGCGGAAAACAACAATGTGTGAGCTTCGCTATGAAATGTGCAGCGAAAACAGACTTGATGAAGGAATTAAGCCACATAATTTGACTGCACTTACACTATCAGTTGAGAACAAAATATAGAGAAATAGCTCCAAGATGAAGAAATTTGCCGTCCAAGATATTGATGGAACCTCTGCAGTGGGTGCTGTCAGAATGAGAGTCCAAACAGCTGATAAAAACACCACAATATTCCACAAGTAATCAACATGACTCCATTCAGTCAATTAACGTCTTGTGAAGTGAAAAGCTACGTCTTTATTAGTTTCACGATACCCAGAATACATAATAACGCTTACTAGCGAAAACGTTCATCTCTGTTGTCTTATAACAACAAAATCCACTGACATATATGTTTAGAACTGTTTTGGACTGTGGATCTGTGCATATTTCTTTACAGTTTCAGATGAGATTACTTTGTTTTACTAGAGAAAGCAATATGTGACTCTGGACCATAAAACCAGTAGCACGGGTTTGTAGCAGTAGCCAAAAATACTTTTATGAGCCAAAAAATCATTAGGATATTAAGTAAACATCATGTTCCATGAAGATACTTTGTAAATTTAATACTGTAAATATATCAAACTTTTTGATTAGTAATATGCATTGCTAAGAACATAATTCGGGCCAATTTAAAGGTGATTTTCTCAATATTTTATTTTTTTTTTACCCTCAAATTTCAGATTTTCAAATAGTTGTATCTTGGCCAAATATTGTCCTATCCTAACAATATACATAAATGAAAATCTTATTTATTCAGCTTTCATGTGCTATATAAATCTCAGTTTCGAAAAATTGACCCTTATGACTTGTTTTGTGCCCCAGGGTCACATATTATAGATAGAGGGCTTTGCCCAGAAGCAACCATTAGTAGTAAAAAAAAAAAAAAAAGTCTTAATGATGGATTTGTTTATTACAAACATGCAGTTTATTACAATCATTTCACTTTGCAAGACATTAATTGATGGACTGGAGTCATGTCGATTATTTGTGGATGTTTCCACCAGCACTTGTGACTCTCGTTCTGACGGCACCCATTCACTGCACAAGATCCATTGGTGAGAAATTGATGTAATGCTAAATTTCTCCAAATTAGTTTCAGTGAAAAAAAAACAAACTCATCTACTGTTACGGGTGTGTGCAGGACGGGACGAGACGATATTCAAACAAATAACTATATTTAATATCAATCTTCAAGAGGAACAAGGCAGGAACAGGCAAGAACAGAGATCTTAACACACTTCAACCAACATTAAGGACCGACAATAAACTCAAGAAACAGACAGACTTATAAATGACTAATCATTGAACACAGGTGACGGTGATGACACAAACGAGGACTAAACCAAATAATCACAAAATGACAGGGGGAGACAATGGGAAAAAAAACCAAGTACAAAACAGACATGAACGTAACATTACGCCCCCCTCCGCATAGGCGCGTCCTCGCGCCGTAGAAGGAGCGCAAAACGGACGAGAGGGGCGACAAAACAGGACACCAGAGTCAATAAAGGAGGAGGCTTGGGTTGAGGACGCAACCCCGGGAGGGGGACCAAAACAAGGTCAACATAGTCCAGGGGGGCGACGACGGAGGGAGGAGCCAGGGAAGAAACAGGAGGGACCTGAAGCAGGAGAGCAAGACCCAGATCGCAGCCAGGATGACGGCCCACGGTGGAGCCGACGGAGGGAGGAGCCATGGTGGAGGGAGGACTGCCGACTCCAGGGGGCCGACCGACAGAGGCAGAGCAGTTGGTGAAGGAACCTGAGGCGGAGATGGAGAGCCGAGGGACCAGGGCGACACCGCGGATCCGGAGGGCCAAGGCGGAACAGGAGGCTCTGGCGGCCGAGGCGGAGATCCGGAGGTCCACAGCGGAGCCGGAGGGACAGAGGGACGAGGCAAAGCCAGAGGAGTGGAGTCCCGAGGCGGCGGATGGTCGACGACTGACCAAGGCGGAGCCGGAAGGACGATGGAGCCCGGTGGAGCTGGTGGGCCGACGGGCGACGGTGGAGCTGAGGGCGTAGAGAGCCGTGGTGGAGCCGCAGGGTCGGAGGTCCGAGGTGGAGATCTGGGTTGCGAGGCTGGAGGCGGAGCTGAGGGATCCTCCAGCCCTGCCACCGATGTTGAATGGCAGCCCTGCGGCGAGCCCACTGCATGGATGGTGGGCTGAGGGTGAGCAAGGGGACTGGCTGATGACTTCAGAGACTCTGGACAGCTGGACGGAACCAGCGGGGACTCAGGACGGCTGGGCGGAACCAGCGGGGACTCAGGACGGCTGGGCGGAACCAGCGGGGACCAGGCAGATTCAGACAGAAGAGGGCGGGTGGGAGGGAAGTTCATGCCAGCCAGTGGCTCAGAGAAAAAGTCTATTAAATCAGGCGTGTTATACTCCACAACTTCGGAGAAGTCAATTAAGTCTCCAGAGATGTCTTCCAGCTCACCCCCAGCGGTGTTGCAGTGGGCAGGGCTCTCCATTTCCCTCACCTGCTCCACGTCGCAATCCACCTGATCAGTCGGAGAGGGCTCTGGCTCTGTCGCTCGCGGCTCTAGTCCCTCATCCGCGGTGTGCTCGGGTTCGTGCTCTGCGTGTCGGGGTGGTGGTTTGCTGCTCTCTGGGTCAAGAGTGGGGCTGACGTCCTCCTCGATGAAGCCGACAGTCCAGGAAGATCTACAGGACGCCAGCACCCACTCGATGTATTCGGCGATGCTCTCTCGAGGACCCTCCCCGGACAGCTGCGCTTTGTTGGTGGTGTTAAGTCCCTTACGATAGAACGTGCACAGGCAGCTGTCCGGGTAATGTGTCAGCGGTGCGAGGAACACAAAGTCTCTTGTGTGGTCCTCGAGAGAGCGGTTCCCCTGCTCCAGGAGGATAATGAGGACGTTGGGGTCATCCATGAGGGAAAAACAAATTAAATAAAACACTGATACAAAAAAAACGGAAAAGAAACGCAGGGGAAGACGCCGTGAACGGTTTCGGTCGGTCCTTCTGTTACGGGTGTGTGCAGGACGGGACGAGACGATAGACGGTATTCAAACAAATAACTATATTTAATATCAATCTTCAAGAGGAACAAGGCAGGAACAGGCAGGAACAGAGATCTTAACACACTTCAACCAACATTAAGGACCGACAATAAACTCAAGAAATAGACAGACTTATAAATGGTGACTAATCATTGAACACAGGTGACGGTGATGACACAAACGAGGACTAAACCAAATAATCACAAAATGACAGGGGGAGACAATGGGGAAAAACCAAGTACAAAACAGACATGAACGTAACATCTACATCCTGGATGGCCTTTTTTAATAATTTTTGATCATTTTCAGTAAAATTTCTTGACCCCCCCAGGATGTGTTGTTGTATGAATATCTGAATCCGCAATGCATCAAAATAAAGAACAGAGCCTCTATGCTTAAACAAACAAACAAACAAACAAAACGGTTTTATTCTACTTTGATAGCACTGGTACATCACAGAGTCATCTATTTGACGCCTGCATTTACATCTGCATCTATTTTTTGATGTGTTTGCTCATCTGCAGTATAGTACTATAGGATGTTACCAATCAGATGTCAAATAGACATTTAGAAAATGTCTTTAAGATGTTTATGATTTAGAATGTACATAAAACTGACATCTTTAAGATGTCTATCAGATGTTTGTACACAGCAGATACTTTCCAGATAAGGCAATCTTTAACAGAAATCTTGTTGACATGCGTAAGCTATCTGGGTAGCCTCAAGCATTCTTTTTTTTTTTTTTATTAACATTTGAATGTAGTTTAATTTTTTTTAAAAAGCTACATTTTGAGCAAAAAGCTACGACTACATCTGGATCATATTCAGTATGATGATCAAAGCATAGATGCAATAGATCGCTTTCATCAACACTCCCAAAGCTTTGCAGTTCTTTACCACTTCCTGGGTTGATATTTTACTCTGTAACTTTAGGCAGGTTTTCATTTATTGTTATAGATCAGATTATTTTTCAAATGCAAAGCTCTGTGTTTGGCGGGGAAAGATATCATTTAAACTGAATTGACAGGAATGATGACACTATTGTCTTTTGTGAGGCTATGGCTAAATCATTTTTTCTCGTAATTGACTATTTTGCAACATTGACACTGTTGAATTGATTTTAATGAACACAGAGGTGACTCTAGCTGAATAACAACATCATTGACTTCTGTAGAGCTGCTTATAGCTAAATTGACCCTCTGCAAACAGCTTGACTGACAGGCGATCTAACCAATCATAACACAGAATCCGCCATTCTGTCCGACAAACAAATCAGAGATTAGATTCACTTCGGTGGGCTTAAACTTGAAACATTGTGTGCATTGACGTCTTTCCGCGGTTGAAATAAAATATGTTCTGATGTTTATTCATGTTCTTTTTATTTATGTCCAAAAAGGCGATCAGTTCACGTGTCATTGATCTAAGGTTACGTCTACATTAATCCAGATACATTTGAAAGCAAAGTTTTCGTTTTAAAATGCTCTTCGTCTACACTAGCACTTCCAAGCGTTTTCCAAAAGTTTTTCTTCCACACTAAAACATAGGAAAACATTAAATTTGCCTTACTGCGCATGCGTAAAGCCTCCAAAAACTCAGATTATACAAACGGAACAGACATAAGTTTTCATGCAGTTCTTCTGCCAGGATCACTTTATTTACGGAAATATCTCATCCATGTCGTGCTCACTCATATTTTATCTGAAAAGCAGCTGTTGTCATGTTTTGCAGGACAGCAACTGTGAGTAAATTTTCTGTCATCATTTTAGGACTGTAATAGAAAGAGTGTACAAGGTAAATCTCTTTAGCAGCAGTGTGACAGTGAATAGCACATAACAGGCATAATTACCGGTATAAACATAGATATCTATTGGTACAATATGCGTCACATGACTAAATATGCATCATCGTTTTCAAAAGCCTCCGTTTTCACAGTCCACACTACAACACGAAAACAGCGTTTTTTTTTTTTAATGTATCCACTTTTCAGCGTTTTCAAAAAGCTTAATTTTCCTTGGCAAAACAGCTGTTTCAGTGTGGACAGAAGGCCAAAATGGAGGAGAGAAAGATGTTTTCAAACAAAAACGTATTAGTGTGGACTGTGGACATGGCCTAATAGGGCAATGCAGTGATCTGTCACGATTCATTAAAGAGCCCCAAAATAGTATTTATTGTTTGAATTGCTTAAAAAATGACAACTTTTTGTTTCATACCAGAAGGAACCGGCTCTGCGTTGTCTTTGGTGTGTTGTCAGTTTCCTCTTTGCTCTGCGATGTATTTTTCACTGTGGGCGAACATGTGTAGTGTGAGCACGGCATTGTTTGTCGGACATAGCAACATTAACAAAGGAGGGCGTTTTTTTGCGAAGAGTCAGTTGAACTTGTTTCATAATTAATGAATCCATTTGTCCATACAGTACTTTAAAAGTCTGAACCTTCTTTTGTTTTCCACAGAAATAGTCATACAGGTTTGGAACAACATGAGACTGACTAAGTAATGGACTAAGGTAGTCATCATACATATCTCATACCCAAAGCGATCTGTCTGATTCGAATAAGTTTAGTTTATGTATGTAAATGTAGTTGCGCACAAATTCTCTTGAAACCCAGTTATTGATTTCGATCCAGCATCTGCTATGCCCATGTTCAAAGGCTTCCATTGCACCTAAACCCTACAGCAAGTGCTGGCCGAACATGGGTCTCATTCATCTAGCAGCATCCCGGCTTATTGTTCGGGTGCATTGGGGTTGCTATGAGGCACCTCGCTTGCATCGGTCTGGTGTATTCCTCCATCCCACAGGACCCCAGATACAAATCAAACTGCTCTGACCCCAGTGTCCTTTCCACACTCTCGGTCCCCTAAAGGCGAGACGGCGGTGTGAGATCCTGTCTTGCCCTTATTTATTTTCCCCTTTGTGGTTGTGCAGCTAAGGGCGTAAGGCATATATATTTCCTTGGGTAAACTCAACCTGCGTCGAGCATCCAATGCCATTTTCATTTTAAATAATGTTTGCTAATAATAATACCTGAATATCACAGGTTTGAAAAGGGGAATGACGGCTATTTCGAAATGGATCAGCGAATGGGGTAGCATTTTCTTTCCATCACCTGAAAGAGAAAACACAGTGGAAATAATAAAAGTAAGTGCACCAGACAGCGATCTGCATTAAGATCAAAGAGCTTGAGCCATTGTACAAAAGTACAAACATGTTTACCCGTGAAGCAGATGGCCGTAGCTTGCAGCCTGAAGAAGAAGCTGTTGTCGAGTGAATAATGACATGGTTAGTAAGCCCAAGTGTAAATACGCAAGTAAACACAGGCGCCTAGAGAGCAAAGCAGCCACGCTAGCACCAATGAAAACGAATCCCTTTTTCATGTCACATTGACCTTTTCCAGGCCAGATGAAATCAGTCTTGGCTTAAAACAAATAGCCACATTTCATCTGCTGTTACCCTTCAGACCGGGCCGTGTGACCTTTGAACTTAATTTTCTATCTAAACCCATTTCCATGTGCCGCATCCCCCGCTCCGCTGTGATAAGTGTCTGGGGTCCTGCACTGCAGAACATTGATGTTTAAAATAGTGTTTGAAGGGGGAGGCTAAACTCTACCTTTATGTAAAGTTACAGGATTGCATTTTTAGGTTCACTTAATTTTATTTATTGTCAAGCTAACATTCTGAAAATGGGATGTCGTATAAATCAGATGATATACAGTATTTATCCAAACAAACAGATACACTAAAATGAACACTCACATATGCGTATGTAAAATATGTAGGCCTAAATATGCATTAGAATTGAATATAATATTTCGGTAACACTTTATTTCAAGGTGTCCTTGTTACATGTACTTACTATAATAATAACAATATATTGTGTATAATTACATGCAAGTAACTCTAAGCCAATGCCCTATTTCTAAGCCTAACCATATAGTACATAATAGTACAGTATTGTACAGTTAAATAATATTACCCAGTATTTAAATGTATAGTTACACTGTAATAAGGGCACCTTAAACTAAATTGCATCCAATATTTCCATACATTTAGAGTACACATTTTTAACATAAACTAATAAACTTACCACAATGCATATTTGCATAAATAATATAGGTTATATTCCTGTAATAGCACTAATAAACTAAATATGTTTTAAATGCACAATAACCATGTACATAAACCTAATTTATTTCAATCTTGTACATTTATAGAACTGAATATTGCTTGTTCCAAATATAGCCATGCTTTACTATTATATTACTATTATATTATACACACTTGTACTTCCTTATTCTGATTTTTAATACATTTTTAAAATTTGACTCTTTAAATAATAATGCAAATAATTAATTATAAACTATACCAGTTTTTTTTTTTTCTCAGAATTATCTGGTCTGAAATAATGCTCTGAAAATGATATCAAGAAAAAAAATGGTATTTGATGGTATTTGTATATAATCATATTTTCAAAATTATTTAAACTGATTCCAATCAGAACAAGGAAGTTTATAGAACGTTTTTATTGAAACGTTTTAATTGGATGTTCATCTAACATTTTTTAAATGTTACCAATTGTTTCAGAATGTTCAGAGAGCATTCAAATATAAATAAAAATTTAAGGTTAGCAAAATTATAACCAAAACAAAACGGTTTTAAAACATTTTAAAAAACTGGTCATTTTGAACATTTACATATAAAGTTTTTATACCTTATCCCTTATCTATCTATCCATCCATCCATCCATCATAAATATAGTTCTACAAAAATTTGAAGTACTGTAGAATTTTGTCATGCTAATCATCTGAAACATTTGAGCTTCTTTCACGCCATTGCATTGCTACTTTTAGTTAGTTAACATTCTAAAATTATTGTACAGCATAATTCATAATATATCAAATGGCATGGTGGCAAAATAATCCTTTCTTATTTTCTAAAGTACATGGTTTGTTCCGAAATAATTGGGAACACACAGAGGCATGATTCTATGAAAAGCAATGGCCTTCTAAAAATCTTGACATTTCTAGTCAATGGGAATGCTAAATGTAGGCTGCTAGTATTGGTATTGCACCTTAGAGGAGTTCATGGATAAGCATGGATACGGTGCACTCTTTGACCGCATATTCGCACCAAACAATCGAAACCATTCTAACTATCCACTAAATTTGTATGTACTTCAAAAGAGGTGTGAGCTGGGTGCAATTTTGTGCAACCACCCGTGGCAAATGCTAGTCCCGCATTCATAAAAAGAATATGAATTTTTAGAGAGCATTGTGGCAGACAGCGCGAACCTCAAGGTTTCCAGAAACGGCTTGAATAAACAAACAAGAAGAAGCTATCTGTCCCCCCTATCTCTAAATACACAGACAGCCACTTAGGTCACTTGAAAGGCTAATTTTCTGGAAATGTCACGTTAACTCTGAAGGCCTCACA
The DNA here is from genome assembly GCF_049309525.1 of Garra rufa. Taxonomy (NCBI): domain Eukaryota; kingdom Metazoa; phylum Chordata; class Actinopteri; order Cypriniformes; family Cyprinidae; genus Garra; species Garra rufa. Next base: position 26,479,507 of record NC_133371.1, on the reverse strand, counting down.
AGGCATGAGAAAAAGAAGATTAGCCCAGATGGAGACATTTGCAACACCAATCGCAAAGGAACTTGGGATTAGGCAAGCACCTTGTCTCATCTTCAAACATATGCACACATTCACAGACACACAAAAAGGTCATTTCATACTCATTTCCCCCAACTCTGGTTGCACTTCAGTAAAAGCGAGGATGCATGGGCTTGAATATATTTGACAGACACAAGAGGATGCTTATCGGCACTCTTAAAAGTGCTGCGTCAAAAGCCATTTCATGTCACCACGGCTTCACTCCTTCCTTTGAATTTGTTTGATTGTCACACTTTGCATTCGGTTTTCTCCTCTGAGAGGGCTCTCGCGATGGCTCACAAACAGACAAACAAAAAAATTGACTTTTGAGCTTGTGAAAAAAAACACGGAATCATAAAGCTGTTTCACCCTGAACTGTATAGACTAACACGAGACCGCTAGAGCAATGAACCCTCCTGCAAAAAAAATCCTGAAGATATACTGCACTTCCATTGGGAAGAATGATGTGTAAATACAGCAAATTAGTGAAAAGGGTAAATGAGTTTAATATAACACAATGCATTCAAATTGGAGCGGGTCCATGCCTTGAGCGGTTCGTGTTTTCCATCCCAAGGTTAAGAAAATAAATGACTTGCAGACCAGCGAAAAAAAATCCTATCCTGTTGTGGATCAAATTTTTGTGTAACCTCCCAAGTAGAGTGAGCATCCAGAGCAACCATTTCAAACAAATTTATTACGGCATTAGATTAATAAATAAGAATATCACAAGAGGTGACCTTCCCCAGCCATGCAAAAATAAATGTCTGCTGCACTGTCCTTCAGCTGTGGGAACTCACATCAGAAATATTGCTATTTTCTTTCAACATTCCTCCATGCAAACTGGATTAGCGCTCCACTGCTTATTTAACCTTTTCAAGTAAACAAGATTATTTATTTCAACTGGCCTCTCCTAGTTTTATCTTCTGGTTAAGAGAAAAGAGAATGAAAAATAAATGGGTGACTGTGCAGCGTTCCCACGCTTGGTTGCTCTGTAGAATCTAGTCTAAAGTTAATTGGAAAATGAGCAAGAACTTTTTGGACAGAGCTGTACTGTTAGAGTCAATGTCAACATCTTAATGTTTGGCCAGCCGATGACTTCACATGTAGATAGACTAATAATGCCCAGCACAAGCACGATTCGCACTGTTATTGCTCCTATGACCCTTCATTAGACCAGATGGCATTATTGGCATTGCTCTGAGTTGAGCAGATGAAGGATTTGAACTCTTTGGTGTGGAGTCCATTTGACACCAGAGTTTGTTTGGTTAATGTATTTTCTCCAGACTTTTGCTCTGCTATGACTATAATTGAAGGAGAAAATTGACTGTAAAAGAAGTTTATGGTAATGTTCGCTATACCATTTGTTGTGGCAAAGCTGAGAATGTAGAAACATGTCTCCTTGAGTAGATAGATAGATAGATAGATAGATAGATAGATAGATAGATAGATAGATAGATAGATAGATAGATAGATAGATAGATAGATAGATAGATAGATAGATAGATAGATAGATAGATAGATAGATAGATAGATAGATAGATTTTGCTTTAAATAATGTCTTTATGATATAAACATTTTTGATACCATAGAAATAACATAATTCTTGTCACCAGTGTCAATATCACAAAAAGCTAATTCTAGCCTAAATTTAAAAAAATATATCACTGAAGGTAGGTAAACAGTCAGTGATTTAATAAAAAAAAAAACCTATTTACAAACAATACTACAAAAAAAGGCAGTAGAACAAATAAATAAGAAACACTGCATCTACATTGTAAAAGGTAATCAAATGTATAAAAACACTGTGTATTCCTCACTGTGTAAATGAAATATATATTTCTTCTTATTAAAGTTACAAAAGTGATTTAGATTTGAGGGATTATCATTGTTTGATTACATGAATGACATCAGGAATATCAGACTGCTGTCACTTTAAGAGCTGCCCGGATCCAATATAATGTTATACATTAATTACTATAATACTATATTTATATTACTACAATAACTATAATATTTTGTAATGTTGAATATATAATATAAAATATATAATATAATATAATATAATATAATATAATATAATATAAAAGCATATATTTTCTTTCTTAGCAGTTTGCTTGAACTTAAGATCTAAATTACTAAATTCTGTGAAAAAAAGAAAAAAAAGTCAGAATTGCAAGATATAAACTCGCAATTGTGAGAAAAAAGTCAGAAGTGCAAGTTTTTATCTATTTCTTGCAGATGCAATTTTATATTAAACAATTCTGACTTTATAACTCGCAATTGTGAGTTATTATCACACAATTCTGAGAAAAAAAGTCTTTTTTTTTTTTTTATTTACTGGCGGAAATGGGCTTCCATAGTTCAAGGCCACAAGGCCAGACAACTATCTTTACAAGCACATGCCTCTCTGACAGCGCTCAGAAATAGTCTCTCAAACAGCGCACGCATATAACAAATGAGTTCTCTTTCGCTGATGATTGCGTTTTAATGGCTTAAAATCGTGTGTTTTTAAACTGCAATGCTTAAAAACATATGCAAATGATACGTTCGTGTCACGTGATCATGTAACCACGATAGAGACAATAGTCTGAAATCTCTACCGGTTGACAAATTTCTACTGTCTAATCGTGTCTACCGGTATATTGCCCACCCCTAATGGGAATGTTATTTTTTGAACGTTTTCTGAATGTTCTGAAACAAGTTGTAGCTTTTCAGTGTACTATAAACAATGTATTTTTTTGTGCTAACATTTTGAGACTTTAAAGACCAAATAATTCTGAACAACCTATTAACGTTACTGAAAGAATGTTTATTCATACCTTTAAGAGAGCCTTTGCCAGAACGTTCAGAGAATATTCCTTGTTAGCTGGAGTTACACAGACATGTAAATGTTGTGAAGATAGTGTTTTGTTGAATTGTCACTTAGGTGTACTGGTAAAAGGTTATTACTAAGACACACTGTGGCGTTTTGATATACTGTATAGTGTGTTTCCGAGTCAAATAAGACAATGTGATTGGGTTTGGACCAAGCCATCAAAACAAATGTGAAGCTGAATTATCACTAACATAACCCTTTAACATATAGCATGTTGCATCACAAATTGCAATCCATCACTACTGGGCTTGTCGTATATTATACTACTATTTCACTTTTTAATATAACATGTTTAACAGTTTAGCACATTATTATAAATAGCAATGCTTAATGCTAATCAGACTTAGCATGCACGCCTTCTGCCCAGAACTGCATCTGCAGGTTCATTTCAGAACGTATTGATCTTTGCGTAAGGTTTCACTCCCCTGACAGTCATCAAGTTACCTGAGGCAGCTCTGTCCAGCGGTCTATCCCTGGCATTCGTGTGGATGCATGTGTGGGTGGAGACAGCGTACGGATCGGAGTTGCACTGACGTGCCCTAAGGCCCACTCACTGACATAGCTTGTTTAGCACAGTTTCAAATTATTTTAATGAATGTTTGATGTTATTTATATGTTAACACTAATCAGACTGTCACAAACAGGCCTATTTGCGGTCACTAAGCACTTCCACCCCTATATATTCTGATACTCCACATAGTACTTTTTGAAATTAACCAAATAAGACCTCTTGAATATTAGAAAAGAACTAGGTCAATGTGAATGTTTGAGACAAGAATGGAAAACAAACTTGGGGGTGAGAGCAGCTATGATAGTGTGGGTTGATATGAATAATGCAAACACACAAGCTTGTAAGGTTAATACACGGTAGGCAAACACAATCACCCTTCCCCTTTTTAATAGGAATGTGCTTATTGAGACACTTAGAAGGGTGGCAGGTGATGCCTGACCTTTTATACACACAGTTCAAACATTCATTATCATACAAATATGAGCCTTTTCACTAGACCATCGATACATGGATATGTCAATAAGTTCAAGCCTGGAAAAGCACAGCAGCTGATTGGCTGGGAAGAAACAGTGCTTTTCTAGGTGATTAAGCTCTTTCTGAATCACCCTGTTTCAGCAATATTTGGCCGCGTGAATGCAGACGTATTGAGAGAGAGCGTCGATCAGTAAGTGCATTGCGGTGCACATGTGGTTGTTTGAAATTCATTTACAAAAAGAGAAAGATTAAAATAAGGTGGTTACTGAAGGTCCCTTTATTTCAGGGCAATTTCAACCACGTTTCTATAGGTTTTTCTTATAAAAAAGACAATCAATGGGTGTGCGCTGAGTTTAAGCAAACGTATTGAATCCAGGAACACATACAGTACAGTTGGACAAAGTATGAGCGTTCAATAGATTAAATAGAATTTGCTTAAATGGTTAGTTCACCCAAACATAAAAATTCCCTCATGTCGTTCCAAGACCTTTGTTCATCTTCGGGACACAAATTAAGATATGATTTTTCAGAGTTTTCATGCATTTACGAGACTACCTGATCTCATGACGAAAACTTACCTCTGTAAACTTTCGCAAGATGCTAAATACCAATAACTACATATCACTGCAGTTTCCAATTGAAATTAACACTAGAGGTGGTAAAACAGTGAGCACTTGTAATCATTTTTGTACACAGTTATGATTACAGCTCTATGTTTCGCTTTTTGAACATAACAAGCTTGCTCAGTAGCTTAGCTGGCACAAAACTGGACTTAGGATACGGAATCCTTGGGTCCAAAACCCATGAAAAACAAAGACATACAGATAGACAGATCATCAAAGCTGAGAGACGATTACTGAAAGTCCCTTATTTCAGTCCAATTTTAGCTACATATCTATTAGATTTTTCTTATAAAAATACAATCAATGATTGTGAGTTTAAGCAAATCCAGGAACACATATAGTACAGTTAAAAAAGTATTCCATAGATAGTGTTTTCTATAGATAGATAGATAGATAGATAGATAGATAGATCTCATGCTGTTCCAGACCTGTAAGACCTTCGTTCATTTTCTGAACACAAATTTAGATGTTTTTGATGAAATCCGAGAGCTTTCTGTGTATACTTTTAAATACTTTTGTGTGCAAAGAATATAAAAACAACTAATTTATTTAGTGCATACATTGTGGTACTATCATGAACATGCGGGAAAGACTGACATGGAAGAGAAGAAATTGTTAAATCAAGTCATTTTTGTTTTCTTTGCACACCAACATTTTCATAATCAAAATCAAAAATATCTTAATTTATGAACATTAGCAAATTTAGCATTAGAACAATTCTGAGAATGTTTCCTTAAATAATTCCTTAGGTACATGTGGACAAATAGACAGATCATCAGTTAGATAGATCATCAAAGCTGAGAGACGATTACAGAAAGTTCCTTTATTTCAGTCCAATTTCAGCTACATTATAGGTTTTTCGTATTAAAAGGCAATCAATGAATGTGAGTTTAAGCAAAGTATTAAATCCAGAAACACATACAGTACAGTTAAAAAGGTATGAGCATTCCATAGATAGATAGCTCTCATATCGTTCCAAACCCACAAGACCTTCGTGATTTGTGAAACACAAATGTTTTTGACAAAATATGAGAGATTTGTGTGTAAGCTTTTAAATAATTTTGTGTGCAAAGAAAACAAAAACAACTAACTTACTTAGTACATACATTGTGGTACTATCATAAACATGCATTGAAGACTAACATGGAAGAGAAAAAATGATTGAATAAAGTGTTTTTGTTTTCTTTTGCACACAAAAAATGTAATAGCTTCATAAGCCTGTAACATTGTAGTTGCATTGCTGTCTATGTAGGGTCAGAAAGCTCTCTGACTTAATCAAAAAAATCTTAATTTATGAGCGTTAGCAAAATTCTAAGAATGATCCCTGTTAGTTGGCTAGATGTGGACAGATAGACAAACAGATAGATAGATTAGCAAAGCTGAGAGACGATTACAGAAAGGCCCTTTATTTCAATCCAATTTCAGCTACATTTCTATAGGTTTTTCTTATAAAATAGCGATCAATAAGTATGTTGAGTTTACGCAAACGTATTGAATCCAAGAACACATACAGTAGTACGAGCACTCAAAATGTAATTTTAAAAGAAAAGCACAGTATTGAGCACCATGACAATTATCTTAATGTCTTTGATGGTCTTCCATAGGTAGGAGACCCTAACAAAAGCAGCATCATTACATTCACAACCAGACGTTCAGAAAACATCGTGGCACTGATCGCGTTCTCACTCTGGCCCGGAGCAGGCACCAGTCTCAACCTTTTTAAACCTTCCCTAAACCTTCCCATTTTTAACAGGCACATTCTCCACAAAGGGTTAATTCAATCACGTCAGGGCTCTTTGCTCTGCCGCCCGCTCTCTCCCATCATACTTTAGACTCAGCCGAGCGTCCCCTCATTGATGGCACCTTTGGCTCCACAATAGAAGCTAATTTGTTAGAATCTTTCACAGGTCAGGGGCTGCGTGAAGGCGAGAGGAGGGCGCCTCGGCCACCGGGAAAATAAAGCCATCCACTGAGGTAGGGGGAGCCGGGATGGGAATGATGGGGTGGGGTGGTGGTGGAGGGGGGTATTGAATGCCCACCTCTCTTTATGATCGTGGATATCTAATATATAAATATCCATTTCCCTCTCCTGTCAGGCAAGGCTGTAAGCTCTCTGCTTCCCCCGTCCCAGTTAACGCAGGTTAATAGATTGATTCCAGTGACATGGCTCATAATGAACAGTAAATTGTTTTATCTCTTAAGTCTTATTTGGTCGGCCGGGAAAACATATGAGGTAATATGGCCAGGGCTAAATGGGGCGTATAATAGATCTCTAGCTAAGGCATAAGGATAAAGGCTAAGGCAGGGCTATGATTAATGAAAATAATAATGCAGTTGAAATTGAAATTTTTCTTATTCTTCCCCCCTTTTTTTTTTCTCCCGGGCTCTTTAAACTTTTTTTTTTTTTTTTCTTAAATAGCCCGTCTTTCACCTCTGGCTCTGACCATTCATGTGCGCTGTGATTTGTGGGTAATTGTAGGACATCATTTGTTTGAAGTTCCACACACGGCATTTGGAGACAATACTTCCAGGCATTACTTGCGCTCAGCTTATTCGGCAATCCAAATGACGTGGCGCAAACAACATTGCGAATATGTTCCAATGACGCCACGCAAGGAACGGATGCAATTATGTTAAAATCAAGGTCATTAGCCAGTGTGCTGAGAACTGACCCTCTTTTCTCAGCGTGGTTCGTGTGATGACAGCGAGGCAGGGTAAAGAGACAAGAGGTCACCTCTGTTTCATTGCTCTTACATTTGTTGGGCTGGGCCACAAATCACTTTGTTCTTAGCGTAGCCATTAATGCTGCTGTATATCGGCGCGTTCTCAAGCATCTCTTCCGCTCAGCTAAAACCACCTCTGTCATCTTCTGACATTTGGAGTTGGCTGGGAGCAGTCAGTTGTGACATGCTGCATCTGGTGGATAAACTGTATTCTTTGTCTTCTTTGGTTCACGTTCAAAAACAGACTGTTTATAAATGACAAAAATAGACATTGTTGCTATAATAATTTGTTCTTTTATTTTTGAAGGTTTGCTTGTATAACTTTATAAAATTGCTGAGGATATCCTGTGTTGTCACATTAATAATTGTCAAAAGAGAAAAAAAGCCTATTGGATTTGTTGACTTTTATGGAGAAATGTTTTTTTTTTCTTTAGCTCTGACTTTTTTTATATTTTGTAATATGATGAATACTATGGAAGGCCATTTTGGCCACTGAATTCTGACTTTTTTCTCAGAATTATGTAATGTAAACTCAATTGCGATTTATAAAGTCAGAGTTGCAAGATGTAAATTCACAAATGTGACTTTAGAATTGCGAGTTTATATTTCGCAGTTGTGACTTTTTTCTCAGAACTGCGTTATATAAACTGGCAATTGCGAGTTATAAAGCTAGAATTGCAAGATAAAAACTCACAATACTGACTTTTTTTCTTAGAATAGCAAGTTTATATCTCGCAAATGTCACTTTTTTTAGAATTGCGTGATTTAAACTGGCAATTGTGAGTTATAAAGCTAGAATTGCAAGATAAAAACTCACAATTCTGACTTTTTTTCTTAGAATTGCAAGTTTATATCTTGCAAATGACACTTTTTTCTTAGAATTGCGTGATTTAAACTGGCAATTGTGAGTTATAAAGCTAGCATTGCAAGATAAAAACTCACAATTCTTTATATCTTGCAAATGTCACTTTTTTCTTAGAATTGCATGATTTAAACTGGCAATTGTGAGTTATAAAGTGAGAATTGCAAGATAAAAACTCACAATTCTGACTTTTTCTTAGAATTGCGAGTTTATATCTCGCAAATGTCACTTTTTTCTTAGAATTGCCTGATTGAAACTGGCAATTGTGAGTTATAAAGCTAGAATTGCAAGATAAAAACTCACAATTCTGACTTTTTTTCTTAGAATTGCAAGTTTGTATTTCGCAATTGTGACTTTTTTCTCAGAACTGCGTGATATAAACTGGCAATTGCGAGTTATGAAGTCAGAATTGCAAGATATAAACTCACAATTGTGAGTAATGAAGTTCAATTTTGAGTGGGGAAAAAAAGACATAAGTTCTCAGAACTGACTTTATATCTCACAATTCTGACTTTATTTCTTGCAGTTGCAATTCAAATCACACAATTCTGAGAAAAAAAGGCATAATTGTGACTTCATATCTTGCAGTTGCAAGTTTATTTCTCATAATTCTGACTTTATAACACGCAATTGCGAGTTTATATCTCACAATTCCGAGAAAAAAAGTCATAATTGCGAATTTGTATCATGCAATTCTGAGAAAAAAGAAGTCAGAATTTTAAGATAAAAAAGTCGCAATTACCTTTTTTTTTTTTTTTGAATACAGCAGACAAATACAATGTTAAATGTTAAAGTTAAAGGAAATACAACAGAGGCTACAATAATTAAACATTGACATAAGGATAAATATGGCTTTATGCCATGAATTATTGTCTGCTTAGACATTGAGATATAGTTTACAAATTAGGTCACACTCTATTTTAAGATACAGTTCTCACTGTTAGATAACTATTAACTATGACTTTGGCCTCAACAAACTCCTAATTTGCTTCTAATTAATAGTCAGTAATGTAGTTGTTAAGTTTAGGTATTGGGTAGGATTGGTGTGTATAATATGGTCATGCAGAATATGCACTTTATAACTAAGTACTAATAAACAGCCAGTATGTAAATAATAGGCATGCTAATAAGCAACTAGTTAATAGTGAGAATTGGTCCCTATGCTAAAGTGTTAACACAAATGTAAACAATTACTATAAATAATATAATTTTCCATATTTTAGTAACACTTAAGTTTAGGAATCAGTTCTTACTATTAAGTAGTTGCTTATTAGCATGCATATTACTACAATATTGGTGGTTTATTAATTCTTATAAAGTACATATTAATGCATAATCATAATTTAGATCCTTAATCCTGCCACATACTTCAACTAACAACTGCCTTACTAAAATTACTTAAATAAGCAGCAAAAAAAGAATAAGATAAAAAAGAGATTATACTTAACTTATCCCTGAACTAAATTTTGACCTATATTATGGTCCAGTGCAGTTTGTGGTAATATTAGCATATTTTACTGTTTGTTTACTTTGTATGATAAACATTTTGTACTGTTTTGGGTCACCAGTGCAAAAAAATAATAATAAAATAAATAAATTATTTTAAAAAATCATTGAGAACCACTGTGAACCCCAGTTTAAATGAGCAGTTATTACAGATTTCTTATTACAGTATGTGAAAACAATTCAAATGTTAGGTTGCTGGTTGATTAACTTTATTCCCAAGAGAAAGCATATTATCAGCCTTCTGTCCACTGAAAATTTTTACAAGAGTGCTGGTCTCAGACACTAGAGGGAGAGCTTGGTATCAGTCCTCTGTCTACTCTTTCTAAAGTATTCAAAAGAAAAAAAGCAGGAATTTAAATGGAAAATTATATGACATTCAATGTAAAAAAAAAAAACATAACTAAGCTCTATTTTTAAGTAAAAAGATGTAAATTTGTTACATTGGTCATGTGAATCTTTACAGATGGAAGCAAGATGCTCTTTGGATCATAAATATATACAGTCAAACCTAAATATATTCAGACATCTTAAAAATTTCTCACATTATCACAGTTTATTCACTGTAGCTTAAGAAAATATAACAAGAACTCAAGAATTTGTCAGAAAAAAATTCATCTTAATAATGTCAGATAACTTTGATTGAAAGGTATGTAATAAAACATGTTCAGTTCCATTTTTATCAATTTTACTGGTCCACTGTATGAAGGTTTTTGGTGGTATAATACGTCACAGTTTAGTTTATTTTGCTATCCTCACTTAAATAAATTATCTATATTGTCCTGCACCTACTAGTAAAAAATATCAAAAATTAAATCTGATGTATGATTTTTTTTTTTTTTTGGTTTGACTATGCTAAACAGAAGCATTTTCTCTAGTGGACTCTTTTGAACACCATTGTACATGTTCATTAACTTTTTCCAAGTTTGCAACAAGGTATGGCAGATTAGGAGAAAAAAAACACCTATGTAGAAATCAATGGCTTTTAATTTCATTCTATTGATAAACCTTGATAATGCAGCAGTTGAACTGGGCCTCTGTCAGTGGTCATGGCAAGAGGCAGATGAAGAGTAATTGTGCCTTGACCCATATAAGACCACTGCCGCCACCTTACTTGATCTTCCCGTTGGAGCCTTACCCAGACTGTGCTAGACCTGCCTCCACACAGCCATGCCTGTGGCAAGGTGATAAATTACACTTCTTAACTACCATTGATTACTTTGGGCTTCTCCACTTTGTGTGACAACTGTTCAGTCGTACCGAATAGAGCTTAATGGCACATTAGAAGGAGGAAAGTACACAGCCTTCCCAGCTTTGATTAAACCTGCTTGTTGCCTAATAAAGACAAACTGAAGTGTGCTTGCTCTAAGGTGGCTGGAGACCACATGGCTGAAGATATGAGATGTAGGCCCGGCATTCGCTGGATGCATTTATTGAGGGTAATTAGGTTGTTTTTTCTAAAAGAAGTAACAAAGATAAACACATTATAAAGGTGTGTCTATAGGAAACCAGAGAGATTTGTATTGATCACAACCAAAGTAACATTATAATTTCTTTAATTTAGCTAAACATATCATTTGCAAACAGGTTTGGTACCTATATTAGTACTTGAGAATAAACTTTTTTTTTTTTAACTTTGAGATCGTTCACTGATTTAAAATCATAACAAGAAATAGTAAATATTAATTCAAGAAGTAATCAGATGTAACCCCCTTTGTAATTGTTAACATTTTCATGTTTTTTTAAAGAAGTCTCTTATGCTCTTCAAGGCTGCATTTATTTAATCAAAAATAAAGAAAAAAACAGTAATATTGCAAATGTTATTACAATATAAACTAACTTTTTATTTTATTTTAATATACTTTAAAATATAATTCATTCCTGTGACGCTAAGCATTTCATCAGCTCCAGTCTTAAGTGTCACACGATCCTTCAGAAATTATTATTATATTATTATGTGCTGCCAAATATATATTTGTTTGGAACATGTGATTTTTTTCAGGATTATTTGATGAATAACAAGTTAAAAAGAACAGCATTTATTCAAAATATAAAGCTTTTCCAACAATGTAGATCTATGCTATCACTTTTTATTAATTTAAACATCCTTGGTAATTGAAAGTATTAATTTCTTTAAAAAAAAAAAAAAAAAGAAAGAATAAAACTGTACCGACCCCAAACTTTTGAACAGTAGTGTACATTGTTAGAAAACCTTTCTATTTTAAATAAATGCTGTTCTTTTTAACCTTTTATCGATCAAAGAAACTTGAAAAAAGTCACAGGTTCCAAAAAATATCATGAAGGATCATGTGACATTTAAGAGTGGAGTAACAGCTGATGGTAATTCAGCTTTGCATCACATGAATAGATTATATTTTAAAGTATATTCAAAATAAAACCATTATTTTATATTGTAATAACATTTTGCAACACTACTGTATTTTTTATCAAATAAATGCAGCCTTAATGAGCATAAGAAACGTCTTTAAAAACCATTACAAATCTGATCCCAGACTTTTGAGCAGAAGTGTATATAGATTTTTTTTTAATACCAATTATAATTGAAAAGACCTAAACCAGATGTCTTATTATCGAACCACCATGTGACGGGTCACATGCAAAAAAAACTGCGTTGTTAGTCTAAACCCTTCGTTTGTCACCCTTTTTCCACGTCAATCATTTCCATCACCTTTTTTGGATTGCTGTCATCAGACCTCAAAACAGTGTAAAGCCTGTTTGTCCCTCCTTGTTAAAGAAAATATGGGAGCGAAAAGTGTACCAGTCTGGGCAACCTGTTCGTTCACCCGTCAGTTTAAATCAGTTTTGACACTCCTGTCACTTTCCCTGACCCTGGAGAGACTTCTACTGACCTGGACCATCCTATTAGGGTCAAAAAGCAAAAACTCAGCACCAATCCAAAAACAAAAGCTGTAAACCCCTCATTAGAATAAGGATAATGTCATCTCTAAAGGAGAAGTGCCAGTTGGAGAGGCTGGGAGCAGCTGTCTAAGAGATTGCCTTTGTGTTGACGTTTTAAGGCAGGCCCTCGGGCAGAGGTGTGCCCTGGCAGGTCAGTATGGCTCTGGGGTCGGGGCTTTTTGCCCCTGCCGTACCGCAAGCAATGGTGCTCTCCCAGAAAGGGCCTGGCACTGCTGTCATCCACAGATCATGTGAAACTGCCAAAAGTCAAGTCTAGTATCGAAGGGTTAAACTGATTAGCCATGCACTTGTGCTCCCTGGGTCAGAGTTGGAAGAACAATAGTTTGATTATGGAATGGAAATCTCTTTCATTGCTTGCTTAATATGGCCTCGCTTTATTCGCGCCTGCCTCAAAAGAGCAAAAGTCAGATGACGACGGTCTTGCAGGAGTTGGGTGGTGAATGTTTTCCTTCTTTTGCAGCCCTACCCTTCCTCATCGCTCTGCTCATCTCGCTTCCTGTGACTATTGCTCCCATTTGGATAGCCGCGCTACCTCGCCCTCGCTTTCCGTCCTCGGCGTGTCTCTCCAAGAAGGCGCTCCCTGTCTTTCTTTCTCTCTTTCTATCTTCTCGTTGTGTCCCCCCATCTCCCCACCCCTTTCACTCGCCCTGCTGGTCCTTCTCGCTGTGTTCTTCTCACTTTCGCCTACACTCCTCTCTGGGAAATGTAGATCTTTTCCTGACAAGTTCCTCGTAGACTGGAAAAGAAGCAAGGCCTCTGGAGATCATCAGGAATCTTCTGCCAAGAAATGCGTGGGAATGGTCTGGATGGGAAGAAGAAGGGCTTTTAATTGTTTTTTTCTTCATTTTTTTTCTTCTGGAATTAGTCAGTGGAAAAAATGTGGTGATTGTTCATTTATTTATCTTATGTGAAAGTGGGGCTGCAGATTTGTGCTGAAAGGCTGTGGCCGTGTCTATAAGAGTGCACGGAGAGGCGAGTTTATGACTTACCCGAGAACTTCCATCCTTGCCTTAATTAAGACGATTAAGGGACCAATTGCCTCTTTAGCTGACTGCGTGATTATGTGCAAATGTGAAGTTTATGCATGTATACAATCAGTTGGCATTGAGTGCGGTACAATGGATCAATCAGGCCATATTTACAGCACCGGTGAATATTTACTCACTGTGTTTATGCACTTTAGAACCTGCTTCAGAACACAGCTGGAATAACACAGGCTGTACTTTTGGGTTCATTAAATGCACAATCAGATGGTTTCCTGACTGTAGAGTGGTAGAGTTCAGCTGTGAGGTAGAGGCCTCTGGAAGTTCATGGATGTCTGGAGACAGATGTTATTTTTGTTGGCCTGTGCGTCTCCTGATCTGTAATGATTATATCCCAGACATCCTTCTCGGCGAAAAGCATTGCAACAGCCCAGAGCTGAAATCTAATGATTGATTTATTTATAACACGGACGGACAGAAAGTTGAAGGTCATAGTCCATGAGAGAGTTGTAAATGAAAGTGACAGAGTGCACAAAAGTTGACTTAAGAGATGAAGTCCATATCAGCTGCGTTTTTTATCATAGACTTTCTTCCTTGTAAGACGTTTGCTTTTTTACAGTAAAGTTGTAAATTGCATTGTTAAACAGTTAAATTTTGTTTACTCACCCACATGTCATATGACTTACTTTCATCTGGGGGGTGAAAACTTTTTGAATTTGAAGAGCAGGGAAAATGTAACTTATTTTGCCATATAAGTATCTTCTGTAGCTTCTGAAAGGCAGTACTAAATGAAATATATATATATATATATATGATATTTAGGCAAAATAAGAATAATGTACACATCTTTAATTGTTCAAAAGTTTTCACCCCCTAGCTCTTAATGCATCATTTTTCCTTCTGGAGCATCAGTAAGCGTTCAAACCTTCTGTAATAGTTGGTTATGAGTCCCTCAGTTGTTCTTAGTGTGAAAAGATGGATCTCAAAATCATAGTTATTGCTGGAAAGGGTTCAAATACACAAAAATCCTGAATTCCAAAGAGATTGTGGGACTCGTGAACCACTATCACAAAAAAAAACAAAAAAACAAAAAAACTTGTGGATCATTCAGATAAACAACACAGTATTAAGAATCAAGTGTATGCAAACTTTTGAACAGCGTCATTTTTATCAATTCAACTATTATTTTCTCTTGGACTATATGTAAATGTCTTTTATGTGAAACATCTTATTCAGAGCAGTACAAATAATTAAAATTTTGCAGATTCTGCAAAGTAAATGTAAACTTTTGATCTTAACTGTACATTTATAATTACACTGTTGACCCTTTCCTTACACCTTAACCTGCCCTTAAACCTACGCATACCACCAAATCTGTCCCTAACCTTACTTGTATCCCACCTCAATAGCAGCAAAAGTGTTTTTCAATACAATATGAAGTGCATTGTACTTTTATGTAAGGAAGTAGTAGTTACCTAATATAAAATAGGTTTCCATATTAATGACATTGTAAGAATTCATACAAAAGTTACATTTTCTCTTGAGATTAGGTTTTTTAAGCTTGAAAATCCTTTTTAATTGTAATTGCATATAAATAAGCTCAACAGGCTCAATAGGCTTGTGTGGTGATGTAAAATTTTTATTTTTGGTTTATCTGTTCCTTTAATTCTGCCAAATGTTAAGAGAGAGGGAGAAATAGTAAAGGGTCTTTCTATATTCCCAGACAAGACAGAGAAACACTCATACTTACACATCACTTTCAAACGCTCCTCACAGCCCCTGTAGTCCTCCGCCCTGCAGGGGATCACTGGAGGTCAATCTCTTGTTGAACAATGTCACTTACCATCTTTGTTCCAAAATGGACTTAAAAGGGCCTTTATTGCAGACGCACAATCAGGCCCCTTTCTTATATTAAAGGCGCATGACACATCAAAGGTGGGGGGCCATCAGGAGAGTTGAGGGGAGATCAGCATCCAAGCAACTGTATTAGCACATTGTCCAGCGCTATGAATGAGAAGGAACAGCTCCTGATTTTCAGCTGTCAATTCGCCTTCTTAGCGTGATTGAGACTGTTATTGTGAATGTCTCTATCTCCCAGGCGGCCAAGCAGAGAATGGCACCTTCAGAAGTGGGAAGAAAGTTGGGAAGAACGAAACGCGTTGGCTTGGCTGAAAGGTTTGCGTCAGCAAAGACATTTCAGTTTGGGGTATAAAAACATAAATACCTGAAAACAATATTGCTTATTATTTCAGAGTACACAACAACCTTTTATTCTGCCCTTTCCTGATTTTCTTTTAGTGCAAAATGTCCATTGAGAAGGTCAGGGAACGATGTAACCAAATTATTGAGGCTAAACAATGGACGAGTTTGTCGTTTAACGACAGTTTTATTGCAATGTATGTAAGTCTCTAGTTACAGTACTATGAACAGGCCATGATATTATGATATTTAATGTCATGTCATATTCCATATTATTCAATACAGTGTACACATACACAAAAATGCAGAAACTATCCTTTTAAATATATGTTTGTAAGTCTGATTTTTTCAGAAGCAGTACTTTTGGAGCCGCTTGCCATTCAAGATGTGTTGTTAGCCTCTAACATGGTAGGCAGTGAGGAGTGAGTGCGAATTACTAATGTAAACCCAAGGAAGCCAAGTGCTAAGCCTGTGCTATGTTTTGACACGCTTACCAAACAATAGCAGAATCTTCATCAATCTGGAGATTGAGGCCGGAGCTAAAGCCTCCACATGTGGCTGCACGGTATTGTGTTTAATCCAGAGAGTTTGAGAGCGAATGAGACGGATAAAAAGAAGGAGAAAGCGAGAGAGAAAAGGGGCCCTGTAAATTCTGCAGGGCCAGGGGTCTCAATCTGTGCACGGCAGGAAGCTTCACTGGGTGGTTTGTTTAGCTGGATGTGATTTCGAGTGGCAGGAGGGGGTGTCGCCCAGTCAGGAGGAGCACAATAGGGCATACTTTCTCAACACAGTTAATAGGCAATAATGACGTGGATGGCATCCAAGCACCTCAGTGGCCCACGTTCTCAGATTAAGATTCCCCTAGGCCCACCGCACACCCTTTCGTTTATTACCTCACTTCATTTATCACACACAGTCCTGCTTTCTAGCGGTTGAGGGAGAATTTATGTGTGCGTGGTGGGATTTTATGTGAATGCGCTGTTTTTATTAATGTGTATTGTTTGACCTTTGTTGAGAAAATTACTGTTTCAGAAACTAAGGTAACTCAAGGCGTTTCGCGTTGACTCACTCACTGCGGTACTTAGTCAGATCACAAGCGTTGTTTTACAGACTGGCCATTAAGCTACACTATGATTAACAGGTAATTGAGGTCATGAAAGTAATTTTACTAAGTGAAACAGTTCCAACTGCTTCCAACATATAATCTCACCAAAACATTCAGTTAACATATTGTACAAACATAGAAAAAAAAAGAAAGGCAAAAGAAAAAAAGAGCTCAGGAGTATCGCGTTGCAGGAAATAAGCACTCACCCTCTCTAAGTAACCGATTCCAGGAAAGGTTGGTAGAGAATGGAGGAAAGGAAAAAAGATAGGGAGCCAGGGCCTGGGATTTTCGAAACACTGAACAAGATAGATTCTCTCCAAATCCTAATTGGAGAACAGTTGATTTAATTGGTATCCATTTGGCTGACAAAAGAAAGCAAGGGGTAGTGGGCAGGCAGGGAAGGCCCCTTGGGGAATGTGAACATGGAGTGGCTCTGCCGAACGCTCGGGGACGGATCACTTCCAAAGACAAACCGTGGGAGCTGGCAGGACAGATTGCAGCGGGAAGGGGAACGGAGGGGGAGGGAGCGGTGGTGAGGGAATGTAGAGAAAGCCTTTCACAGCAGAGCCATCTTTATTTTAGAAGGCTGAGCTGTTTGTGAAGCTCTAAAACCACTCCGCCGCGCTCGGGGAAAGAGCTTGTAATAGGACTCTGACCCAAGGAGGACAGAGGGGTTATGGTTCAGCAGTCCCTGCAACCTGAGGCCTCTCACCGCCCAGACGACTAAATTAAAGTGATCACAACAAACTACCGAATACACTCCGGATTAACTTGTCCACTTGGCCTTTCGCGTTCACTCTCTACTTTCTGA
This sequence comes from Garra rufa, assembly GCF_049309525.1. NCBI lineage: Eukaryota > Metazoa > Chordata > Actinopteri > Cypriniformes > Cyprinidae > Garra > Garra rufa. Next base: position 26,461,841 of record NC_133371.1, on the reverse strand, counting down.
TTAAAATGGTGACCAAAACATGAAAGTCTGTGTTATTTAATGGCCTTGACTTTTTCACACTGTGACAATCGATGTTGAAGTTCACCCAGAAATGAAAATCCTGTCACCCTCATGTCTTTCCAAACACTAGATATTTTAATAAATGTCTCAGTGTTTTGTGTTTTTTTTTTTTTTTTTCTCTGAACACAGTTTTGGACCACATCAACTTGCATTATATAGATCAAAACATTCTTCAAAATACCTAATTTTGCATTCCACAGAAAAAAAAGAAGGTTGCATAGGTTTTGAAAAACTTGACGGTGAGTGAAACATGAACTTTAAAGGGATAGTTCACCCAAAAATGAAAATTCTGTCATTATTTGCTCACCTTCATGTTGTTCCAAACCTGTAAGACCTTTGTTCATCTTCACAAAACAAGTTAAGATATTTTTGTTGAAATCTGAGATTTTTTTGAGCCTGCATAGACAGCAACACAACTGACATGTTTAAAGGAGTAGTTCACTTTCAGAACAACAATTTACAGATAATTTACTCACCCCCTTGTCATCCAAGATGTTTATGTCTTTTTTTCTTCAGTTGTCAAGAAATTATGTTTTTTGAGATAAACATTTCTGGAAATTTCTCCATATAATGGACTTAAATGGTGCCCCGATTTTTGAATCTTCAAAATGCCGTTTAAATGCAGTTTAAATGCAGCTTCAAATGGCTGTAAACGATCCCAGCCGACGAAGAAGGGTCTTATCTACCGAAACGTTCGGTCATTTTCTTAGAAAAATATATTTTTATATACCTTTTAAGCACTGAAACTCGTCTAGCACTAGGGCTTGTAGTGCGCGTTCCCGACTTTACGTACTCACGTCGAAAGGTCATGTGTGACGTATGTGAAACTACAGTGTTTACAAAGCGAACTTGAGAAGAGAGAAGTGCAACGCAATCAAATACTCTTTAGCAACAAGGTACAACATAAAGTACAACGATGTCGGACGACTTTGAAGCTGGAGGAGCACATGAGATGGAGTTTTTCACGGTTTTCTACCTTTTGAGCCGGAATACACAGACGATGAACTCTGTCAGAGAGAGAAAACTGCAACAGCCGCGGCGGCGACACAAGCCTCGGGCAGACCACGTTCAAACGAGACGAGATGGTGGTGCAAGTGTGGAAAATGCCAGCCATTTCCAGCGGAGCAGGAATCTCAGTGCTGTCACGACTGGACCACATCTTTTCCACTGTTACAAACAATCGGCGAGTAAGGTGATGGGACTGCTTCAAGCATTCGCTGTGTTGCAGAGCACAGTGGACGCAGTACGTAAAGTCGGGAACGCGCACTACAAGCCCTAGTGCTGGACGAGTTTCAGTGCTTAAAAGGTATGTAAAAATATATTTTTCTAAGAAAATGAACGTTTCAGTAGACAAGACCCTTCTTTGTCGGCTGGGATCGTTTACAGCCATTTGAAGCTGCATTTAAACTGCATTTAAATGGCATTTTGAAGATTCAAAAATCGGGGCACCATTTAAGTCCATTATATGGAGAAATTTCCAGAAATGTTTATCTCAAAAAACATAATTTCTTGACGACTGAAGAAAAAAAGACATAAATATCTTGGATGACAGGGGGGTGAGTAAATTATCTGTAAATTGTTGTTCTGAAAGTGGACTACTTTAAGGCCCAGAAAGATAGTAAGGACATTGTTAAAATAGTCCATGTGACATTAGTGGTCCAACCATAATTTTACGAAGCTATGAGATTTTGTGCGCGAAGAAAACAAAACACAAAGTATTCTTGTAGCTTTTTAACATTACAGTTGAACAACTGATTTTTTTGCCGATGTCCTTACTAGTGTTTGAAAGGGGTGGAAAATTTTCAAAAATCCCTGAAAGATGTTTCCAAAATGTCTAGAATGTTTCAGAAATTTACTGGAAATTTTCCACCTTTTGGCAACCCTAGTTCTTACTATGTTTCTGGGCCTGGGAACATTTCAGTTGCATTGCTGTCTATGGAGTGCCCCAGAGCTCTCGAATTTTATCAGAAATATCTTAATTTGTGTTCCGAAGATGAACGAAGGTCTGATGGATTTGGAAAAACATGAGGGTGAGTAATTAATAACATAATTTTCATTTCTGGGTGAACTATTACTGTATCGCTTTAACTTGACAAATGTCTTTATAACATACACTAATGCAAAATTATCATTTGATATAAATGGCATTCGAACAAAGACAAAAGCTCAGATCTGATCAGCAGAGGTATATGCTCTCTATAAAAAAAAAAGAAAAAAAAAAACTAAATTTAGAAAGCTCTAAGCATGTTTCATGGGCTGTGCATCTGTGTGTGTGGGATATAGAGAGTGCATCTGTGGGCTGCCGAGGCCCGGATGTGCAGACAGGGGGAGACCCAGGTGCTGCACTGTTTTTATGGC
>NC_133371.1:26437026-26458923 GCF_049309525.1 Garra rufa | reverse complement strand
CAGGAGAGCCCTGCCCCGAGCTCCCTTAACTGTATGAATAACCACAGCGAGACCGCTCAGACCTGCAATGTAGATTTGGAATCTGTAAATCCAATTTCATACAATTTGATAACACAAGCCACCGTTAGAATTAAATTATGTTTTATTCATCCCGGTAAAGGGAAACTCAATGTATTCCGTAATGAGTTCAGTGTTGGATAAATACATCGGCTTACCTCGGTAACTGGGTATGTAATTGAAGGGGCATTGTTAAAATACCAGCTTGCAAAAAACTCAATTGCATAATATGTGGAATGCAGGAAGAAGTCGTTTCAACAAAGTTTCAATGTAGACGTTACACAAATAGCGGATCAAAGCCATTTTGCTTGAGTAGCACGTCATCTGCCCATTGTTTGTTTGTAAGCAGGAAAGTGGTGGTCTGTTTCCTAGCAGACTCTCTGAGAGGTTGCCCAGGATAGCCGTCTGCCTATCTAGACCGGTCGGGCTCGGTTCTGCCATTTTAGTGCTATGTATTTTGATCAGGTACCTGTGTTTGTTTGAAATAGAAAGGGAAGGGACAGCAGGCCGGAGATGATTTGGAATCTAAAAATAGTGTTTCTTAATATTTGATAAATAGATTAACGCCTGAAATGTATGCTCAAGAGACTTGCCAATAGCTTATATAACTTGTATACACATGCTATTCTGGTTAGCATTATGCAATTTATAAAAAATACCAAAAAATACAATAAAATATAAAATTGCCTTTCGCATTTTGCTTCTTTGTTATTTCAAATATTAAAATCAATACATACAGTTTAAGCCAAAAGTTTACATACACCTTGAAGAATCTGCAAATTGGTAATTATTTTACCAAAATAAGAGGGATCATACAAAATCATGTTTTTTTTTTTTTTAGTACTGACCTGAATAAGATATTTCACATAAAAGACTTTTAGTCCACAAAAGAAAATAATTCTTACATTTATAAAAAAGAACTTGTTCAAAAGTTTACATACACTTGATTTTTAATACTGTGTTGTTACCTGAAAGATCCACAGCTGTTTTCCTTTTTGTTGTTGTTTAGTAATAGTTGTTCATGAGTCACTTGTTTGTCCTGAGCAGTTAAACTGTCTGCTGATCTTTAGAAAAGTCCTTCAGGTCCCACAAATTCTTTAGTTTTCAGCATTTTTGTGTATTGAACCCTTTCGAACAATGGCTGTATGATTTTGAGCTCCATCTTTTCACACTGAGGACAAGTGAGGAACTCATATGCAACTATTACAGAAGGTTCAAACTCTGACTGATGCTCCAGAAGGAAAAAACAATGCATTAAGAGCCAGGGGTGTAAACTTTTGAATGGAATAAGAATATGTCCATTTTTCTTATTCTGCCTAAATATCATATTTTTTCATGTATTACTGCTCTTCAGAAGGTACAGAAGGTATTTGCATGTTCCCCAGAAGACAAAATAAGTGAAATTCACCCTGAAGTTTTCACCTCTCCGGCTCTTAATGCATTGTGTTTCCTTCTGAAGCATCAGTGAGCGTTTGAAACTTCTGTAATAGTTGCATATGTGTCCCTCAGTTGTCCTACAGTCATTTTTGGAAAGGGTTAAAATACACAAAAATACAAAAAAAAAAAACTGAACCTGGGGGCAGTTCAAGAAACTCACTATCACTAAAAAAAAAAAAAAAAAAGCTTTGAATCATTAAATTCAACATTTTGCAGATTTTGCAAGGTGTATGTAAACTTTTGGCTTCAACTATATGTGTGTGTGTGTGTGTGTGTGTGTGTGTGTGTGTGTGTGTGGGTGTGTCCGTAAAGCCCTATATACTGTACATATATTATGTGTCATGATCTGGGCTGTGGGGCTTCCCTCAGCCACCTGTGGTCGCTGTTCCCTTTCCTTGCACTGCACTTCCCTGATTGTTCACTCCTGTCGTGTCATTAGCAGCTCATCATCTCACACCTGTTCACTATTACTCAGACTATAAGAAACTCTCATTTCCCACCCATCATCGTGTCTGCATTGTCTTCGTATGTGTGTCTCTAGCTCCTGGATCTCCTGATCGTGTTTTCGGTTCTGTTTACTTTCTTTTGGTTCTAGTCGTGTCTGTGCCGTGTTGGCCTTTTGTTTGTTCTGTTTTATTGTGTTTTGATTCATTAAAATCCTTCCCCTGCATTTGGACCCAGACCTCCTTCGTTTCACGTGACATTATGTGTATAGTGTATGGAAATCTTTGTACAGTATATATTGTATGTTGACCTATATATATATATATATATATATGTGTGTGTGTGTGTGTGTGTGTGTGTGTGTACATACAGTACATGGACATATCAAAAAGTCTCTATAAAAATCTCATGTATATGGACCTACATATACAGTAGATCACTGGTCTCGATGATAGACCTCTCCCTGTGAACATGTGTGCTAACTAAAGAGAGAGCTGTCCTGTTGCCAGCAAAGTGAATTAGACGACCTAAACTGTAGCCTTGCCAGACAGTTGTGTCAGTGTCCTTGATCATCATGCACTGACATTTGGCCATGAGGACAACAGGAAATGGCCAGGCCTGAATGGGAGCCACTGTGCGTCATGAAAGTGATAACACAGGCTTTGTGCAGGAGGGGTTGCTTACACCATATGACTGAATTACATTAGCAGAATGAGAAGGGGAAAGAGACACCGCTCACAAGCATTTGAGTTATATATATTTGCACAAAGTATTTTAAGCCGCACTTGAAAAGGAATGCAACTGCATTAGAAAACAAAATATCAAATGGTATTTCAGAAGCATTACAGAAGGGCAGCTCAGGCAGCCACACTTTATCAAAAACTTTATCATTTCACAAAAATGTTTGGTTTGATTTACTGATAAAATAATAGATGTACTCTTCAGAAAGTATTTGGACCATTTATGGTTGTCAAATATTAATAAACCATGTTCTTAGTTAAAGTGATATTTCACCCAAAAATGAAAATTTTGTCTTTAATTACTCACCCTCATGTCGTTCCAAGCCTGAGTCTTTCATTCATCTTCAGAACACAAATTAAGATATTTTTGATGAAATCCGACAGGGTTTTCTGACCCTGCATAGACAGCAACACAACTATCATGCTTAAGGCCCTGAAAGGTAGTTAAGACATTGTTAAAATAGTCCATGTGACATCAATGGTTCAAACTTAATTGTATGAAGCTATGAGAATACTTTTCAACAATTTCTTCACTTCCATGTCAATCTTCTGACACAGAATATCCATCTCTCCTACTTTATCATCTGTATATTCTAGTTGAAACAAGTAAGGGTGGGTAAAAAATTGCAAGTCATCCTCTCTGTTGAAATCACTCTTGTGAAATTGCAGTGAAAACGAGAAGAAATTGTTGAATAAAGATGTTAATTTATTTTTCTTTGCACACAAAAAGGATTCTCGTAGCTTCATAACATTAAGGTTGAACCACTGATATCACATGGACTATTTTAACAATGTCCTTACTACCTTTCTGGGTCTTGAACGTCAGTTTGCATTGTCAGTAGCATTGATGTCTACGGAGGGTCAGAAAGCTCTTGATTTCATCAAAAATATCTTAATTTGTGTTGCGAAAATGAACAAAGATCTTATGGATTCGAAATGGCATTAGGGTGAGTTATTACTGACAGAATTTTCATTTTTGGGTGAACTAACCCTTTAGAATATCACCTTGAAGAAAAAGTAAGGACAAAAGTGGATGAGAAGAGAATACAATCAAATCCAACTAAATTATATAATATCATATATGTGACCCTGGACCACAAAACCAGTCATAAGGGTCAATTTTTTGAAACTGAGATTTACACATCCTCTGAAAGCTGAAATCTGAGGGTGCAAAAAACTCTAAATATTGAAAAAGTGCATATTACTAATCAAAAATTAAGTTTTGATATATTTACAGTAGGAAATTTTCAAAAAATCTTTATAGAACTTGATCTTTACTTTATATCTTAATGATTTTTGGCATAAAAGAAAAATCAATCATTTTGACCTATACAATTTATTTTATGCTATTGCTACAGCAATACCTGTGCTACTTCAGACTGGTTTTGTGGTCCAGGGTCACATGTTATGTTAGTAAAATAAGGCAGTATTTAAAAAAAAGAAAAAAAAAAGATATTTGACTGTGACATACATTGTATAAACACACACATACGGCTCTTCTAGCAGCCCGCACCCTCCAGGTATCACAGTGCCCTCTCCTCATTAACAACATTACCAGCACTAGAGACCTTAGACTTATGAGGCCTCATGCTTGCTCACAGCATGTTTTTGCCCACTCCTACACACATATACAGCTAAATAGACACGTACACACAGAAATGCACACATGAAAACACACAGCAGGTATCCAGACGCCCTTGCTCCTTGGGAGGGGCCGAGAAATAACCATAACTCCCTTCTCCCCTCCCTCCGCCCGGCTGACCTCTGTTTTAAGTGGGCAGCAGGTAATTGGCGAGGCGGTTGCCCATCAGCCGCCACCTCTGCGTGTGCCGTCTGTGTCATCTCTATTTATTATATTCTGCACGCACCCTGGGCTCGAGTAATCAATTTCACAAGGATACAGGCCTGATATCCGCCAGTGTGCGCATCATGAGGCCAGCCCTCCTCTTATCAAGAGCAGAATTGCTGGCTAGAGGTCAGGAGCAGATAAACAGGGGTGTAAAGCAACTCCCCCTCCTTATTCTAACCCTACCTCCTCACAAACAAAAAGGTTGGGGAGGCGATGTTGGACGCTGCTGGTAGGGTGGGTGGGTGCATCGAGAACAAAACACACAGCCAGCGAGAGGCCGTGACCCCTGTAAGGTGCCTCTTGTTACAGCCAACCTTCAGAATTTCATCATCAGTGCTCCTGACCGCTTCATAATTTGGAGGTAGCAGAGGGCTCATCTTTGCCGAGGAGTTTGTGTGTGTGTTAGCCCACAAACATGCTCTTTCTGATTATCTCTCTGCAGACCTTTATAGACCAAGCCTGACTCTATCAATCATAGCTATGTTTTTCAAGCTCTTCATTTGACCCATGTCCCCCAGTCTCAACCACAGTCCAATCATTTATTTATATTACATTCATTATTAGAAAATGAATCAATTTATGCATTTATTTAGAAAAGTAACTTACAAGTAATCTACAAGTATAGTAAAAAATAAACAAATTTGAATAAATAAAAAAAACTAACAGTTAGACTACCCGCTTTTTGGGGGTTTTCAGCATTTTTGTCCATTTGAACCCTTTCCAACAATGACTGTATGATTTGGAGATCCATCTTTTCACACTGAGGACAACTTAGCTACTCATATGCAACTATTACAGAAGTTTCAGATGCTCACTGATGCTCCAGAAGGAAAAACGTCTCGGGTTACTAATGTAACCTTAGTTCCCTGAGGGAACGAGACGCCGCGTCAGGAACGCTATGGGGAACGCCATTGGCGGGCAGCACTCTGAATCATGTCTACAACCAATGAATGACGGGGGTGACGTCACAGGCGCGGTGACGTCATCGACCAGGAAGTATAAAGCACGTGCGTTTGAAGCCCGCGGCAGCTCTTAGGAATGAAGCGAGCGCCGCAGGGTGCGGGAATTATGGTCCGAGACGCGGCGTCTCGTTCCCTCAGGGAACTAAGGTTACATTAGTAACCCGAGACGTTCCCTTCCGGGAACTCGAGCCGCGTCAGGAACGCTATGGGGAACGAGACTACCAACGCCCCCATAATTTCCAAGCCCTGCGCAGTGTCTGTTCAACCAGGGTGGAAAAGAGAGAGCCCTTGTCTAGCATTCCACGGACAAGAAGGCCCTGTAGTCCTTGGCCCTCGGGCACACGAGGAATGGTAGTCTTCCTCTGTCTGGTCGCCAGCCAGAACGAGAGGTACTCCGCGGCCCACAGGCACACGCAGAGTCTTAGTCCTTTGTCTGGGAGTTAGCCAGAACAAGAGGGACCGAATGACCACTGTCTAGCATTCTGCGGACAGATGGTGTAGGTAGTCCTCGGTCCGTAGACCCACGAGGACAGTGAACTCGACCTCAAGAGTGCTCCTCGGCCCGCAGGCACACGAGGAGGGGAGATCCTTTGTCTGGGGTTCAGCCAGAACAAGAGGGATCCAAGGCTCGGCCTGGAGCTACGCCAGGACGCGAGGGAATAAGCCATTGTCTAGCATTACGCGGACAAGAGGGCACTGCAATCCCCGGCCCTCGGGTACACGGGGAAGACAGTAGGGGGCTCTGCCTGGTAGCCAGCCAGCGTATGAGGCACTCCTCGGCCCTCAGGCAGACGAGGAGTCTTAGTCCTTGGTCTAGGAAAGTCCGGAACCAGAGGGACCGAAATACACTCGGTCTGGTAGCATCCTGCGCCAGAACACGAGGAGAATTAAGCCATTGTCTAGCATTCCGCGGACAAGAGGGCTGTATGGTTCTTGGCCCTTAGGCACACGAGAACAGTGGACCTCTGCCTGGTTCGCCAGCCAGTGCAAGAGGCACCCCTCGGCCCTCGGGCACACGAGGAGTCTTAGTCCTTTGTCTGGGGATTCAGCCAGGACAAGAGGGACTGAAAGCTCGGTCTGGTAACAGCATCAGAGCGCGAGAGTAAGAGCCTTTGTCTAGTTTTCCATGGACAAAAGGCTGAGGATGCAGATCTCTTTTGTGGCGAAAGTGACTTCTCTTCTTTCCGCAGAAAGAATGCGCCTTGAGAAGTCTCCTCCTGGCTAGGGAGGTGGCTGACCCTCTAGACCTGGTTCTAGGTCAAGAGCACAGCGGAGCCTGGAGCGGCTCTGAGGTCAAGTTCATAGTACCTGATGAAAGTCAGGGGTGAGGACCAACCCGCAGCATTGCAGATTTCCTGGATGGGGACACCTGCCGTCAGAGCTCTCGAGGCAGACAGACCTCGAGTGGAGTGAGCCTTGAGTCCCATAGGAGAAGGGAGACCAGAGGACTCGTAAGCAGTAGATATGGCATCGATGATCCATCTACTAATAGTGGGCTTTGAAGCCGGGCTCCCCCTCTTTGGGGGGCCGTAACAGACGAACAGTTGTTCTGTTCTACGCCACATGGCAGCTCTGTGGACGTAGGCGTCTAAAGCTCTGACTGGGCACATGCAGTTAAGCTTCCTGTGATCCGGCTCCAAGAATGGAGGAGGATAAAACGCTTGTAGCGTTATTGGCTGTGGCACTAGGGAGGGGACCTTCGGGACGTACCCGACTCTAGGGTAAAGAAAGGCCTTGGCCATCCCTGGGGCAAACTCTAAATGAGAAGGGGCCACCGAAAGGGCCTGCAGGTCCCCAACTCTCTTTAGAGAGGTGAGTGCTAGCAGAAGCACTGTCTTGATAGTGAGTATGCGATCTGTAGACTCCTCTATGGGCTCGAATGGAGGCTTGCATAGAGCTTCTAGTACCACAGCCAGGTCCCACGTGGGAACCCTGGGTGTCACTCGAGGCCTCAACCTGAGCGCACCGCGGAGGAAACGAATGACCAAGGGATCTCGGCCCACTGAGAGACCACCTAGAGGGGCGTGGTAGGCACTTATAGCCGCCACGTAAACCTTCAGGGTGGAGTGAGCTAGCCCTGCGGAAAGGCGAGATTGTAGGAACTCCAGAACTGTACCAACCGGGCAGTTAACTGGGTCTAAGTGGTGCTCGTGGCACCATCTCGCAAACAAATTCCACTTAAGGCCATAAAGTTTCCTCGTAGAGGGAGCTCTGGATTGGAGAAGGGTCTCAACAACCTCGGTTGGGAGACCCGCTCCTATGAGTTGTGCCCCCTCAGGGGCCACACCCATAACCTCCACTTCTCTGGGTGGGGGTGGCAAATTGCGCCCCCGGCCTGAGATAGGAGGTCCCTCCTGACGGGAATCTCCCATGGAGAGCCGTCGAGGAGAGATATCAGGTCCGAGAACCACACTCGGGCCGGCCAGTACGGGGCTACTAATAACAGCCGTACTTGAAACCGACGGACCCGTTCCAGAACTCCCGGGAGCAGAGCGATCGGGGGAAAGGCGTACAGATGAAGCCTCGGCCACGTCTGTACCATGGCATCCAGCCCCAGTGGAGCTGGAGGAACTAGAGAGTACCAGAGGGGACATTGCGATGTCTCTCGAGTCGCAAAAAGGTCCATCTGTGCCTGGCCAAACACTCTCCAGATCTGCTTCACCACCTCTGGGTGAAGCATCCATTCCCCGGGCCTCGGCCCCTGCCTCGACAGGACGTCTGCTCCCACATTCAGATGTCCAGGAATATGGACTGCTCTCAGGGAGAGGAGTTTTCCTTGTGACCAGAGGAGGATCCGGTACGCCAGCTTGAATAAGGGGCGTGAGCGGACACCTCCTTGATGGTTTATATAATAAACTACCGCAGTGCTGTCTGTACGGACCAGCACGTGACGGTTCCTTAGGTCTGGAAGAAAACTCCTCAGGGCCTGGAACACAGCCATCCGGTAAGGGACGCATCTGTCGCTAGCGTGACGCGGCGGCAAGGTGCCCCCAGAACCGGACCCTGAGAGAGAAACCAGGGTTTCTTCCACATGGCCAAGGCACGTAGGCAGCGCCGCGTGACCTTGATCTTGCGGAATGGGTTTCCCCTCGGGGAGAACCCCCTGGTTTTGAGCCACCACTGCAGTGGTCTCATGTGCAGCAGTCCAAAAGGTATCACGTTGGAAGCGGCTGCCATAAGACCTAACAGTACTTGGAACTGTTTGACAGTGAGTGACTGGCCTTGCTTGACTGCGTTTACCGCAGTAAGTATGGAATCGATCCGAGCAGGTGACAATTGTGCCTGCATCGTGGATGAATCCCACACCACGCCCAGATAAGTGGTCCTCTGTAATGGAGAGAGCACACTCTTCTTGGCGTTGAGTCTCAACCCCAACTTTTGCATGTGAGCGAGAACAACACCTCGATGTTGAACCGCTAACTGCTCTGAACTGGCTAGGATAAGCCAGTCGTCTATGTAGTTGAGAATGCGGATGCCCTGGAGTCGCAGTGGAGCCAGCGCAGCATCCACACACTTCGTGAAAGTTCAGGGTGAGAGAGCTAGGCCGAAAGGAAGTACTCTGTATTGGTACGCTTTTCCCCTGAAAGAGAACCTGAGAAACTTCCTGTGTTGAAGAAGGATGGAGACGTGAAAGTAAGCGTCTTTTAGATCTATCGTGACAAACCAGTCCTCGGACCTGATTTGTGACACGACCTGCTTGACAGTGAGCATTCTGAACTTCAGTTTTCTGACTGAGCGGTTTAGAAGCCTGAGATCTAAGATGGGCCGAAGCCCCCCATCCTTCTTCGGAACAATGAAGTACCGGCTGTAGAACCCGGATTCCCTGTCTTGAGGAGGGACCACCTCGATGGCCTCCTTCCTCAGAAGAGTTTCTACTTCCTGTTCCATTACCAGACCCTGCTCGGGGCTTACTAGAGTTGGAAATACCCCGCTGAAAGGTGGCGGCTTGGTGCCGAACTGAATAGCATAACCTTTCTCTACAGTACGCAGGACCCACATTGAAACATTTGGCAGTAGTTTCCACGCTGCCAGAAAGTTTACTAAGGGAACCAGCCTCTCGAGACTGGTGTCTGGATTTATCTGAGGAACTAATTCGGAAGCCTGTAACAGTGAACTGGCAGGGAGTTCCTGAACTAGCTCCTCTGAAGACCCCCGCGGGGGCTGCGAACTCTCCAGGGCCGCTACGTTTCCGGGCGGTGCTAGAGAATGATGTTCACGGGAGACTGCAACACTGGCAGGGTTAGCTGACCAATCTCCTGAGGGCCCCGAGGGGGTTTGAAACCCGCACCTAAGGGTACGGTGCAAACCCGCTCGAGAGGGGCTGCCCTCAACGGCCCTGAGCCACAACCGTCAGGGCCGTTTAGCCGAGGACCTCTTTGATTGAAGGACGACCCTCAGGTCGGGCTTCTTCTCAGAGGCCCTCGACTTAGAGCGTCGCCGTCCCCGCCCTCTAGGCATGGCCGGAGGAGTACGGGTGGCGACACTCTGTTTTTGCGCCTCACGGTACGAGGAGCTCGTACACGGCTGGGGCTACTCCCGTCCAGCAGCCCCAGAGGAGTAAACCCGGCGAGGGAGGAAGGTCCTGAACGCCGCGGCCTGCTTGCGAGCCTCCTGGTGCCTGGCGACAACTGTGTCGACCGAGGCACCAAAGAGGCCAGATGGTTGCAGGGGGGCGTCCAGGAGTGTGACCCTGTCCTTCTCTTTAACTTCGGACAGGGTCAGCCAGAGATGCCTCTCCGCAGCCACCAGGGCTGCCATAGACCGTCCCACAGCGCGGGCGGTCTCCTTGGTGGCGCGGAGAGCGAGATCTGCAGTACGTTGCATCTCTGACACGTTCACTTCCTCTTCATCGCTCAACTCCTTCAGCAGGTCGGCTTGGTACGCTTGAAGGATTGCCATTATGTGAAGGCATGTACCAGCCTGACCTGCCGCCGTGTACGCCTTGCCCATCAAGCCTGATGTTACTTTGAGCGGCTTGGTGGGCAAGGGCGGAGCCTTCAGGGACGACGCCGAGCCGGGTGAGAGATAGCCCGCAAGCGTCTGCTCAACCCGTGGCATCGTCCTGTAACCGCACTCCTCCGCGCCCGCCACATTCCCATAATTCTCGGCGGGGTTAAACAGGTGGAAGGAGTACGGCTTCTCCCACGATCTGGAATTTCTTTTTATGCAGGTCGGGGAAGAAGGGAAGACTCCGCTTAGGGGGTGCTGACTTTGTCCGCAGGAAGCGATCATCTAATGCGCTTCGCTGCGGCTCATAGGATCTTAACTCTTCCGCGGGCCAAGAGATGTTGAGCTTGGCCACTGCGTTAGTCAGCACCTCCAGTAGCTCCTCGTAGTGAGGTGAACGAGGTAGCGGTTGTGGCTCATCTTCCAGACCCCCGAAGTCAACCTCCTCGGAGGAAGACAGCAGGAGCTCTGGGATCCCCTCCGGAGGGGAAGTAACCGCAGTGCGGGCTTCCGCGTCCAGGAGGAGATCGCTAGACCCGCTGAGTGAGGGCGGAGATAGGGGTTCACCCGTCTCCATACCCTCCAGCAGATCGAGCTGCGAACCCCACGAGTGCAGCCGCCGCTCCGCCTCGGCGGAAGCAGGGCCAGACCCGCGGGGAACGCTGGTGAAAGCCCCCTCCTCGAAGAGGGCTTTCCGGGAGCGAAGCACCCGCACTGGAAGACGATCACAGTGCGGACAGCCAGCCTTTTCGAGGGCTGACTGTGCGTGCTCCGCCCCCAAGCAAACCACACATAGACTGTGTGTATCCCCACCAACAATGAAACGTTGGCAGGGAGGGACACACCGTCTATGTGGGCGCTTAACCGCCACTAAACTCTCTTTTTTAGAAGGTTGTTTAGATGCCATACTACTCAAATAAAAATGTGTCAAACTGGACACGAAAAAACAGCAGTATGGATCAGACAGACACAGACACAGAGCGCTCTCGCTGAATGACAAAAGCTGCCGCGGGCTTCAAACGCACGTGCTTTATACTTCCTGGTCGATGACGTCACCGCGCCTGTGACGTCACCCCCGTCATTCATTGGTTGTAGACATGATTCAGAGTGCTGCCCGCCAATGGCGTTCCCCATAGCGTTCCTGACGCGGCTCGAGTTCCCGGAAGGGAACAATACATTAAGCGCAGAGAGTGTAAACTTTTGGACACAATGAAGATGTGTACATTTTTCTTATTTTGTATATGATATATCTTTTTTTTTTTTATGTAGTACTGCCCTTCAGAAGTTACAGAAGATACTTACATGTTACCCAGAAGACAAAATACGTGAGATTTACTCTGATCTTCAAATTCAAAAATTTTCACCCCCCAGCTCTTAATGCATCGTTTTCTTCTGAAGCATCAGTGAGCGTTTGAACTTTCTGTAATAGTTGCATATGAGTCACTCAGTTGTCCTCAGTGTGAAAAGATGGATCTAATAAGCATACGGTCATTGTTGGAAAGGGTTCAAATGCACAAAAATGCTGAAAAACTACAGAATTTGTGCAACCTGAAGGATTTTTCTGAAGAACAGCAGGCAGTTTAACTGTTTAGGACAAACAAGGCACTCATGCACACTACCACTAAAAAAAAAAAAAAAAAAAAAAAAAAAAACACAGCTGTGGATCATTCAGGTAATAACACAGTAATAAGAATCAAATGTATGTAAACTTTTGAACAGGGTTATTATTTTTATGTAAAATATCTTATTCAGGGCTGTAATAAATAAAAAATATCATGCATTTTGTATGATCCCTCTTATTTTGATAAAATAATTAACATTTTGGAGATTCTGCATGGTGTATGTAAACTTTTGACTACAACTGTACATAATAATATAATAATAACAACAATAATAATAATAATTTTAAATGAAAAGGCAAAAAGTATGGGTTACACTGAGGCATTTACAATGAAGTGAATAGGGTCACCATTAAACTACTCACCGTTTCAAAAGTATAGCCACAACACATAAACAACGTGCTTGTTAACATGATGTTAGTGTGTCAAAATCACTTACTAACCTTTTCTGTGTAAAGTTATATCCAATTTCAGCCTCGTTGCCATGACAACATACTGTAACACCTTCAAAAATTGGCCCCATTTACTTCCATTGTAAGTCCCTCACTGTAACCTTGAAATAAATGGGGCCAATTTTTTGAAAGATTTAAAAGCAGAAATGTGAACCATATCATTTTATAAAAACATGTACATCGATTCTTCTGTTAAAACTTGAGTATTTTTTCCCCATTCTCCTCATTTTTATGGCCTTTTCAGGTGTTTTATCATGGCAGCAATGTTGAAAGTGTATGTAGCTTTATACAGAAAAGGTTAGTATGTAATTTCTTTCACATTTCATATTATGTACATCTTATCAATAGATAAAGTATTTTACCTGTTTAAGGAACACGTCAGCCCTGTTTAGTTTAATTGCAAGTGACTCACTGCAACCCAGCTTTTTTTTTTTTTATGAAAAGGAGAAACAAGTAGAAAATAATTTCCATGGTCATTAACATTATGCCACAAGTACTATTGATTGAGCTTATCTTTGTACTGTACCTGGAATATTCCTTTCAAGTCCACAGATTCTTATGGGCACTCTGCATGTTTCATATTAGACACTATTAGCAAGACATTTTTAACAGATCGCTAGGTTCTCAACCGCCCAACGCTGGTAAACGCCGGTTAAACATCCCCATGATGCAATGTTCAAGAAATTAAAGGTTAGTGTAGTGCCATTGTTACTTCATTTAGCACAACCGTTATCGGTATAATCCCTAATATCTGCTTAGAATTCCGTAATCAAATAAAGTTCTCGTAAGATGGAAAGGTCATTGTGCCATAAGTGGTCATTAGCCATAGACATAGCGATGTTTAGGGATCACTGGGTGAGTCCAAATCATGAAAATGTCATGCAGTTTGAATCAGCTTGAGTAAACATTCATTAGGTTGTGAGGCTGGCTGTGTAGACACATCCCAGGATTCCTTGCAAGCAGCTGTGTGTATTTGCAGAGGGGAATGAGGCCTGGACGAATATGTTTTGGCGGCTTTACATCACTTTTTGATGCTTTGTTTAAGCACTGACCGACCTGCATGAAATTATCATGTTTTTTTTGAGAAAAAAATTGCATTGAAATTAGGAAAATTCGCTAAAGCAGTGAATTATGTATGGGGACTGTGCTATTGTATGGGATTCATACATATACTGACTTTTTGGCCTCTGGATCACATTTTATCTCACCTTACTGTTTTTTAAGCACCTTGAGTGTTGCATTTATGTAAAACGTAGTTAAAAATTTAAGTACTTTTATCTTTTTTTTTTTTTTTCTTTTTTTTTTACGAAATGTGTATTTATTATAAAACAATTATTTTTAATATATTACTTATAATTATATTTTATTATAATATAATTATTTTATAATTTGTTTATAACGCATTTTTTTTGTTTACATGTTTGATTATTACTATTATTAATTAATTAATCTGACACCTTAATTTAAAAAAACTCACATTGTTACAAAACTTTAAAACTGTGTATTTGCAGAGGTCAATGAGGCCTGGACGAATATGCTTTGGCGGTTTTACATCACTCTTTAATGCTTTGTTTAAGCACTGACCGACTTGCATGAAATATTTTTTTTCTGTGGAAATTATGAATATACGGTAAAGCAGTGTGTATGGCCTCTGCATCACATTTTTCTCACCTTGCTGTTTTTTTAAGCACTTTGCGCTATGAGTGTTGAATTTATTTGATTTATTTGACTATATTTAAATGTATTTCCATGACTTTATTATAAGAAATGTGTGTTTATTATAAAACAATAATTATTCATATATTATTTATTCTAAAATGTATTTATACTTCTTTTTATTTATTTATTTTTTAGTTAACAGTTTAAATAAATAGTTGTTTTTATTAATCTGACACCCTAAATAAGAATTAATTTGCAAAACTTCAAAACTGTATTTACAAAAGAGAATAAGGCCTGGACGAATATATTTCGGTGGCTTTACATCACTTTTTGATGCTTTGTTCAAGCATTAACCGACCTGCATGAAATTATCATGTTTTTTTTTAGAGAAAAAAAATTTAATGAAATTATGAACATCTCATTTTATCTCACCTTGCTGTTTTTTAAGCACCTTGCGCTATGAGTGTTGCATTTATTTGAAACGTAGTTCAAAATTTGAAGTGCTTTTGTCCTTTTTTTTGCCATATTTTTAATCACTTTATTATTAGAAATGTGTATTTATTATAAAAACAATTATTTTTAATATATTATTTACTTTATAATTTATTTATAATGTTTTTTTTTTGTTTATATGTTTAATTCAATATATTTTTTTATTAAACTGACACCCTAAAAAAAAAAAAAAAAAACTCGCATTGTTACAAAACTGTATATTTGCAGAGGGCAACGAGGCCTGGACAGATGTTGTAGTGGTTTTACATCACTTTTTGATGCTTTGTTCAAGCACTAACCGACCTGCATGAAATTGTAATAATTTTTAGAAAAAAAAATGCAGCAAAATTATGAGTACACCGTAAAGTATTGAATATGTGTATATTTTAAACATGATATTTTACAACCCTGATATTATATAGGATGCATTTTTGTATTCCATCTGTGATATTTTTTTAAATGTTGGTTTTTACGTAAGCATCCTGACTCTTTGGCCTCTGTGACACATTTTATATCACCTTCCTGATTGTGAGTTCAAAATTAAAGTCTTGTAGTTTTGTCATTTTCTTTTTTGCCTATTTTTAATCACTTTATTATAAGAAATGTGTATTAATTATAAAGCAATTATATCAATATATTATTTATAGGGATGCACCGATACGAATCGGCCGGTCATGCTTGCGCGTTTTGTCAGTAAAGCCTGTTCTGTAATCAGCGGTAAATGCCATCAGGTGCGTGATTTCACGTTGAGCCGTATATACTACACACAGCCGTTGTTTACCGACGAGCTGCGCAAATCAATGTTCATTATCAGTGTGAATGTGAACAGTGAACAACGGCTGTGTGTAGTATATACGGCTCAACGTGAAATCACGCACCTGATGGCATTTACCGCTGATTACAGAACCGGCTTTACTGACAAAACGCTCAAGTGATCGGCCGATACGGATCAGTGCATCCCTAATTATTTATTTTAGAATTTATTCATAATGCACTTTTTAGTTTTTAAGTTTAATTAAAGATTTATTTGTGACCCTGGACCACAAAACCAGTCTTAAGTAGCATGGGTATATTTGTGGAAATAGCCAAAAATACATTGTATACAGTTGGTCAAAATTATTGATTTTTCTTTTATGCCAAAAATCATTAGGATATTAAATAAATATCATGTTCCATTTCCTACCGTAAATATATCAAAACTTAATTTTTTATTAGTAATATGCCTTGCTAAAAACTTCAGTTGGATTTTCTCAATATTTAGATTTTTTTTTTGCACCCTCAGATTCCAGATTTTTGAATAGTTGTATCTCAGCCAAATAATGTCCTATCCTAACAAACCATATCAATCAATGGAAATCAATGACAATCATATTTTCAGATAATGTATAAATCTAAATATTTACCCTTATGACTTTGTGGTCCTGAGTCACATTTTTATTAATCTGACACCATAAATAACAAAACTCACACTGTTACAAAACTTTTAAATTGTATATTTGCAGAAGGGAATGAGGCCTGGGCAAATATGTTGTGGCGGAATTACATTATTTTTTTTATGCTTTTTTCAAATTATAAATATAATGTAAAACACCAACTTTCATTCAAATTATAGACAGTCTGAATTTTATTAAGCCAGAAGCACCTGCTCCATACCAGTACACAAGAAATCTGTGACATTTCATCCCTTTTTATGCTGACCAAATTATATCTTTCGAGGTTAAAGAGTTGATGTGTGTTACGCTTGCTCTCTCTCTCTCTCTCTCTGTCTCTCTCTTTCTTTTATCTATCTCTCTGTCTCACAGCATTACCCCCCGCCCACTATCCCTCATTCTGCCTCAACCATCCGCTCTGTCATTAAGCTGTACATGCACAGGCTTTAAGACACAACCATATGGTGCGGTTTCATAGTGGGTAGGAAGGCTCAGGATGACCATGATCTGATGAATCTTTCTTGGAAAAAGAGGTGTCTGCTCGGCTGATAAACCAGGGCAAACTCTGTGTGCATATGTGCTGTGGCATTATATGGTTGAGGAGAGAGATTCACTGATGTGGCACCACCTAGGGGACCTAATAAAACACAAAATGTGTGATTTATTTTTCACTTAGAGCAATATGTTGCTTTTTTCATACAGCATATATTTACAGATATATACATATAAATATATATTAGTTTAGTATTCTGTAAAATTCTGTTGTGTAAACAGTCTCAGTTTAGGGTTAGACTCAAAATAACAACCTTTGCATGAGAGTTTGCTGCAAACAAATCAAAGCGTTTGGTCTGCTGGTCACTAAGGGCCGTGAAACTCACAGGTCTCCATAGCGGTAAAGAGCTTAGCCACATGTATGGAGGGAAAGCTGTTTTTTAAGCTGTTAGGTTCCCCTCAGAATCTTGACGAGCATGTACAATAGTGGGGCAAACAATGCTGGCCAGCTCTGCTGTTAAGACGTTTGGTCTGTCTGGAGGCATGTTTAGTATTCAGCTAGCAGAGCGTGGAAAGATAAAAGAGGAAATGTCTATCTCTGAGACCAAGGAAGCCCAAAAGAAGCCATCAAGCCCCGAACATACAAGTATGAATAGACTCCTCTGGCAGTGAGGAGATGGTATCGGCATCCACAAGCAAATTCCCCAAACAGATAAGGAAGCACAGGGCAACCAGTGAAGAATTTATACGCCACAGGCACGGTACATGTGATCTTAACACATATAGTCCTCTGGTGTGAGCGTGTGTGCTGGCACATGTCCGTGTGTACTTGTGTGCATCTGTGTGTGTGTCTGTGTGTATGTTTTGAGCATGATATTTTACAACCATGATATTAAATAGGATACATTTTTGTATTTCATCTGTGATATAAATATACATGGTGGTTTACAGTGTTGAGGAAATTTACTTTTAAAAGTAATGCATTACAATATTGTGTTACACCCTATAAAAGTAACTAATTATGTTAGTTACTTTTTTTGGAAAGTTACTTTTGTGTTACTTTACGCTACTTTTGTGTTACCTTTTAAATCTGGACAGGGCTTGCTTGTTTGTTTTTAATATAGAATGTTATATTTTTAGCCAATGTAAAAGCCCTTTCACACCAAAAAATGAAGTAAATAAGCCTCAGGCTGAAGAAAAAACTAAATTCACGTCTGTAAACTAGAATGCAGAAGAAGGTTCAATACTCCTCAGCAATAAAAACAGTGAAGCACAAATTTTGCTATATCTAAAGTCAATTTTGCATATTAGTATGGTTGAACTGGATCATCAAAGGTCAGCACCAATTTGTTAATAAAATGGGATTAAATACATAAAGGATACTTGTGTTTTTTAACATATTGCAGGTTTGTGTCATATTCTGACACTGTTTTAATATATTTTGATGAATACTGAATCTCTTTGCCAGTTAGCTGAATTAATGCATGTTCACATTTAGTCTAGATTTACAGTAACATGTTTACATAGCGCACACAACGTCGCTGTACTTCTGATTTCTCTCAATATGGGAACAGGAGAGCAGTCAGTCATTAAATGGGAAAACAAAGTAACTGGCATTACTTATTTGAAAAAGTAACTCAGATATTTTTTCATAAATTAAAAAGCATTACTTTACTAGTAACGTAAAAAAGTAATCTGATTTTATATTACCTTGCTGTTTTTAAGCACCTTACGCTATGAGTATTGCATTTATTTGAAATGCAATTCAAAACTAAAGGACTTTTGTCAAGTAAAAAGTTTAATTTTGAAAATGTTCTGTTCTGCTGTTCTCATTGTTGGAAATCACTTTATTTTAAAAAATGCATATTAATTATAAGACAATTATATTTTATGATTTTTATTAATCTTATACCCTAAATAAGAAAACTCAGATAATTACAAAAAATTCCATTTTGTTGCTCCCATGGTAGATTTCCTAACTGCATATTTTTTTAAATCACTTTTTTAAAAAAAAAAAAAAAAAAAAAAAAAAATATATATATATATATATATATATATATATATATATATATACAGTGCCCTCCACTAATATTGGCACCCTTAGTAAATATGAGCAAAGGTGACTGTGAAAATAAATCTGCATCGTTTATCCTTTAGATCTTTCATTCGAAAAATTCACAAAATTGTAACCTTTCATTGAAGTAAAATGATGTAAAATGGGGGGGATATCTCATTATTGAATAAATGTTTTTTCTCTAGTTCATGTTGGCCACAATTATTGGCACCCCTAAAAATTTGTCTAAGTAAAATATCTCTAAAGTATATTCCCATTAACGTTATTTTTTTTTAGCACACCAGGCTGGCTGGGAGTATAAAATTGTCCAGTCATGACTTTCTGTTCCACAGGATTATAAATATGACGAACACAAAAGCCAAATTCCCTTAATCATCCATTTATATATATTAATCTGACACTTTAAAAAGCAAACTCACATTGTAACAAAACTTCCTACAGACTCAACATCAGTCTGACCACAGACGTTTATTGTCAGGGTCAGAGAAGAGACATTGTGGTTAGTGACAGTTACAATGTCTGCATTTCTCTTCAGCCTGACACAGAGCAAAAAAGGCTTGAAGTGGTTGAATTTGACACAAGTCCATTCTGATAACACATGGCTCTCACAGAATATTTCATTTGATTTGACTAGTCCTTTTTCAGGATATTAATCTATTTGAAGTGACCTACTGACCTATAAACCAGCAAAGCCAACTGCAGGACCGAAGACCATAAGCTCATTTACTGTTGAGAGATATGAAAA
The DNA here is from genome assembly GCF_049309525.1 of Garra rufa. Classification (NCBI taxonomy): domain Eukaryota; kingdom Metazoa; phylum Chordata; class Actinopteri; order Cypriniformes; family Cyprinidae; genus Garra; species Garra rufa. Next base: position 26,439,524 of record NC_133371.1, on the reverse strand, counting down.
ACCAGATTAGTCCTGTAATTACATTTAATGGGCCAAAAAAAAAAGATCAAATGTTCAAATACATGTAAATATGAAGTTTAATTAATTTTCTGTTGGATTTTTTTTTTCTGTCTCTGCACTGATAATATGTGTGTGTTTTTTTTTTTTTTTTTGTGAGGGTGACAGAAGGATCCACAGTTTTGGAACAAACATTTTTTGGCACACTTTTCTCTTTAATGGGCCTCACTGAGCTAACATGTAATCACTATAAATGCCAACTTTATGTACTGATCATATTATCGCCACAGGCAGCTAAAGCCTAATCAGATGAGTGCTGTAGATCACACAAGCTTTGTGCTTTCACTCGTCTGAACACGAAAAACATTTAACACCTCTTTCTATTTAGGCAAAAATGAAGAAATAAACACCTCTTAATGATTAAGACAACAAATGTCAGTAAATTTATATTTCAAAAAGAAAAGAAGGAAAGAAAATAATCTCCTTTCAGATGTTGAGATTAAGCATTCTCTTTCTCCTGGTTCACTGAAGCAATCCAAACTCCCACCCACTCGTCCACACCTCCAGCTATTACACTTTCATGTGTTTTAATAGGCCTCCAGGCCTCTTGACTTCTTCTCTTCGCTCTTTTGTGTGTGCAAGCGCTTCATAAGGAGAGCTATTTAGCCCAACTGAACTATTACAGATGGGAATTATTAATTTGTATCTGCTTAGCTTCATTTGGACTACTTAGGGAGGAAGGGAGAGAGAGAGTGAGGGAGCAAGAGAGAGAGAAAGAAAATCATTCTTTTCACTTGACTGTGGGGCTTGAAGTCCCCGGGCTTTGGACAGATCCTAGTCGAGGGTCCTGAGTGTTAAATGTCAAGCCTTGTAGTGAGCTGTCAAAGAACAGAATAGGCCCGGCATGATTGATGACTGGAGGGCCCAAAACCCAAACCCCCGATTGCAAATGCTACCTTGCGTCAGCCTTCCAACACAACCCCTTCCCCCACAACGATAGATTCTTGCCTATTCAAGGTCAGCTTGCATACCCTGACACCCCAGCATTCTGGCGTCGCTTTAGGCCTCTTGACGGAGAGAGCCGGCCTTTATTTACACATGGAATTGCAGGGCTCTCTTGCCAGATCTTGCACCACCATTTAATCCCAATAAGAGGTGAGAAAAATAACATGGAGAGCAGGGCCTCTGGTTTTTTTCCATCTCGGCTGCTTTTTTCCTCATTTCGGGCAGTTGTGCACTTTACCGTGGCCTCTTGCAGAAAACCTCAGCGTTCTGACCCTGACAAATATGGTGTGGCTGATATCGGGGAGATGTGTGTGTGCGTGTGTTTTGGGAAAGAGGGAGGGGAAAGCTAAAAGCCCTCCAATCAGATGACAAGATTATTAATGGGGCAGGCTGCATCCTATCTCCCTGCATGCATATTCATAAAGAAGCTGTACAGATGGCACAATGCTGGCCGATGTGGAGTTAAAGCTTTTCCAAAACAATCGCATACGCATTGTAGTAATAGGTGTGCATAATTTAACTAGAGACTATGGGGTTTGACTGTATGTCTTTATTCCTAGAATCCGACATTGTAGGCTATTATGGAGCAATGCAATCTTCATTGTTGAAGATACAGCACATTTGTGACCCTGAACCACAAAATCAGTTTTAAGTAGCATGGGTATATTTGTAGCAATAGCCAAAAAAATACATTGTATGGGTCAAAATGATCAATTTTTCTTTTATGCCAAAAATCATTAGGATATTAAGTGAAGATCATGTTCCATGAAGATATTTTGTAAAATTCCTACTGTAAATGTATCAAAACATCATTATTGATTAGTATGCATTGCTAAGAACTTCATTTGGACAACTTTAAAGCTGTTTTTCCTCAATATTTTGATTTTTTTGCACCCTCAGATTCCAGATTTTCAAATAGTTGTATCTCGGCCAGATATTGTCCTATTGTCCTAACAAACTATACATCAATGTAAGGCTTATTTAGTTAGCTTTCAGATGATGTATAAATCTCAATTTCCAAAAATTAACCCTTATGACTGGTTTTGTGTTCCGGGGTTAAATTGCAATAAATTGCATTGCAGCAAACCATTTTTTTCCTCTGAACATATCTTCTGTAATGAAGATGGGTGATTTGTTTAACTTGGTAAATCTTTGTAGGAGAAGGTTGATTTGCTTGTAAATTGTTGCAAAAGTAAAAAGTAAAAAGAAAAGTTCTTAGTGTATAAGGGTCAATTTTGAATTGTACATCATCTGAATAAATAAGTTAGGATAAATGGTTTGTTAGGATAGGACAATATTTGGCCAAGATGCAACTATTCGAAAGAGTGCAAAAAAAAAATAAATAAATAAATAAAAAAAAAATATATATATATATATATATATATATATATATATATATATATATATATATATATATTAGTGGTGGGCCGTTATCGGCGTTAACGTGCTGCGTTAACATGAAACTCATATCGCGCGATAAAAAAAATATCGCCGTT
>NC_133371.1:26393121-26436526 GCF_049309525.1 Garra rufa | reverse complement strand
CCTATCTCCCTGCATGCATATTCATAAAGAAGCTGTACAGATGGCACAATGCTGGCCGATGTGGAGTTAAAGCTTTTCCAAAACAATCGCATACGCATTGTAGTAATAGGTGTGCATAATTTAACTAGAGACTATGGGGTTTGACTGTATGTCTTTATTCCTAGAATCCGACATTGTAGGCTATTATGGAGCAATGCAATCTTCATTGTTGAAGATACAGCACATTTGTGACCCTGAACCACAAAATCAGTTTTAAGTAGCATGGGTATATTTGTAGCAATAGCCAAAAAAATACATTGTATGGGTCAAAATGATCAATTTTTCTTTTATGCCAGGATATTAAGTGAAGATCATGTTCCATGAAGATATTTTGTAAAATTCCTTCCGTAAATGTATCAAAACATCATTATTGATTAGTATGCATTGCTAAGAACTTTATTTGGACAACTTTAAAGCTGTTTTCCTCAATATTTAGATTTTTTTGCACCCTCAGATTCCAGATTTTCAAATAGTTGTATCTCGGCCAAATATTGTCCTATTGTCCTAACAAACTATGCATCAATGTAAGGCTTATTTAGTTAGCTTTCAGATGATGTATAAATCTCAATATCCAAAAATTAACCCTTATGACTGGTTTTGTGTTCTGGGGTTAAATTGCAATAAATTGCATTGCAGCAAACCATTTATTTCCTCTGAACATATCTTCTGTAATGAAGATGGGTGATTTGTTTAACTTGGTAAATCTTTGTAGGAGAAGGTTGATTTGCTTGTAAATTGTTGCAAAAGTAAAAAGTAAAAAGAAAAGTTCTTAGTGTATAAGGGTCAATTTTGAATTGTACATCATCTGAATAAATAAGTTAGGATAAATGGTTTGTTAGGATAGGACAATATTTGGCCAAGATGCAACTATTCGAAAGAGTGCAAAAAAAAAAAAATAAATAAATAAAAAAAAAAAAAAAATATATATATATATATATATATATTAGTGGTGGGCCGTTATCGGCGTTAACGTGCTGCGTTAACATGAAACTCATATCGCGCGATAAAAAAAATATCGCCGTTAATCTATTCTCAAAATTGGGTTGGAGCTGGGTCTAAACTACGCAAGATATGATGACTTTCACCTTGATATTTTAGCGCGGATGACGTATATCTAGTTGAATTGCACTGTAGGGGGCGAGAACAAGTCTTCAACTTCTGTGAAATGACCACATCAAATGAGACGTGCAGACATGGATGCAGTTATGAAGCCGCTTCAGGGCAGGTGCATGCGTTGCTAGACCCTTTTTACTGGGGCATGTGCCCCAGTGAAAATCTGCTGTGCCCCAGTAAAATCTCAAGTTTGAGTTATAATTTACTTTGGTAATCCCGAAACAAAGACATTAAACTATATGCAACAACTGAATTGACGCTTCTAAAAGCAACGCAGTTTATTGGAAGACTATGCACGCAGATAGGCTATCCATACCCGCGCGCCTGTGTATTTTACGGGAACGCGCACGTCGTACAGCCTTTTGCGCAGAAGTGCTTGGTTACACAAGTTTGTATAGTTAATTGTGTTGTAAATGCATTTGTCAAGCAGTTTGTAATGCATTTTGGAAACAGGAGATGAGCGCCTGGTCTAATGCGCCACCCGGCTTGAGAAACCCGTTCTCAAAGACTTACTTTTAGTCATTATTTGGGTAGCAAACATATTCTGAATGCCTTCAGCAGAATTCAAATGAGCCATTTTATTCTAGATTAATCTAGATTAATTTCAAGATTTAATCTAGATTAAAAAAATTAATCTATGCCCACCACTAATATATATATATATATATATATATATATATATATATATATATATATATATTGAGGAAAATTGTCTTTAAAGTTGTCTAAATAAAGTTCTTAGCAATGCATATTACTAATTAAAAATTAAGTTTTGATATTTACAGTAGGAAATATACAAAATATCTTAATGGAACATGATCTTTACTTAATATCCTAATGATTTTTTGGCATAAAAGAAAAATCTATAATTTTGACCCATACAATGTATTTTTAGCTATTGCTACAAATATTCTTGTGCTACTAAAGACACAATGTCACATAAAGTAAATAATATAATAAATGTTAGTAATAATATCATAAATGTTAATAACAATATAGTATGCCAAAAATGTGATTTTACTAGGAATATAAAATGTGGTAATCTGCTATTTGAAAACACTGTTCTCAAATCTGTTTATAACTGTATTATATATCAATTATATGTTGATATGTTCAGTGTTGGGAAGGTTACTTTGGAAATGTAATAGGTTACAGATACCTTTTTAAAATGCAATAAGTAGTGTAACTATTTCATTTACTTTAAATTAATGTAACTGATTGCATTATATTACTTTTTGATTACTTTTCTAAATTTCTAATGAACGTTTTGAACTGTTAACCCTCTGAGTTCTAAGGGTTTTTTTTTCAGTATCTTAAAAACATATTAATGGCAAACGGCTACAATAATATGTGACCCAGTACCACAAAACCAGTCATAAGGGTCAGTTTTTTATAAATTGACAGCTGAATAAATAAGTGTTCCATTGATGTATGGTTAGTTAGAATAGGACAATATTTGCCGAGATACACATGTGAAAAAAAAAAAAATTCAAAATATTAAGAAAATCACCTTTAAAGTTGTCCAAACGAAGTTCTTAGCAATGCATATTACTAACCAAAAATTAAGTTTTGATATATTTACGGCAGGAAATTTACAAAATATCTTCATGGAACCTTAACTTTACTTAATATCCTAATGATTTTTGCCATTTTTTTTTTTTTTAAATTTTGACCCATACAATGTATTTTTGACTATTGCTACAAATGCAACATTTATGTACTTTTATGCGTGGTTAGTGAAACACTAAAATGAACTGTTGATTTTTTTTTTTTACATTTAAACCAGGCATGGTTGACCTTACAGTAATAGTCAACACTGATTACTGTCAGCCTTTCAAAATCCATCATTACTTTAGGATTATAATAATTGAATTTTAAAGCACAGCCACCCCAAAATCAGACTTTAGGACTCTCTTTTTACCCCTGTTCCTGCATCAGAAGCACCACACACATACGTCATGGTACTCTCGGTAAACACACGTTGAAGAATGACAGGGAAGAGATACAATTTTTGAATGAAGTCATTATTTTTGTTTTCTTTGCACACAAAAAAGTATTGTCATAGCTTCATAAAATTACGGTTGAACCACTGATGTCCCATGGACTATTTTAATGATGTCCTTACTACCTTTCTGGGCCTTAAACATAGAAGTTGCAATGCTTTTTTTATGCAGGGTAAGAAAGCTCTCAGATTTCATCAAAAATATCTTAATATGTGTTCCGAAGATGATCGAAAGTCTTGTAAGTAATTCATGATAGAATTTTCATTTTTGGTTGAACTATCCCTTTAAATTACTGTTTTTGTTGATGTGCGCTTGTCATTCTGTTGTTTATCTAATCAGATATGAACATTTAACATATTAGTTGAAAAGCATTTGATCTTAAACTGCTTCTAAAAGTCTATAAAAGACCAGATGTACCTAGGAGATCTATCTTCTCATCCCTTTTGTAGATAATCTTTAACGACCACTACAAATACATACAACTGAAAAACGTCATTATCTGTGAGGCTTTCCACTAACAATGGCAACATTTGTCTGCACATACTTGTCTGTAGGTTAACCACATGGCTTGAGTGTCACTCATGGCAGATCCTTGTGAGGTATGAAGAGGCTTCAAAAGGAGAGTCTGCTCACATTACTTTATCTGTCCTTCACTCCAAGCTGGCTGATACCATCAGGGCCTTGAAAGCCACGCTCTGTGTTACAGATCAAAGACCCTCTTTTCAAAACCCACCATGCTGATTACTGTTAATTCGCTGCAATAAGTGGTATTTAGACTTCATTATCATCACCAAAAGGAAAACTTGTGTACAGAGTTAGCCATTGAGAGAAAGCCAGGCAGTGTGAAAGGGCAACGCGTGAGCTTTTTCTTACTCTACATCCTTAGGAAAGACAGTGTCCGTAGTGTGTCTCACTTCATGGATTTCGAAGTGGACAAGGCTTTGGAAAGAGAAATTTGAGACTGTGCCACACCTGCCTATCTGACCTGCTGTAGCAAGTCAAGATGTCTTCACTGCCATTAATATTAACACAGATAAACATAAAGCTAAATACCAGGCCATGCTCTGTTAACTTTATGTGATTAAGAATGATTGGGTTCTTGCTTCACCACACAGCAAGGATCAAAGAGCATGAAACGCCTATGAGAGTGCCAGTCTCCCAGTGGAACCCTTTTCCTATTTCCCTCTATGTTTAATCCATGTATCTAATGCATGTAAGCATCAGCGTTTTCTCCCTGGGCTATCAGACAATGTGGAGCTCAAGATGTTTGCAAGAAGTGTATTTAAACATAGGCTGCAATTTATAGCTCTGGATGAATGGGCCTACGCAGGCAACTTGTAAAACTGCTTTCTGCACCTGAAAGGTGAATGATTTGACCTTATAAATGGGACAGAAACATCTGATCTGTGATCTGCATGTGACGTAGTGCGATAAAATAATGGAGGAACATCCATTTTATGTTAAGACTGACTAATAAATCCTTGTCAGATGTTGTAATGTTGACTTATATGCTTTTATATTTTTATATTTTCTATCAAATAACAAACATAAACTTTTATTTTCTGTCCAGCAAAATTACTGGAAGTATTTGATTTGTAGTTTTTATTATTATTATTATTATTATTATTTTTAAAAAGGTGTGTATTTTTATTTATATATACTTACACTACCAGTCAAAAGTTTTTGAACAGTAAGATTTTTTAAAAGTTTTTTTAAAGAATTCTCTTCTGCACACTAAATCTTGCATTTATTACTATTTAAAATAAATGCTTTCTATTTGAATATATTTTAGAATGTAATTTATTCCAGTGATTTCAAAGCTAAATTTTCAGCATTATTAGTCCAGTCTTCAGTGTCTTCAGAAATCATTCTAATCTGCTGATTTGCTGTTCAAAAAACACTTATTATTATTATTATTAAAACAGTTGAGTATATTTTTTCAGGATTCTTTGATGAATAGAAAGATCTGAAGATCAGCAATTATCTGAAATAAAAAGCTTTTGTATCATTATAAACTATCTTTTTTTAAAGAAATTATAGAAAGTAATACTTTTATTTACCAAGGATGCTTTAAATTGGTCGAATGTGATAATAAAGACATTTATGATGTTGCAAAAGATTTCTACTTCCGATAAATGCTGTTCTTCTGAACTTTCTATCCACCAAAGAAACCTGAAAAAAATCCACTCAGCAGTTTTCATATTAATAATAATAATAATAATAATAATAATAATAATAATAATAATAAATGTTTTTGAGCAGCAAATCAGAATATTAGATTGATTTCTGAAGGATCGTGTGACTGGAGTAATGATGCTAAAATTCAGCTTTGAAATCACAAGAATAAATTACATTTTGAAATATATTCAAATTAAAGAACATTTATTGTAAATAGTAAAAATATTTCAAAATTTTACTGTTTTTGCTGTACAGGTTTGGTAAGCAGAAGGCTTTAAAAAAAAACTTAAAACAAAAATTATTAAGTTATTTATTTATTGTTTGTTTGTATTCCACACACACAAAAAAGGTCCTGCACTGTATTACATTACTTTTCATTATATTGATAATCTTGTCAAATTTTAATATATAACTAGTTAAATATTTTTTTTATATTCTTCAAAGGACAAAAAAAGTACCACAGTTTCCACAAAAATATTGATCAGCACAACTATTTTCAGCATCAATATAAATAAGGAAGGTTTCTTGATCAGCAAATCAGTATATTAGAATGATTTAAGAAGGATGTGATACTGAAGACTGGAAGAATGACAAAATGTAGCTTTTCCATCACAAAAATAAATTACAAATATATCACATTACTGTTTACTGTATTTTTGAACAAGTAAATGCAGTATTGGTGAGCTTAAGAAATTAAATAAAAAATAAAAATAAATAAATAAAAATAAAAATAAAATAAAATAAAATAAAATAAAAAATTATTAACCAAAAACTTTTGCATGGTAGTATATGAGTCATGCTATACTTTAATATACTTTTTTATTCATCTATGGTTCTTTTATTTTTACAACTTGATAATGTCTTGATAATGTCAGTCACCATTCCGTGGTGCAAGAAAACAGAATTCTGAGACAAAAGGTCAGAATTTCAAGATAAGTAGTTAAGATGAGTTTATATCTCGTAACAGAATTTATTTATTTATTTTTTAATTCCGTGATGAAAATGGGCTTGAATACCATGGAAAAGTATCTTTTGTCAGTCACTAAAGAAGACAGGAAAGGTCCAGTATCACAGCAATGGTACAAAGAGCACTGGGTATAGATCTTGCTGGAACCAGGTCCAGTTGGCTGGAACACTGGGCAAAGAGTTAGCCATGGTTACTTTAACCTGCATGTGTGCCCAGTGAGGAAAACATGACCCTGAGAATGGAGGAAGAGCTGCAGAGGGCACTTTAGACAAACATTGAGCCATTCCTTATAAAATATCCTTAATATCTTCAAACTCAAGATGCTAAGGCCTGTTTTACACCGAATACAGCACATATTTATTTACTGCAGTATAGGCTTTTATAAAGCAACATATGGAATGCACTACTCACTGTATTAAAAAAAGGCCTCAAAAGGCTTGATGCAAATTCCCCATGCAGTGACAGGTCCACAAATAGCACATGCAGTTAACCTGACTGGTGGTGTGTTTAGATTCCTAAGTTAACTGATATGTCTTATAATGTATAGCTGTTATTAATGGAAATACTCAGTGGCAACCACTATATTTTCTGTATAGAGCTGTCAGTGTGAAAGCACAAGGCAAACCTGCCATCAGTTTTGATGTTGCACTGCTTACAGTGTGAAATAGACCTAATAATGGTTTTTGAAATGGTGTAAGATAACTTCTTCAGCAGGACTTCACCATGGATTTTGCATTATCTTTCAACTCATTTAATTGCATTAAAAAATGTTTAGATCTTCCTACTTATATATACAGATGAAACATAATAAACGCATACAATAAAAGCATAATGAAGGAATATCTTTAACTATCACTTGCTATTTATTGACTTCTCACTTCATTGAAAAAGTCTGAAGTAAATGGAAATGCTGTCTATTAAAACTAAAGGTTGCAGCAACTACTGTTTCAAAAAACTAATTTGATCTAAAAAGCATTTTAACTGCTTATCTACTTCGTTTAATTTTAAATAACTTTAACTTTAACATAATGAGTGTTTGTGCAATTAGACTCACTTTTCTGTCCTCGTATCTTGTACCATGTAGATTTAATGTCACGTCGTATTGACAACTAACAATGTCAACACAGACTAAACCAGTTTTTTGTGCCTGAAGGCTGATTACTCATGGATTTTTGATGAAGTCCATCAAGCAGGCTGATGTATTGCTCCTCCTTCCCTGACTACCTGCTCCAGTCTCAACATGTTGCAATCTGACAGTAGTTGGTTGGAGACTCTTGGCTCATCTCCACGGGGCTATCAGATGAGAAACAAATGAACTGAGCCAAGACACAGGAGACAACACCAGAGTCTTGGACTCCGATACACTTCCTCCTCATGTTAACCAGCCAGCAACAGTATCCTTTCCACATTCAGCGAGTGTAATTGTGTGGCTTACATTTTTGCTTTTGAGAAGATGGGACAAAGAAGGAGGAAAGTGTGACAAAAATCTATTATCTAACTGTTTTCTCTTTCTTTTGACATGGTGAGTTCCCCTACGCAAACCAGGCTTTAATTGCATGCCATCATAGCTGTTATAGTTTCATGTGTAGCCAATGGGAAACCAAATCAGACACCATTAATAATGATTGCCAACTTAGCATCAAATCTTCGGAGGTTAGCGGTCAAATGGTTAACAGTTCATTGCTGACCTGGAATGTAAGTGTTTCAGACAGCTTGGAGGACATTCTACTTATTCCAGTCGAGTGAGCTTTAGCTTTGTTGAGGTGATTGAAGCTGTACTCTTTGGTTCTTTCTTCCACTACTCTTCTCTCTTCCCAAAACACACAGACCACACACACACACACACACACACACACAGAAAGTGAGGAAAGTAATTGTCTATAATTACATAAGCCACCTGCTAAGAACAACAATTCTGGTTTGTTTGTTTGTCTGTGGTTCCTGTAAGTACTCTGGTTTGAATTTAAGTGAATCAAGTTACCAGCACTAAAGTTTGATAGCAGATTACATCAAATTGCTCACTCAGAGCACAACTGACCTCTGCTACTAGGATTTTCATATCACTTTCAAATCCATGATAAACAGCGCAAATGCTCGGCCCAACTTAACATGCGTGATCTCTATGGAAAGCCTCCTGTTGTAATGAAATTTGACATTTATATTGCTGGCCGCTCAACAAAATTGTACTTTTCTAGATCCATTCTTGACACAGAATATGCAGCTTATATAAAGTAATTACAAAAATATCTATTATTTGAATTATTACTTTGATTAAAAGACAGTGTTTGTTGTGAACGTATGTGTACTTTTTTCCTGTTTTGGCAAATATTTATAGTATTTATTCACCCCAAAATTAAAATTCAGTCATTAATTACTCACCTTCATGTCGTTCCAAACCCATAAGACCTTCGTTCATCTTTAGAACACAAATTAAGATATTTTTGATGAAATCAGAGAGCTTTCTGAAAAAAAGTAAGAACATTATTAAACCGTAACCGTAACTTAAGGAAGTTACGAGAATACTTTCTGTGCACAAAGAAAACAAAAATAACTTTATTCAACAATTTCTTCCATGTCATCCAGGTTCTATGTCAGAATGTTAATTATTTGACCAAAATAAAAGGGATCAAACAAAATGCATGGTATTTTTTATAATGCACTGACCTGAATAAAATATTTCACATAAAATACATTTATAGTCCATATAGCTGAATTTATAAAAATTACCCTGTTCAAAAGTTTACATACACTTGATTCTTAATGCTGTGTTGTTACCTAAATGATCCACAGCTGTGTTTTGTTTTTGTTTAGTTATAGTTATTCATGAGTCCCTTGTTTGTCCTGAACAGTTAAACTGTCCACTGTTCTTCAGAAAAATCCTTTCAGCATTTTGTGTATTTGAACCCTTTCCAACAATGACTGTATGATTTTGAGATCCGCCTTTTCACACTAAGGACAACTGAGGGACATATGCAACTATTACAGGTTCAAACGCTCACTGATGCCTCAGAAGGAAGAACAATGCATTAAGAGCCAGGGGTATAAACTTATGAATAGAATAAAGATGTGTACATTTTTCCTATTTTGCCTAAATATCATATTTTTTAATTTATTACTGCCCTTCAGAAGCTAAAGAAGATGCTTACATGTTTCCCAGAAAACAAAATAAGTTAAATTTACCCTGATCTTCATATTCAAAAGGAAGCTCTCAAGCATTAGTGAGCATTTGATCCTTCTGTAATAGTTACATAAGTCCCTCAGTTGTCCTCAGTGTGAAAAGATCGATCTCAAAATCATACAGTCATTTGTTGGAAAGGGTTCAAATACACAAAAATGCTGAAAAACTGAGAAATTTGTGGGACCTGAAGAACAGTGGGCAGTTTAACTAACACAGCTGTGGATTATTCAGGTAACAACACAGTATTAAGAATCAAGTGTATGTAAACTTTTGAACTGGGTCATTTTTCTAAATTCAACTATTGTTTTCTCTTATGGACTACATGTAAATGTCTTTTACGTGCAATATTTTATTCAGGTCAGTACTAAATAAAAAATAACATGCATTTTGTATAATGCCTTTTATTTGGGTAAAGTAATTAACATTTTGACTCTGCAAGGTGTATGTAAACTTTTGACCTCAACTATATGTTATGTAGGCCTATATAACCAGTACTTTAACTTTCTTTAATTTAATGCAAAAATGCAATTTACAAATAATAGTATTTGATATCTGCCCATTTTGCTTTAATGTCAGCGTGTACATATATTTGAAGCTCATGTAGCCGAGGTCCTGAATCAATCAGTCAGACGTTGAAGCGCTGGCCTGCAAGTTGTAATCGCACCACCTCTGAACCAGCCCCCTTAGTGCGAGCACGATCCAGCCCTTAGCCTGCTCTTGGTTATAATTTCTTTTTCCCTTTCTCTTCTCTTGCCCCCTGGAGCCATTACTGTATTTAAATTTAGACCAAAGGGCACATGTGAACCAGCTGACTGGGGTGCTAATCTCTGGACCTTGAAGTGCTTCTTTTGACTTTTTTCTTTTTGTGAACATATATATACGTGAGATCGATTACACACGGCTGAGTGGTTGTCTGACAAAAGCCCTGCAGTGAACTTCACCTATGGATCGACAGGGCAGCTGCAAAGTTATGGTGACTGAGCTGTATTGCACTGCCTTATGGCTAAGATTTGAATCAATCTGGCCTCAAAGGGAGGGTCACCTTATCTGCAACGGGGTCCTGTGACATGGGCGACAGGTGGAGAATTGCGCTGGGGGGTGGAAGAGAGACAGAAGAAAGTCTTAATTTCCAAATCTAACAGGTGGTTGAAGCTTTATTTGAAGAGGGAAAGTGATGGAAATTCAGTGGTTATTATTTTTCAGTTTGTTTTACTTTAACTACGTGATCTCTTCCTGATGACAGACTCTGGCCTTCGTTCTTGTCCAAATCTGTCCAAATACTCCCTATCTTGACTTTGTCCAAAGGTTAGCGATGTGAAGCAGCTGTTTCCCTCCTCTCAAAGGTTGGACTGCAGGGCTTTTCCGAATGTCATGTTTGACCCAATATCACAAGAATGGAGGACAACAGAAATGTGTTTTGACAAAACATGTTTCAAAAGACGACACACATGACTGTTGTAGTTTAAGGACACCTTTTCATTGATTGATGTAGCTTATACAACTTTTTTGTAAGTTCTGGAATATATTAGGGGTTCAGTAAAAGTTAGAATAATTTTGATTACATAAATAAGACTCTTTTCTCTCTGAAGAAAAACAGGTGCAGAACTTGGAATAAATGAGGCCTATTTTGGAAGATTTAAAAACAGAAAAGTGAAAAGGAGAGGAGTGAAAACTTAAGGAGTAGTTCACTTCCAGAACAAAAATTTACAGATAATGTACTCACCCCATTGTCATCCAAGATGTTCATGCCTTTCTTTCTTAAGTCGTAATGAAATTATGTTTTTTTAAGGAAAACATTTCAGGAATATATAATGGACTTCAATGGTGCCCACGAACGTCCAAAATGCAGTTTCAGTGCTTCAAAGGGCTCTAAACGATCCCAGCCAAGGAATAAGGGTCATATCTAGTGAAACGATTGGTCACTGAAAAAAAAGAAAGTAAAAAATTTTATACTTTTTAACCTTAAATAATAATAATAATATCTGGCTGAGATACAGTTTATAAATCTAGAATCTGAGGGTGCAAAAATCTAAATATTGTGAAAATTCCCTTTAAAGGTGTCCAAATGAAGTTCTTAGCAATGCTTATTACTAATCAGAGATTAAGTTTTGATATATTTACAGTAGGAAATTTACAAATTCATGGAACATGATCTTTACTTAATATCCTAATGATTTTTGGCATAAAATAAAAATTGATCATTTTGGCTATTGCTATGTGCGACTTATGACTTATGAGTTTGTGGTCCAGGGTCACATATCTATTGTTTTTAACAGAAAAAAAATTAAACTTACACAGGTTTGGAACAACAATGTGAGTTTTGGGCAGGGGCGGACTGGGACAAAATTTCAGGCCGGGAAATCTCACACTCATCCAGGCCATTCCAAAAACCCACAACAAATTCTGAAACCATGGACTATATATATATATATATATATATATATATATTTGTATATATATATATTTGTATAATTGTATCATTATCACATAAAGTTTAAATCCATTGGCTGGTGCCATGCAAAATAATTAAATTTTATCTCTTGAACTTCCATTTACCTTTTTATAAAAATGTAAGTATTACATTAGGACCATGTGCTATTGTTTTATCTTGCTGCAATGTCAAAGTTGTTAGCCTACAATAATAGCTAGATCTTGAATATATGTTTTTGCATTTTCATGGGTCATGTTTTGTCCTTAGGAAAATTATAGTAAGTAACCGTGTTTTTTTTTTTTTTTTGGCATTTTGATTGCAATTTGTTTTACTACAAATACCATAAAGTCTAGCAAAACCTTTGTTAATTTGTGGTTACCATAGTTTAACTATAGTAACCATGGTTTTAAGTGAAAACATGATTAATTTTTGTTACGGGTGTATTGTTGTTTGACTTAGCTCCCTCTAAACTTGTTACAAAACAATGTGAATATTTGTCTGCTAAGTTCCTCTTTACAACAGTTATGTAATTTTGTTAATTTTGTAGCAAACTGACTGCTATTGATAATATTTGCAAGCAGTTTAATGCTTAACTAAACAAAGACAAAACTGCAATAGTCTATTTACAGATGTATCTGACCGCGATATGTACTTGAAGTCCTGAACAGGACAGTTTTGCCTCTCTGCTCTACCTGGGCTCTCCATTCTCGAGTCTTGCATTCTTTTAGCGGACGCGCTGATGGGCGGAGCGTGCGCGAGGCGAATTGCGTTGTCAGTCAAAACGAAACGGTTACGATTACGATTTATTAGAGTTTTATTATTGAATGGCATATTTGGAATTAATAACTTTAGTACATTCGGTAGGCAACAGAAATAACAACAACAATGTATATATGAAAATAAAATATAAATACAAAAATGGCAGCGCCGCGGGCCAAATTGGCTGCCAGGCCACCGGGAATTCTTCCTGTTCTCCCGATGGCCAGTCCGCCCCTGGTTTTGGGTGAACTATCCGTTTAATAAAAACATTTAACATTAATGTTTCTGTTAAAACTTGTATGTTATTTCTTTCATTTCCTTTTTACTGATTTTCCTCCCTCTTTCCCACACTAAAATCACGTTAAAGTAATTATTTTAACATTTACAGTTTGGGCCCTATTCACTGTATGGGTCAGTTTGGGCCTCACTGTAACCCACATTTCCAGTTTTTTGAAGAAAAGGAGGCACAAGTGAATTTTTCCCCACGCTAATCAACACTATGCCACTGTCGATTGCCAATTGAGTTCTATTGAAGCCGAAATATATTTAATTTACGAATTACGTTTCGTCAACTCTTGTTGCTGACTTGAGAATGTATTGTCTAATTGAAGTCATCCCTTTCTGCTTAAAAGATAAATAGTTTAGCGGTGGACGGGACCCTTCCACTGACACAGAAATCCCAGAATAAACGTGTACAATATTACTCCATCCATCAGCGGTCCCTGTCTGCGAAGCGCTTTGGCACTCAGAGTTTAATCCATTAAAGTGCACCCTTTCTCTCACCGGCCTGACATTGAGAGGCTGAATCCAACTTTGTGCTGACATCTCGCGCAGAGATCACCCTTTTATTCAACCGGTGCTGCCATCTCTGCCTCTTTCAATAATATCCTGACTCTCGGGTCACAAAATCAGGGCTTCCAGCCCCATTGCAGAGATTTGCTTGGTGAAAAGAGACGATGAGGGCAGCTCTACCTGTTGACAGGAGAGCGGCGAGCTGTCTAAACAACCATTCCTGGTAATGACAGTTAATGAAGGACCTCCCGTAACTGCACAGGTTAAAGCAGGAGTGGTATTCATAACAAACATGTCGACAGGAGTTCAGCGGGCAGGTGACGCTTTCCAAGCAGTTTGATTTGCATGCTAGCTTGCTTGAGGCTGCAATAGGAAATTGTTGGGAGTGCTGGCATTAAGAAGGTTCTGAAGAAGTATTAGGTATTATGTATGCACATGCACATTTTGGACACATTTCAGCAGTGTTATCTGCAAATCTTTGAGGTGATGTTTTAGGCTTGTATATGGCATCACTAGAGAGCTGATCAGCTAATAAAGGTGAACTTAGGCAATCACATCACATTACGTTTGACATAAATGGCTAATGAACTAAATTGAAATCTTTCACTTTTTGATTCAAATTAGTGTCAGAATGGTAGATTAGTGGGTAAGACAGGCTGCACGTTGCAACAGGTGTTTGAATTCAGCTTGTGTCATTTCCCAATACCATTTTCCCCACCTCTCTCTATAATTTCCAACTCTATCCATATTAATATATATATATATATATATATATATATGTGTGTGTGTGTGTGTGTGTGTGTGTGTTTCATTCTGTTTCATGATGTTAATTTTATTGATTCTGTCTCCCTTAATATAAAGGCAAAATATTATTGCAATTAAAAAAAATACAATAATAAGTACGGAAAACATGTTTGTTTATGTTTTGTTTGTTTGTTTTAACTTATCCCATAATATAAAGAACAGTATTATTGCAAACAAACTTTATTGATTCTGTCTCCCGTAATATAAAGTCAAAACAGTATTATTGAAAAAATAAAAATAAAAAATAAAAATAATAATAATAATAAATGACAATAATAAATACTGGAAACATTTATTTGTTTGTTTGTTTTAACATATCCCATGATATAAAGTCAAAACTGTATTATTGCAAACAAATAAACAAATAAATAAATACTGGAAACATTTATTTATTTATTTATTTATTTATTTATTTATTTATTTCCTACTCTTTGATCTTGACATTGTCCTTATTAATATTGTTTAATAATGTCTCTGATAATGAAAAATTTACTGATTCTGTCTCCCGTAATATAAAGTCAAAACAGTGTTACTGAAAATAATAATAATAATAATAATAATAATAATAAAATAAATAATAATAATAATAAATTACAATAATAAAAACTGGAAACATTTATTTGTTTGTTTATCCCATGATATAAAGTCAAAACAGTATTATTGCAAACAAACAAATAAATAAATACTAAAAACATTTATTTATTTATTTATTTCCCACTCTTTGATCTTGACATTGTTCTTATTAATATTGTTTAATTGTTATGTATCTCATGATGAAAACGTATTAATTCTGTCTCCCTCAATATAAATTCAAAACTTTATTATTGCAAAAAAATAAAAATAAATAAATAAAAAACTAATAATAATAAATTACAGTAATAAATACTGGAAACAGTTATTTATTTAGTTATTCATCCATCCATCCATCCATTTATTTATTCTATTTATTTATTTATCTTGACATTGTCCTTATTAATATTGTCCCATGCTGTTTCTCATGATGTAAACTTTTTTGATTCTGTCTCCCTTTAATATAAAGGCAAAATATTATTATTGCAATAAAATACACAACAAATATATTTATTTATTTATTTCCCACTCTCCAATCTTGACATTGTCCGCATTAAAGTTGTTCCATTCTGTCTCAAGATGTAAAAATAACTTTGACATATGTTGTGTCTTCCATCAGAAAGATGGGAAAGTTAAGGCCAGTTGGGTGCTGCTGAGGTGGAAGGGGGAAATTATGGAGATGGAAAATGGTCAGCGTAATTTGTGTCTCTAATGGACAAACCCCTATGAGGAAATGTTATCTTAGGAATGGAGAAAAGCAGACTGCAAGAGGGTATGCTTGTTGACACTATTTAACATATAACCCTTTGTCTTAATGTCCTCTAAGAAAAAATAAAAAGACGACGACGACTTGGCGATTGGAGGAGCCGAAACGCTGCGCAGGAGAGAGAAAGGAAAGGGGCAGTAGCTGGTGCTTTAAAGTGTCAAAGCCTTTGTAGCTGTGACTAGTTTATGATGCTGATGTCAAGCATCCCACTCAATGAGGTCTTTGTCCCGGACTGAGACCAGGGCAGTGGGAAAACTGCCCACATTTAGTCGGCAGGCCCATCTATCTTTCTGCTAGGCCTTGCTGTCCCCTTTGTACCAAAACTCCTGTGTATTAAAGATCTCCCGGGTTAATGTGCTGGAAAATTGGCTTGCATTTTTATAGGAGGAGGCCAGCTAA
The DNA here is from genome assembly GCF_049309525.1 of Garra rufa. Taxonomy (NCBI): domain Eukaryota; kingdom Metazoa; phylum Chordata; class Actinopteri; order Cypriniformes; family Cyprinidae; genus Garra; species Garra rufa. Next base: position 26,420,527 of record NC_133371.1, on the reverse strand, counting down.
ATGAAAGAAAAACAACTTAGGGAGGGCAGAAAAGGACGAGAAAAAATATCTGAAGGAGTGATCTGAGAGGGCAGGCCCTCAAGACTTGTATCCTGTGACCTCGATAAAAGAGAAGCCTCTATGTCACACTGGAGACAGTCCTGTAGTCTGCCAGAGTGTGTTTCCATCCATTTATCATCAGAGTCATAAGCAGTGGTTGTTACTGTAGATGTGTTGACCCGGTCACAATGCACATAGAGATACATTACACATAAATCTAAAGGGAACACCAACGAAGGATGGAAAAAGAAGGAGAAAAAAAGAGCCAGAAGTAGTATTGTGTTATACAGTCAGCTAGAAAGGAGAAGCAATCATCACCGCAGATACTTCATCCATCGGGTCACTCCATCTTTGTCCAACTCATTTTCGCAGAAGCTTCCCACAGACATCAGATCCAGAGCCTGTCACCTGCCCGGCTGCTCGATGTGAAGTTGCACATACAAAATTGGAGCCATCAGTTCAATCAATAAGCTCTGGGTGTCCAGCTCATTGGACATGTTTATGGGTGTGGGAGGCTAATTAGGAGAGTCTTCCCAGGCTTAGAGAGAAGAGCCCACTCAACAGCTGGTCAATACTGGACTCCTGTCCTTAGGTCAATTTTGTGGTAACCCCAGAGAACCACCGGGACAGCTACAGGTCCACAGAGGCCAATTGGGTTAATAGCTGGCCTGAAGGCCTGAGATTTCCAAGAATGTCTCGACTGAGACACCGAAATTTCCCATGATATTCGGTATATATATATAGTAAAAATAATGCTAATAATAAAGTTGAAGAAGCAGAAGAAAATAGATGATACTAGTAGTAAAATTAATAATAATAATAATAATAATAATAATAATTAATATTTTAAATAAATAGTAGTAGTAGTACTACTAGTAGTATTTTATTGGTGTTGTCGATGTTAAACAGAGCATTATTGTTATTGTTTGGTTTAATTTTTATTAATAATTTTTAAGAATTTATTTTGTTGTTGTTATACTTAATAATAATAATAATAATATTTATTATTATAACGCATAGTAATAAATATGAATAATAATAAATGTATTGATTAATTTATTCATTCATTTGTTTGTGTGTTTTTGTAATGTTCTATTTGTAGTAGTAATATTAGTATTTTATTGTTGCTGTTGATAATAATAATAATAATAATAATAATAATAATGTTAAACAAAAAATATTTTAAACAAACAAACAATAGTATTGTTATTGTTTGGTTTACATTTTATTAATAATTATTATTTTGTTGTTATTCTTAACATAATTGCTATACTTAATAATAATATGAATAATTCAGTTGTTTGTTTTTGTAAAGCTATTTTGTATTTTTAATAACAGTAGTGGTGTTTTATTGTTGCTGTTGTTAATAATAATGATAATAATAATAATAATATAATTTTAAAAAATGAATAATAAATAAAACAAATAATTGTTTTAAATAAAAATACAACATTGTTGCTAGAAATAATAATAATAATTATAATAATAATAATAATAATTATTATTATTATTATTATAAATTACAATTACAAATTTAAACAAACAAAAAGAACATTATTGTTATTGTTTAATTTTACTTTTAATAATAATTGTTATTTTGTTGTTATTATACTTAACATAATTGCTATACTTACCTATAATAATAATAATAATAATAATAATAATAATAATAATTCATTTATTCATTAGTTTGTTTTTGTAATGTTCTATTTTTATTAGCAGTAGTAGTATTTTATTGTTGCTGTTTATGTTGTTGTTGCTAATAATAATAACAATAATAATTTTAAATAAATAAATAAACATTTTAAATAAATAAATACAACATTATTGTTAATGCTATAGGAATAATAATAACAATAATAATAATGATGCTGATGATGATAATAATTGAAATAAATAAATTCAATGTTGCTGTTGTTGTTTGGTTTAACTTTTATTATTAATAATAATTTATTATTATGTTGTTGTTTGTATACTTAAATGAATAATAATAATAATAATAATAATGTATTATTATAATATTAGTAATATTATTAATTCATTTGTTTGTTTGTATTTTTAATGTTGTATGTTTGTATTAATGGTAGTATTGTATTGTTTTTTATGCTATTATTAGTGGTGCTTGCCATAGGCAAAGCATCACTATTACTATTCGACATACTTATTATTATTATTATAATTCTTACTTCTTCCGTACAGATTTCGGCGCGTAACTAGTCCCGCAGTTTTTGTCGTAGACCCTCGAAACAGGCGTCAAATCGTGCGTCCTATATAGACTCGGTGTGCTATGACTTTTATAAGCGATCGGGGGTACGATGATGTCACACGGGGCAAAAAACCACCCCAAAATTTACAACGACAATGCATTACGGCCAACTTTAACGGGACGTAGCGCAGACCCAGAATTTCGTAGAAACACGTGATTCACCACATTTGGAGAGACTGTCAAGCTGTGCGAGAACATATCTCGCAATGGGGTGTAAGTTGTACCCCTGGGGTGCAAATGCCCCTCTTTCGTTCAAATTTTGGCGCGTCCCTCGTCCCACAATTTTTGTCGTAGACCCTCGAAATGGGCGTCAAATTGTGCGGCCAATATGGGAATATAAATCCCCAACTTTTATAAGCGATCAGGGGTACGATGATGTCACCTGGGGTAATAATTCGGCCCCAAAATCCCATAGACGACGCATTGGGACGAATTTTGACGGGACGTAGCTTCAAGCAAGAATTTCGTAGAAACACGTGATTCGCCACATCTGGAGAGGCTATCAAGCTGTGCGAGAAGACTCCTCGCAATGGGGTAAAAGTTGTACCCCTGGGGTGCAAGAGCTCTCCAAATTTGCCCCATTGACTTTCTATGGTAAGGGACGTCCCATGAAAACCCATTGTAATTTGCATAGGGATTTTGCATTGGGCATAACTCAGCATCACATTGGCCTAGAGACATGGAGGCGGGCTCATTTTACTCAGATGGCCAATCAGACTCTCCGGATCATCATGAAGGTGTCAAGCCACGCCCTAGCAACCATTTAGGGCACCCTAGCAACTGATCCCATAGACTTCCATTATAAGGGCCCAGATGCATATCTCTGGATCAGAGTGTCATAGAGAAATGGGGGCGGACTCCTTTGAGTCGGGGCAGCAAACGCCCAATCACCAATCAACATTGACACTCCCTAGCAACCAAACAGAGTACCCTAGCAACCCAAAGCCACACAGGCATATCTTCAGACCTGAATGTCACAGAGACATGGGGGTTGGTTTAAATTACTCATACTGGCAACTACAATTTACATTGTCGTTATTGGCCACTCCCTAGCAACCAAACAGAGTACCCTAGCAACCTAAAGCCACACAGGCATATCTTCTGACCTGAATGTCACAGAGACATGGGGGTTGGTTTAAATCACTCATACTGGCAACTACACTTTACAGTGTTGTCATTGGCCACTCCCTAGCAACCAAACAGAGTACCCTAGCAACCAATTAGCAAGACCTATATTTTTGTATCAGAATGTCGCATATACATGGGAGTTGCTACTTTTGACTCATGTTAGCAAACTCTCAACATGCTACACATGCTAGCACTCAATAGCTTCATGCTAATAGCAATTAGCTAAGGGCTAATCAGGCAAAGACCTCTATAACACTCCATAGTAATGATATTTGACAAGTAGCAACTGCATACCAAAGCCATAGCAACTAGCCCGGTTACCTTAGCAACGGCCCTAGCAACCACCCAAGTACCCTAGCAACCGCATAGCAACTGCCCTAGTAACCACCCGAGTAGCATAGCAACCAAATAGCAACACCTTAGCAACCACCCTGGGTACCCTAGCAACGGCCCTAGCAACCACCCCGGGTCCCCTAGAAACTGCACAGCAACTCCCTAGCAACCACCCCGGGTACCATAGCAACGGCCCTAGCAACCACCCCGGGTACCATAGCAACCGCATAGCAACACCCTAGCAACCACCCCAGATACCCTAGCAACCGCATAGCAACACCCTAGCAACCACCCCGGGTACCCTAGCAACCGCATAGCAACACCTTAGCAACCACCCTGGGTACCCTAGCAACGGCCCTAGCAACCACCCTGGGTACCCTAACAACTGCATAGCAACACCCTAGCAACCACCCCGGGTACCCTAGCAACGGTCCTAGCAACCACCCAGGTACCCTAGCAACCGCATAGCAACACCTTAGCAACGGGCCTAGTAACAACCCCGGGTACCCTAGCAACCGCATAGCAACACCCTAGCAACCACCCTGGGTACCCTAGCAACAGCCCTAGCAACCATCCTGGGTGCCATAGCAACTGCATATCACCACCCTAGCAACCGAGGGCCGAGTTTTGCCACCGCAAGCACCACTCACATTTTCTTCAGGAAATGTACATATCTAGTATTACTATTACTGTTCGCCCTCACAAAACTTCGGCGCGTAACTCCTCCCACCAAATTTGTCGTAGACCCATGAATGAGGTGTCAAATCGACCGGCACATTGAGGAGAGGTGTGCTATGACTTTTCTAAGCAATCGGACCTACGATGTTCACACAGCGCACGAAAAAGCGGGCTAAAAAAATCCCTTTGATTTACAATGGCAGAATGTCTGTGTATTTGAATCTCAACTGTCACTTTCTCTCTCACACACACACAGGCCCATAGGAACTTCGGTGCGTAATCTGTCCGGCACCGTTTGCCGTAGACCCATGAATGAGGTGTCAAATGTTGCGGCTTACTGAGGAGAGGTGTGCTATGACTTTTTGAAGCGATCAAGCGAACGATTATCGTAAAGCGGGCGAGAAATTTGGGCAAAATCTCCTATAGACTTAACATTGCCATACAATTTGTCAGATCATATCTTTGGATCAGAAAGACATAGAGGTTTGTGGGTTTTACTCGGCCTATAAGTAGTGACCTATGACCTTCACAGCCACACCCTAGCAACCAATTACCTCACCCTAGCAACCGAGGGCCGAGTTTTGCCACAGCAAGCACCACTCACATTTTCTTCAGGAAATGTACATATCTAGTTAGTGGTGCTTGCCATAGGCAAAGCATCACTATTACTATCTCACATACTTATTATTATTCTTCTTCTTCTTCTTTTTATAGATTCCGTACAAATTTTGTCTCGTAACTCGTCCCGCAGTTTTTGTCACAGCCCCTCCAAACGGGCGTCAAATCGTGCGTCCTATATAGACTCGGTGTGCTATGACTTTTATAAGCGATCGGGGGTACGATGACATCACACGGGGGGCAAAAGCGGCCCTTAAAATCGTATTGACAATGCATTGCGGCAAACTTTGACGGGACGTAGCGCAGAGCGAGAATTTCACAGAAACACGTGATTCGCCACATTTGGAGAGGCTATCAAGCTGTGCGAGAACACACCTCTCAATGGGGTATAAGTTGTACCCCAGGGGTGTTAGAGCCATCCAAATTTGCCCCATTGACTTACCATGGTGAGGGGCGGCCCATGAAACACATGCTTTTTCCCTTCTATGGTAATTTACATAGGGATTTTGCATTGAACATAACTCTGCATCACAGTGTCATAGAGACATGGGGGCGGGCTCATTTTACTCAGACAACCAATCAGACTCTCCAGATCACTGTGAAGCAGTCAAGCCACGCCCTAACAACCATTTACAGCACCCTAGCAACTGATCCCATAGACTGCTATTGTAATTACCCATATGGATATCTTTGGATAACAGTGTCATAGAGACTTGGGGGTGGGCTCGTTTGATTCGGGCCAATCATGGCTCACCAATGACACATTCTAGCCACGCCCTAGCAACCATTATCAAGCACCCTAGCAACCCAAACCCACACAGGCATATCTTTACATCTGAATGAAATAGAGACATGGGGGTTGGTTTATATCATTCATACTGGCAAGGTGACTTTAAAGTATCATCATTGGCCACTCCCTAGCAACCAAACAGAGTACCCTAGCAACCCGAAGCCACACAGGCATATCTTCAGACCTGAATGTCACAGAGACATGGGGGTTGGTTTATATCACTCATACTGGCAACTACACTTTACAGTGTTTTCATTGGCCACTCCCTAGCAACCAAACAGGGTACCCTAGCAACCAATTAGCAAGACCTATATCTTTGTATTAGAATGTCGCATAGACATGGGAGTTGCTACTTTTGACTCATGCTAGCAAACTCTCAACATGCTACACATGCTAGCACTCAATGGCTGCATGCTAATAGCAATTAGCTAAGGGCTAATCAATCAAAGACCTTTATAATACTCCATAGTAATGATTTTTGACATATAGCAACTGCCTACCAATGCCCTAGCAACTACCCCGGGTACCTTAGCAACGGCCCTAGCAACCACCCAAGTACCATAGCAACCGCATAGCAACACATTAGAAAACACTCTGGTTACCCTAGCAACCACATAGCAACACCCTAGCAACCACCCTGGTTACCCTAGCAACCTCATAGCAACATCCTAGCAACCACCCTGGGTACCCTAGCAACCGCATAGCAACACCTTAGCAACCACCCTGGGTACCCTAGCAGCGGCCCTAGCAACCACCTCAGGTACCATAGCAACCGCATAGCAACACCCTAGCAACCACCCCGGGTACCCTAGCAACGGCCCTAGCAACCACCCCGGATACCCTAGCAACCGCATAGCAACACCCTAGCAACCACCCTGGGTACCCTAGCAACCACATAGCAACACCCTAGCAACCACCCTGGGTACCCTAGCAACCGCATAGCAACACCCTAGCAACCACCCCGGGTACCCTAGCAACGGCCCTAGCAACCACCCCGGGTACCCTAGCAACGGCCCTAGTAACCACCCCGGGTACCCTAGCAACTGCATAGCAACCACCCTGGGTACCCTAGCAACCGCATAGCAACGCCCTAGCAACCACCCCGGGTACCCTAGCAACTGCATAGCAACCACCCTGGGTACCCTAGCAACCGCATAGCAATACCTTAGCAACCACCCTGGGTACCCTAGCAACTGCCTAGCAACCTACCTGGGTATCCAAGCAACGGCCCTAGCAACCACCCCAGGTATCCTAGCAACCGCATAACAACACCCTAGCAACTAACCCGGGTACCCTAGCAACAGCATAGCAACACCCTATTGCCGAGTTTTGCCACAGCAAGCACCACTCACATTTTCTTCAGGAAATGTACATATCTAGTATTACTATTACTGTTCGCCCTGACAAAACTTCGGCGCGCTACTCCTCCTGCAGCGTTTTTCGTAGATCCATGAATGAGGTGTCAAATCGACCGGCTCATTGAGGTGAGGTGTGCTATGACTTTTCTAAGCGATCGGATGTACGATGTTCACACAGCGGAGGAAAAAGCGGGCTAAAAAATCCCATTGATTTACAATGGCAGAATGGCTGTGAATTTGAATCTCAACTGTCACTTTCTCACACACACACACACACAGGCCCATAGGAACTTCGGTGCGTAATTTGTCTGGCACCGCTTGTCGTAGACCCATGAATGAGGTGTCAAATGTTGCGGCTTATTGAGGAGAGGTGTGCTATGACTTTTCGTAGCGATTGGAGCTAGGATGTTCAAACAGCGCAGGAAAAAGTGGGCAAAAATATCCCATAGACTTTCATTGGCAGAATGTTCATGCAGGCCCATAGGAACTTCGGAGCGTAATTTGTCCGGCACCGTTTGTCGTAGATCCATGAATGAGGTGCCAAATGTTGCGGCTTATTGAGGAGAGGTGTGCTGTGAATTTTTGAAGCGATCGGGCGTACGATTATCGTAAAGCGGGTGAGAAATTTGGGCAAAATCTCAGATAGACTAACATTGCCATACAATTTGTGAGATCATATCTTTGGATCAAAAAGTCATAGAGGCTTGTGGGTGGGCTCTTTTGTCTTGGCATGTAAGTAGTGACCTTCATAGCCACACCCTAGCAACCAATTACATCACCCTAGCAACCGAGGGCCGAGTTTTGCCACTGCAAGCACCACTCACATTTTCTTCAGGAAATGTACATATCTAGTATTACTATTACTGTTCGCCCTGACAAAACTTCGGCGCGTAACTCGTCCCGGACAGTTTGGCGTAGACCCATGAATGAGGTGTCAAATCGACCGGCTCACTAAGGAGAGGTGTGCTATGACTTTTCTAAGCGATCGGACCTACGATGTTCACACAGCGGAGGAAAAAGCGGGCCAAAAAATCCCATTGATTTACAATGGCAGAATGTCTGTCAATTTGAATCTCAACTGTCACTTTCTCACACACACAGACAGGCCCATAGGAACTTCGATGGGTAATTTGTCCGGAACCGTTTGCCGTAGACCCATGAATGAGGTGTCAAATGTTGCGGCTTATTGAGGAGAGGTGTGCTATGACTTTTCGGAGCGATTGGAGGTACGATGTTCAAACAGCCCACAAAAAAGTGGGCAAAAATATCCCATAGACTTTCATTGGCAGAATGTTCATGCAGGCCCATAGGAACTTCGAAGCGTAACTCGTCCCTCACCGTTTGTCATAGACCCATGAATGAGGTGTCAAATCGACCGGCTCATTGAGGAGAGGTGTGCTTTCACTTTTCTAAGCGATCGGACCTACGATGTTCACACAGCGGAGGAAAAAGCGGACCAAAAAATCCCATTGATTTACAATGGCAGACTGTCTGTGAATTTGAATCTCAACTGTCACTTTCTCACACACACACACACAGGCCCATAGGAACTTCGGTGCGTAATTTGTCCGGCACCGTTTGGCGTAGACCCATGAATGAGGTGTCAAATGTTGCGGCTTATTGAGGAGAGGTGTGCTATGACTTTTCGGAGCGATTGAAAGTACGATATTCAAACAGCACACAAAAAAGTGGCCAAAAATATCCCATAGACTTTCATTGGAAGAATGATCATGCAGGCCCATAGGAACTTCGGCGTGTAACTCGTCCGGCACCGTTTGTCATAGACCCATGAATGACATCTCAAATCGACCGGCTTATTGAGGAGAGGTGTGCTTTGAATTTTTGAAGCGATCGGGCGTACGATTATACGTAAAGCGGGCGAGAAATTTGGGCAAAATCTCAGATAGACAAACATTGCCATACAATTTGTGATATATCTTTGGATCAGAAAGTCATAGAGGTTTGTGGGTTTGGACTCGGCCTATAAGTAGTGATCTATGATCTTCATAGCCACACCCTACCAACCAATTACATCACCCTAGCAACCGAGGGCCGAGTTTTGCCACCGCAAGCACCACTCACATTTTCTTCAGGAAATGTACATATCTAGTATTACTATTACTGTTCGCCCTGACAAAACTTCGGCGCGTAACTCGTCCCGCACCGTTTGGTGTAGACCCATGAATGAGGTCTCAAATCAACCGGTTCATCGAGGAGAGGTGTGCTATGACTTTTCTAAGCGATCGGACATATGATGTTCACACAGCGGAGGAAAAAGCGGGCTAAAAAATCCCATTGGTTTACAATGGCAGAATGTCTGTGAATTTGAATCTCAACTGCCACTTTCTCACACACACACACTCAGGCCCATAGGAACTTCGGTGCGTAATTTGTCTAGCACCGTTTGCCGTAGACCCATGAATGAGGTGTCAAATGTTGCGGCTTATTGAGGAGAAGTGTGCTTTGACTTTTCGGTGCGATTGGAGGTACGATGTTCAGAAAGCGCACGAAAAAGCGTGCAAAAATATCCCTTTGACTTTCATTGGCAGACTGTTCATGCAGGCCCATAGGAACTTCGGCATGTAACTCGTCCCACACCTTTTGTCATAGACCTATGAATGACGTCTCAAATCGACCGGCTTATTGAGGAGAAGTGTGCTATGACTTTTTGAAGCGATCGGGCGTACGATTATCGTAAAGCGGGTGAGAAATTTGGGCAAAATCTCCTATAAACTTAACATTGCCATACAATTTGTGAGATCATATCTTTGGATTAGAAAGTCATAGAGGTTTGTGGGTTTGGACTTGGCCTATAAGTAGTGACCTATGATCTTCATAGCCACACCCTAGCAACCAATTACATCACCCTAGCAACCGAGGGCCGAGTTTTGCCACCGCAAGCACCACTCACATTTTCTTCAGGAAATGTACATATCTAGTTATTATTATTATTATTATCATCATCATCATCTAGATAATACACTGTATTAAAACACATGGACATGCCACATACATAATTTACTGTATTAGCCAGATGGTGTTTTTCTTTACTATGTGCGACTTCTGTGGAATTTTTCCCCTCTTCTGTTTTTGTTGTCAGTGTGCATGCTTGAACATCAAGAGGGATCAGGATCTAAATATCTTTTTTTGTAAGTAAGGGGACAAGCTCAAAGCACACAGCCCTTAAGGACTACAAGTCAAACATCGGCCATTGACATCCAACAATCTAACCGTTTGCTTTTTCCTATTCTGTGACCCCGAGGGGTCAAAAAGTTTTGGTCCCAGAAGTCTCTTAACACGCAGATGTTACAGTAACATTGCCAGGAAATCAGGCCCAAACAGCACCTCTGACCCGTCTGTCAGCTGATCCAGCATGGCCTCTTTTGAAATAGACTCCCCACTTCTATAAATTACCACATTTTCCCACCGTCTTTCCTCCATTCAGCCTCCTCATCCGCAGTCATTCGTTTGCAAGAGCCCTGCGGTCAACGAATAGCGATGGCCCAGTGGCTTGTGAATCTGACCTCTTGGCTCCAGAGAGGTCAAAGGGCTCACACCAGGGTCAGGGCCTCTCTTTATGTCTCCTCTCACCAAAGGCTCTGTAATGAATGGGAAGCCTGGGGGAAACAAAAGCTTTCAGGAGAGACAAGCGACAGTGCTCTATACATCAGCGCCTCTGCTCACTGTGACGTTCCTTTTACCGACTGAAGCAACAGAAACAAACAAACAACCCCCCCAAAAAGGTAGGAAATAGGAACTGGAGGGAATATTAGATCTGTAAAAAGTTCTAAGGAAATTAGGGGAAAAAAGGAAGACAGCGTGTAGAAACTATCTAATGACGTAACAGGCTACCTGATCATGCTCATCATTGGATCCATCACTGGAGGGTGGAGTTACAGGACACATAGTAAACATGGCAGGACATTCCTGCTCTTTAGTGTGACTTATCAGCCTGCATAGAGAAACCATTTGTACCATGGATTGGTGTATCTAGAAAATACAGTTGAGAATAAAAGTTTGTGTACACCTTGCAGATTCTGCAAAATGTTTACCAAAATAAGAGGGATCATATAAAACGCATGTTATTTTTTATTCAGTACTGACCAGAATAAGGGTTTGTTTAGTTAGAGTTGTTCATGAGTCCCTTGTTCTGAACAATTAAACTGCCTGTTCTTCAGAAAAATCTTTTAGGTCACACAAATTCTTTGGTTTTTCAGCATTTTTGTGTATTTGAACCCTTTCCAAGAATGACTGTGTGATTTTGAGATCCGCCTTTTCACACTGAGGACAACTGAGGGATTCATATGCAAGTATTACAGAAGGTTCAAATGCTCACTGATGCTCCAGAAGGAAAAACTATGCATTAAGAGCCGGGGGTGTAAACTTTTGAACAGAATGAAGATGTGTACATTTTTCTTATTTTGCCTAAATATCCTTTTTTCTTTTTTTTTTTCTTTTTCTTCATGTAGAAGCTACAAAGATACGTACATGTCTCCCAGAAGACAAAATAAGTTAAATTAAAAAAGTTTTCACCACCCAGCTCTTTCTGTAGAATCACAAAAATGCTGAAAAACTAAAGCATTTGTGGGACCTTAAGGGTTTTTCTGAAGAACAGCAGGTAGTTTAACTGTTCAGGACAAACAAGGGACAACCATTCTAAGTGTATGTAAACTTTTGAACATGGTCATTTTTATAAATTCAGCTATTTAACTAAATTTAGCTATTATATGTAAGCATCTTTTATGTGAAATATCTTAGTCAGGTCAGCACTAAATAAAAAAATAGCATGCATTTTGTATGATCCCTCTTACTGTGGTAAAATAATTATAATCATTTTGCAGATTCTGCAAGGTATATGTAAACTTTTTACCTCAACAATCTTGCACTTTGAGGAAATTCAATGGTGTTGAGTACTTATTATCTCTAAATAAATATGTCTTTTTACATTGAGGTCTATACAGTAAATAAAAAAAATAATAATAAATAACTTGGTGTAGAAAGAATTAGTAAAATTCACTAATATTTCAAATAATCTGTAACATATTGAATTAAATGTAATGTAGAAAGACAAGTATATATAGTACTTTGTTGTTAAAACATTCTCCAATAATCTTTGTTTACAATTTAATATATTTTACAACTATATATATCATAAAGCCATATTACAGCTTTTTATGAAAAACAGCTTTAAGTTATTGAAAAATAGAAATTTAATCACTGAAAATCAAATCATCTGATTGATTTGTGCTCAAGTGCTGACAGAGTGTTGTCATTATTAATAAATCTAAAATTATTACACGTAATTTAGCTTTATTTGCTAAAATAAAGCTCAAATAAAATATAAATATTAGATGATAAACTTGTAAAAAATCTTTGCCTTTGGCAAATAACTGAAATAAATTAAAGAAATTACTAAATCTAAAGCAAAACAAAACAAAAATCTAAAAAAAATTAAGAATAATTAAAACAATTTCTAAATACTTATAAAAATATATAATACAAAATGACAAAAGCACATAAAATTACTAAAACATTACTAAAAAAAGGTAATTCAATATATTAATAAATACTATATTATTATGTAAATAATACTAAAATAACACTGATTGCAGTCAGACTAAAGCTTTTAGTCATTTTCACTTTTAGTTTTTTTTTACTGAAATCATACTCTGATTTTTTGCAAAGTCAAAAAAAGAGGTAACACTTTACAAAAAGGTGCATTACTTAACTATTTTAGTTAACATAAACTAAGAATGAACAATACTTCTACAGCTGTTTTTATTAACATTAACAAAGATGAATAAATAATGTAATAAATGTATTGTTCATAGTTTGTTCATGTTAGTTAATACATGAATAATGGAACCTGTAAAGTGTTACCGAAAAAGACACCTGGATAATGCAATAATAGCTTGATTTAGTCCAGCATGTTCACACGTTAATAGGTTTCAGAGTTTGCTCATTATTCAGTGGTCATATCCCTACAACAAAAAGAAAAAAACTGGCCTATTCTAAAATAAGAAAACATATTTATCACATAATCAAACATCCGGAAGAGTTTCTTAAAGCAGTGTGTGTGTTTTTTTCCCTCCCACCACAACCTGTTTTCTCAGCCATTGCATTTGACCCCAGTAAAACTATATCAGCAAACTAATAACCGGGCAAACCACCAATCTACTGTGTCCTTATCCCTGGTCTTTTGCCGTAATGTGTTGCAGATTCCAGAGGTCGTTGGCGGCAGAGTCGTTTTTAAGCAAATGGCATGTGGTGAGAGGTCAGAGTCAGGGGGCCCAGTGGGTGAAAGGTTGAATAACTCGAAGGAAAGTTGTAACTGTTTGAGAGGGGAGATGTTTAACAGGTTAAGACTTTTCCAGCTCTCATTGTTTTAAGCCAAAGGTAGAAAAAACATCTGGGCCTCCCTCCCTTCTTATTCAAGAAATGTTATTTTATGTATTAAAATTATGTGATTTAGCTATTAATTATATTTTAATTTTAATAATTTACATGACATTTATCATTCAGGTATTGTTTTAGTATACCCAAATCATATAATGTATCATTTCTATAAATACACAGCTAATGCCAATTTCTGCAGTCTAAACTTTTGTAAATGAATTGTGGAAATACATGCATAATTGCGTATATAATTATCTAATAATTTAGATAATCTCAAAAGATTGCTGAGATCCTGCAGTCATTAGAATACATTATTACATGCATATAGTGGGTTTTAAATCTTCCTTCAAAAAAGTCTGATTGCAGACAAGAACAGATCACAGTTTCTGTAGAGTTCAAAATGCAGGTGTTTAGAGCAGAACGTATACTTTCCTCTAAATTAGGCGTTGAGGGCTGGGAGAGGGGTTGGGAAAATTTGTGGAATTACTGGTTGATTTTAACCAGATGATTGCTGGAGTTGGACACCAGAGAGTTTTCATTAGGGGCCCTAATTTACAGGCCTACCTCTGCATTCCAGCAGATGGTCAAACTCCCCCAGGTCTTAAAGTTCACCCCGAGCCTACACGTCTGTGACCGAGGACTGGAACTTCTGAGAGAAAGGAGATGGAAAGGGAAATCACAGAGGTGGCAATAAAACACAAGACACATGCAAATAAAAGATTTGTTTGTGCACCAAAAAACAGAAAGTGCTCTAAATTGTATCATTATGGCTCATTAAAAACAAGAAACATTGGCCAACATGATCATTTCTAAATGATAATAGAGTTGAAGAAACTGAAACCAAAATAAGAGGGATCGTACAAAATGCATGTTATTTTTTAATTTAGTACTGACCTGAATAAGATGTTTCACATAAAAGGTTTTACATATAGTCCACAAGAGAAAATAGCAGTTGAATTTATAAAAATGACCCCGTTCTAAAGTTTACATACACCTGACTCTTAATACTGCGTTATTAGCTGAATGGGCCACAGTTGTTTTTTTGTTTGTTTATTTGTTTGTTTGTTTGTTTGTTCGTTTGTAGTTCATGAGTCCTTTGTTTGTCCTGAACAGTTAAACTGCCCGCTGTACTTCTGGAAAATCATTCAGGTCCCACAAATTCTCTGTGTTTTTTTTTTTTTTTTTTAGCATTTTGGTGTATTTGAACCCTCATATGGACACCAGACTCATATGCAACTATTACAGAAGGCTCAAACACTCACTGATGCTCCAGAAGGAAAAACAATGCATTAAGAGCCAGGGGGTGTAAACTTTTGAACAGAATGAAGATTTTGCCTAGATGTCTTTTTTATTTTTTTATTTAGCATTTATTTAGTACTGCCCTTAAGAAGCTACAGAAGAAACCCACAAAACAAAATAAGAAAAATGTGCACATCTTCATTCTGTTCAAAAGTTTTCACCCCTTGTCTCTTAATGCATTGTGTTTCCTTCTGGAGCATCAGTGAGTGTTTGAACTTTCTGTAATAGTTACATATGACTTCAGCTGTCCTCAGTGTGAAAAGATGGATCTCAAAACCATACAGTCATTGTTGGAAAGGATTCAAATATGCAAAAATCCTGAAAAACCAAAGAATTTGTGGGACCTGAAGCATTTTTCTGAATAACAGCCTGCAGTTTAACTGTTCAGGACAAAAAAGAAACTC
The DNA here is from genome assembly GCF_049309525.1 of Garra rufa. Lineage (NCBI taxonomy): Eukaryota > Metazoa > Chordata > Actinopteri > Cypriniformes > Cyprinidae > Garra > Garra rufa. Next base: position 26,405,218 of record NC_133371.1, on the reverse strand, counting down.
ATGCACAGCTACCACTAAACAAAAAAACACAGCTGTCTATCATTCAGGTAACAACATAGGATTAAGAATGAAGTGTATGTAAACTTTTGAACGGGGTCATTTTTATAAACTACTATTTTCTCTTGTGGACTATATAGAAATATATTTGATGTGAAATATCTTATTCAGGTCAGTACTAAATAAAAAATAACATGCATTTTGTATGATCCCTCTTATTTTGGTAAAGTAATGAACATTTTGCAGATTCTGCAAGGTGTATGTGAACTTTTGACTTCAACTGTAGCAGAAATGTAATGTGTGTGTGTGTGTGTGTGTGTGTGTGTGTGTGTGTGTGTGTGTGTGTGTGTGTGTGTATACTTTGTATTGTACTTCAGCGCATTGCACTGTGCTTCTTGAGAGTACAAGCAATTGAATGAATCAAAACGAAGATTAAATATTTATAAACATAGCAAGACAGCAAAGCACAACCATGTTCCCTGCAAAAGGTGCACTTAAGGTTAAGGCCAGAACTGATTTTGTGATAAGGTGTGCTTGTCATGTAGTGGTTTGTTGCAAGATTATGGCAGACGTTTCATAACTGAGCTGAAGAATTGATGAATTTATAATAAAATGTTTCAAATTCTAGAGTTGGGTAAGACTATTGATTTCTCGATTTTAATCTATTCTCATTTTTACGAAATGATATTGATTCTCAAATCCCATGAATCGCTTAATCTAGCCTGTTTTCAGTTAATGAATGAAACATTTTAGCATGCCTCCTATTCAATAAATCGCAATAAGCTTTGTGTTTTGTTACTTTTGATATGAAACAATGTCTCAGATTTTTATTTTAATACAGTATTCAAACAATAAATGCAGTTTTGCTGTTGTTTAATGTAGAGTGACAAATCGCTGAGTGCCTCAGTTCAAGAGAAGCAGACGTGAGCTGGTCATCTCCTCCTCTTTGATACGTTACAGTACAAAATAAACATGAATGAACATCCAAAGGTATGTTAAGAAAGAGTACAACTTACCGAAATCCATATCCTGTCTCATGTAATCACTCATTCAGTGTTTCAACGGCAGAAAGACATCAATATAAGCTAACAGCGTGTAAACAATATACGTCGTCATTTACCTCAGAAAAAACATACAGCATTTTGACGAGTCATCAGTCGGACACACTGAACCGAACAAAACTTGCATATTTTGCTGATTATTGCTGCTGAAAATGGTCAATTATTGTTATGTTTTGGGCTGTACTAATCGGTCAGGCCGGGAAAAACATTTGGAGTACTACAGACTGCCAAAAGTTATAACAAATCAAAGTGAAGAGTGCAAAAAACTGTCTGAGGAACAAAAGGCGTTTGTGGTTGGCCAAACTGAACCAGGATTTCCAGAGCAAGAATCTTGACAACATTCGTGTTTGTTCTTATAATTTCCGGTCAGGTAGGTGAAATATTAGGTCAATATCTTAGTTAATACTGCTTGTATGTATCTTTACCTCCTGTTGACTATAGTTTGTCAAAATATTGCGCCCTTTACTGCTTACTAAGTCCTTCTCTAGATGATTTAGCAGCTTCCACACTTTTTTTCCGTGGTTTAGACAGCATAAATAAGCAGAACAACGTATTCAGTAGTACAGTCGAGGCCAAAAGTTTTGAGAATTACATAAATAATGGAAATTGGAAAAGTTGCTGCTTAAGTTTTTATAATAGCAATTTGCATATACTCCAGAATGTTATGAAGAGTGATCAGATGAATTGCATAGTCCTTCTTTGCCATGAAAATGAACTTAATCCCAAAAAAAAAACTTTCCACTGCATTGTTAAGAAGTCTTCAGGGCGTCCAAGAAAGTCCAGCAAGCGCCAGGATCGTCTCCTAAAGAGGATTCAGCTGCGGGATCAGAGTGCCACCAGTGCAGAGCTTGCTCAGGAATGGCAGCAGGCAGGTGTGAGCGCATCTTAACGCACAGTGAGGCGAAGACTTTTGGAAGATGGCCTGGTGTCAAGAAGGGCAGCAAAGAAGCCACTTCTCTCCAAAAAAACATCTGGGACAGATTGATCTTCTGCAAAAAAGTATGGCGAATGGACTGCTGAGGACTGGGGCAAAGTCATATTCTCAGATGAAGCCTCTTTCCGATTGTTTGGGGAATCTGGAAAAAGGCTTGTCCGGAGAAGAAAAGGTGAGCGCTACCATCAGTCCTGTGTCATGCCAACAGTAAAGCATCCTGAGACCATTCATGTGTGGGGTTGCTTCTCATCCAAGGGAGTTGGCTCACTCACAATTTTGCCCAAAAACACAGCCATGAATAAGGAATGGTACCAAAACACCATCCAACAGCAACTTCTTCCAACAATCCAACAACAGTTTGGTGAAGAACAATGCATTTTCCAGCATGATGGAGCACCGTGCCATAAGGCAAAAGTGATAACTAAGTGGCTCAGGGAGCAAAACATTGAAATTTTGGGTCCATGGCCTGGAAACTCCCCAGATCTTAAAACTTGTGGTCAATCCTCAAGAGGCAGGTGGACAAACAAAAACCCACTAATTCTGACAAACTCCAAGAAGTGATTATGAAAGAATGGGTTGCTATCAGTCAGGATTTGGCCCAGAAGTTGATTGAGAGCATGCCCAGTCGAATTGCAGAGGTCCTGAAAAAGAAGGGCCAACACTGCAAATACTGACTCTTTGCATAAATGTCATGTAATTGTCGATAAAAGCCTTTGAAACATATGAAGTGCTTGTAATTATATTTCAGTACATCACAGAAATAACTGAAACAAAGATCTAAAGGCAGTTGAGCAGCAAACTTTGTGAAAACTAATATTTGTGTCATTCTCAAAACTTTTGGCCACGACTATACATTGTCACCAAATCGTGACGTAAGTGCAAACCCTCTATTCGGTGAGCATAAACTCATAATAGCACATTATGTTCTGGCAGTAGATTGTTGCCTGTTACAGGCCGCTTGTAACACGTATGCAACGACCTCTCCTTGGTGATGTTTTTGCAAACAGTACAAAACACAGGTGCAGTCATTTTCATAATTCTTTTCTTGTACTGTCACTTAGGCCACAATACCTAATAAAACAATACCAGCGTATTTAGTGAAACTAGCTTTAAAAGAGTTGTCTGTAGATATGTGAGGCAGAACTTGCAATGCTGAATTGCGAATTTACTTCTGTGCACACACACAAACCAGAACCACAGGTTCTGTGACATCCATTAGTCTTCCTCTTTAGCCTCTGTGTCAGATCAAGAGACTCATTGGTCAAAATTGCAACCAGCAGTCCAAACAAGAGTCTGCTTCAAGACAGCTCAGAGTCTGGTAAACTTTGAAATCCCCCCCATTACTTTTCCAGCACAATAAATCAAATCTCAGGCAGTGTTGTCTTGTCAGTGACCTTTGATCTCGCACAAAAAGAGGTCAACACGGCCGAAGTGAATTGTAAAAAAACGGGCTGCTATGTAAACACCATTAATTTCTCCACTGTAAGGGTTAGGGAGCTGTAGGTTGAATAAAAGAATGCCTCAGATGTCTGGAAATCTGAAGTTCTAATGGTATTTCATTCATCAAATTGTCTGGCTCGGCTAATAGCTGCTGGCATTTAAGTTTTAACTCCAAACGACTAGTTGATGACATGTTTCCCCCACACATGTGTTCTGATAATGCCGGATGAAAAATGATGTGGTATTCGATGTCTTAGCTTCCTACTCGCCTGCGTTCGCCGAGGGAGATGTTTTTTTTTTCTTTCCCGTTTAGAAATTTGAGCATTACAATTTAATTAAAAGTCACAAATCTTTTAAGTCACACTTATCATGTTGTCCCCGACCGCCCTAATACACACACACACACACACACACACACAAGACATGAGATTCCTCCTTCAGCTACAACTGTACAAACCCTAATTTAATGACACCAATGACTAGCAGGGGGGTATTAGAACTAAATGAGCTTGTTATTGTTTCCAGCCCATTACTTGCTAATGCTAGGGTAAACAAATCTGCAGGTTGCAAATAAGTTCACCTATCATGTACTTGTGAACGTGTGTGTAAACAGCAGACAGGGAGTGGGCCGGACAGAGGGTAAGTACGGGGAGGAGCAGGCTGTGAGACGGCCCTGTCTAAATATAGCCTCATGCTGCTAAACAGACGTCTTACCACCTTCTCATGTGTAATTAAGAGTCACTGTCACATGGAGATCTACTAGGTCACTTTTGCCTAGTGCATATTGTGCCCTGTCACATCCCATGTTGCTGCTTGGTGATTCATGAAGATGATTATTTTTATTTTTTTATATTATTATTATTATTTATTTATTTATTTATTTATTTTTATTTTTAGTTTAATTGTATGACCCAAGTGTGCCCAAAAAAAGATGTAAGTGTTATGTGTTTTATTTTAAATTATTTAATTATATTTAATATTTTCATTTTATTTATTGCATTTCATTTCATTTTATGATCCAAGTGTGTCCAAAAAATGTTTTTTTTTAATTTGATTTGATTTGATTTCATTTTATTTTATTTTATTTTATTTATTATTTCATGTCATTTAATTTCATTTCATTTCATTTTATTAATTTAATTACATTTTATGACCATCACAATTTTTATTTTTATTTTTTATTATTTTATGTAATTTCATTTGTTATTTTATTTTATTTCAGCTTTTATTTATTTAATTAAATTTTTATTTAATTAAATTTTATTTGTTTTTTTAGTTAACTTTTTATTTCATATTATTTCATTTCATTTTTGAACTTTATTTAATTTTATTTATTATTTATTTTTAAATGACATGAAATAAAATGGGTCATTAAATTAAATTAAATTTGGACACACTTGGGTCATAAAATAAAATAAAGTTAAATTAATTTAAATTAAATTAAATTAAAAATGAAATAAAATAAAATAAAATGAAATAAATTAAATAAAATTATTTTATATTATATCTGAATTTCATTTTTTAAGTGAAATAAATAAAATGAAAAAAATGAAGTAAAAAAATGAATTAAATGACATGAAACTAAAAAAAATGGGACACACTTGGGTCATAAAATAAAATTAAATGAATGAAATTAAATTAAATGACATGAAAATAAAATAAAATAATAGAAAAATAAAATAAAATAGAAACATATTTTTTGGATGCACTTGGGTCATAAAATTAAATGAAATATATTTTATTTTATGACCCAAGTGTGTCCAAAAAAGATGTAAGTTTATTGCAGATATTTTATTAAAAATATGCATTTTGATATTTTTTATTTTTTTATTAGAACTTCAATGTAAAATAAGGCTTTAAAAAATAATTCACAAAGTTCATATGCTACCATTCAAAAGTTTTGGGTTTGTCAAAATGTTTTTCAAATATATTAATACTTCTATTATTAAAATGAAAAATCTGATATTACTGTTTTTAATGTATTTTGATCAAATAAATGCAGTCTTGGTAAGCATAAGAGACATTCAAAAACATTATGAAAGATAGTCTAATCAGTCTAACAAATATTTGTCATCCGTAGACCTCATGCACATCCCTTATGCACGTCCAATTGCTATTTCTTTTGTACTGGCTGTTTTTCATCCATCGTTGTGGTTGCAATAAATTGCAACGCACATTTCCCAATGGACGAACCTGTAAAGGTAACTGTAACACTCGTCTAATTGTCTGAAATACCATGTCAGCCCCAGAAATCTGTGCTGCTAACCATTTTTTACTGTGCTTTTTTTTTTTCTCCTCTCCACCGAGAATACATAAAGTCCAAAAATGTTTGTGTCTACTTGAAAAGAAAATCCCTCCCCTTCTGACAAACCCCAAAACAAACGAGAAACTAAGTAGTGAGTCTCTCCTACTGTAAACCAATTGGGAAGCATTTAAAGCTCTATCCATTAGGTTTCAAATGAACATCCAGAGAGTCAGTCTATCCGTGCTCTTATTGACTGAAGATAATAAATAGTCTTTAAATTGTCCCTGAAATTGTGTCCAACGGTGATTACAACCGGAGCCATGCTGTGCCTGTGTACAATAAAGAGAGAGAGAGAGACAGAGAAGGAGTAAGAGATGTGGAGTAAGGAGGGATAAAAGTGAAAGGATACAGAGAGAGGAAGGGGGAGGAGGTGGAGAGAGATGTGTGTGTGCACTTTTCCTTTAATCATTGGGCTGCATGTTAAGAGCGGTCTGTGGGGGGGTGGCTGTGTATCTCAGTGTCTGTGGAAGCCCATGCGTATGGAGTGCTCTTTCACACATCTCAGTCAGGATTTCACGAGCTGTCACTCCTCTTTTGAAATCCAGTGGGGTCTCTCCCTTTGACTCCTCTCTGTCCAATAGAGCTGGAGACAAGCCTCCTTTCACAATGTCTCTATTTTGTTCTTGCGGGATTCTTCACAGAAATATTTTGCGAGGTACAAGGAAAGCGCTCTAGAACCCAATGATTGTGAAGAACGCTTATCGCTCAATTAAAGTACAGGTTTGTTGAGATTCTTGAAAGGTCTTTAATTAAAAATCCTATACTCAAAGCCAACAGAAACACTGTTTTTGCACAAACATATTATTACTAAACAGTGTTGAACTTGTTTCTTTAAAAAAGTAATTAATTATAGTTACTTCTCACCAATAGTAACTGAGTTACAACTTTATAAAAGTAATTACCAGGGAAAGTAACTATTGTGTTGCTTCTTTAAAGGGATAGTTTGTCCCAAAATGAAATTTGATGTTTATCTGCTTACCCCCAGGGCATCCAAGATGTAGATGACTTTGTTTCTTCAGTAGAACACAAACAAAGATTTTCAACTCAAACCGTTGCAGTCTGTCAGTCATATAATGGCAGTTAATGGCACTTATGGCTTTGAGAGTCAAAAAAACATACACAGACAAAACCAAATTAAACCCTGCGGCTTGTGATGATACAATCTGTCTGTGCAAGAAACTGAACAGTATTTACATAATTTTGTTCCTCTGATCCACGACAAAGTCCAACTGTCCTGAGCTCGTTCACAACAGCCGGCACGTGACGAAGCGACCACAACTAAGTTGGGAGTCGGTGAAAAGTCAACACTCCCGGATGAGTTTGCACACGCAGACGTAATCTTTTAGTTTGTAATCAGTTGCAACAATCAGGATAAGCACAAGTAATTACCAAGAAACAAAGTCACCTACATCTTGGATGCCCTGGGGATAAGCAGATGAACATCAAATTTTCATTTCTGGGTAAACTATCCCAAAAACTGTTCAAATATGTCAAATAACTTGGATGCCCCCAATATTAAATATGGCAAATGAATAAAACATAGTACACTAATCTACACTATGCATTCATACCTGTAGATCGATTGCTTTGTTCCGAAACAGGGATTAACATTTTTACAATGTTGCTTTTTATTCTTGGTGCGGTTTGCTTTCACAGCAAATGTATTAATATAAGTCACGCACGAGTAAACTGTCCTCTCATTGGTCAAAGTTCCATGGTTTATTTTCCGGGATTCTGCTCAGCTGTCATCCGTCAAGATGGAACAACAACAGCTTTACGGTCTTATTGTTGCATTTTTTGTATCTGTTGTTATATTAATTTATAATTTTGAGTCCAGGATTCTTCGGGAAATAAATAAATAAAATACACCTACTACAAAGAGGGACGCTTTGATTTTGAATAACGAACATGTGCCAACACACAGACATTCACAATTTCATTTAAAGAGGTATTAGCAAAACAACAAATCTTCTGCTTTTCACGGAACTATAATTACCCATTATACCTTGTGATATAGCCTGGTTTGTTAGTCCGTTGGATTGGATCGCTTTCTCACTACAACCAAACCGCTCTAGTGTTCATTTTATAATCGAGCCAAGACCACCTTGTTCAGGTAATCTCAGACCGATCGTTTTGGGGTGGATCCGAGCGTGATTGCCGTGTTCACATATGCCCAAACGCGCCAAGTTGGACAATGTAAGAGACACCTTCCAGGGGCTAAATATCACGTTATTGTGGTCGCTTCAGCCCGCGGCGCAGACATGAAAATCATCCCATGGCAACAGTAGCTGTGTCTCTATTATCCTTTAAATTGAAATTGGGAATTGAAAATATGCCTAATGGAAATGCATCAATTGCGCAGAAACTCCCATATATCGCAAAAAAAGATTTTACGCTCACATGAGGTGGTTTTTCAGGCAATTCGAAAAAGGAATATTTCGCAAAACAGCAATGGAAACGTTTTTTTTTTTTTTTTGCATTTACAGGTCACATTCGATTAAATATAGCCAAAATCCCACAAAATCTGTTGCCATGACTTATCACGAGAGGAAAAAAATATGTTTCAGTCGCATAACATCAGTTAATAGAAATCCTGTCATTTCGCAATACTTTTTAATCGACATTTATACAATAGCGCCAAAGTTTTGCACAAATCTGTAATGGAAACACAGCTACTGTTGTCGCACCGGTGCGGTCTGTCACGTTTTTTCTTGATGACCGCGAAAAATACTTTGTCATTTTGAAGCTGCAAAGGGTCTATTTTAATTTGTGTAGAGTCATAATAACAAGAAAACAATGTGCTTTTGTAAAATAAATCAAATAAACAGTGCACTCTCTGCAGTTTCATCTCTGTCACCTCTCTTTACAGACACTTAAATAAAACAACCTGAATCTCCACGAATGTCCTCACAGATATGAGAAATATATGTATAGAAAGCTTGAAATATGTATGTTTAAATGAAGCAAGTCACGTCGAAAACAAATATTCTCTGATAAAGTAATCCGTTTGATACCAACGCGAGCTCTAGTATGTCTAAACTAATCTCTAATGTAATCACACCCACAAGCTGATAGTTTTTCAAATTTTAAACTTCGACGTCAGACGCTCGGATATGTAGGTAAACGCCCACCTCTGTAAACAAACGTGAAGTTGTGAACATTCATCAAGTTCATTTCGGCTACTTTTCATTTCTGGAAGAAGATGGGCTGAGAGGAATAAAGCCAGAATTTACCTCAGATGAACGCAATGCAAAATTTTTAGTAACGCCGCATATATTGTCAGTTACAGTAACAGCATTGTAACAGGAAACAGTAGTTTGTTTGATTACTCCTTACTGAAAAAAGTAATGCCGTTAATAACGCCATTTATTTATAACGCCATTATTCCCATCACTGATAATTTGTAATATATTTACATGTTTGCTGTCTAGAGTGTAGATATCCCACAAATTAAGTCAAATCTATGAAAAGCAGCGAATGGTTAAGTGAGGCGCATGCTGTTTTAGTGAGAGGAACTGCTAAGGGCCTCTATGGGGGTGAGACTTGGCTCCTCGCTATAGGAGCTTTCTATGCATTGTTAATCTTTGTGTAATGAGGAATTTAAGAGCAGGAGTGCAAACACACGTAGCATCCAGTCAGTGGCGTGTTAGCTGGGGAATAAAGCCGAGGGTAAGCCAAGGTGAAGCCAAAACTACATTGCCGTATTATTCTATGTGGCTTGGTAAGGGTTTTGCAAGTACGAGTGGTGACATCCAGACTCATTCAAGTAAAGACCCATCCGTCAATGAAAGGCAGTTCGCTTTGTTGGGAAAGAAACACTACCTAACTTAAGTAATGCCATAATTGTGGCCCACTCACTGAAGTTTTAACGTATATTAATGGATTTTATATGGCGCTTTTTTCGGGGGGTTTTTTTGTTTGTTTGAGGAGGCTCCAGTGGCAGGTCTGACTCAACAAAGTTATTTTTGGAACATACATACATATTATTATTATTATTATTATTATTATTATTATTATTATTATTATTATTATTAAAATATATACAATCTATATATCCTAATGTATTTTATAATTTTTAAAGTTTATATTTAGTCTGCAATTTAATATTTAATTCTAAACTCATAAAGTGCCATTTTTGCACAAGTTAAAATAATTTTTTATGGTGATGATGATATCCTAAAAATTAATAATTTAATAATTTACAATATATACTTAAATTTATTTCGATTATAATAGAAAGTTTATATGTAATGTCTATTTATTAATGTATCAGCCGAGCTCTTAAAGAGATATTTTTTGTCAATTATTATTATTATTATTATTATTATTATTATTATTATTATTATTATTAATTAATTAATAATAATTATTATTATTAAATTATCTTTACAAAATATTTAGACCACTACAATATATATTTTTAATAGAAATGTACACATTTGGTCTCCAATTTAATGCTTAATGTCTAAATGCATAAAGTGCCATTTTTACACAAGTTGAAATTATTTTTGATGATGATGATGATGATGATGATGATATTATTGTTTTATCCTAAATAAACTTTGTAAAAACTTAATAATGTAATAATTTAGAATATATACTATAATTTATTTATATTATAATAAAAAAGGTTTATATTGAATCTTATATTTAATAATGTCTCAGTTGAGCTCGTAAAGAGCTTTTTTATTCATCAATTATTATTATTATTATTATTATTATTAATCTTTTAAAAATATTTAGAATATATAATGTATTTTTATAATAAAACATTTATATTTAGTCTCCAATTTAATATTTAATGTCTAAACTCATAAAGTGCACAAGCTGAAATTATTTTTGATGATGATTATGATGATGGTGATTATTATTATTATTATTATTTTATAATAAATAAAATTTAATAATTTAGAATATATGCTATAATTTATTTATAATATAATAAAAAGTTTATATTTAATCTCTAATTTAATGTTTAAGTCTAACTCATAAGGAGCTTTTTTATTCATCAATTATTATTATTATTTCTCTTTAAAATATTTTGAATATTTAAATATTTATATTTTAATAGAATATTTATATTTAATCTATAATTTAATAATGTCTCAGCTGAGCTCATAAAGGGCTTTATTATTCATAAAATATTTATTATTATTATTATTGTCATTATTAATCTTAAAAATAATTATTAAGTAATTATAATTATTTATTATATTATATTTATTGTTAATGTCTAAACTTGTGCCATTTTGAAATTATTTTTGATGATGATATTAATATTATTTGTATTATTTATCATGAATAAAAAGTAATAATTTAATAATTTAGAAAATATACTATAATTTATTAAATGGAAAGTTTAAATTTAATCTTTAGTTTAATAATGCCTCTTTATTAATCAATTGTTAACATATTATTATTATTATTATTATTATTATTATTATTATTATTATTATTATTTTGCTTTCAGGTGAGTGTAGACATAAGTTGGGGTGAGAATCAGGGCATGACCAGTAGTAAGCCAGCAGTTCTTGTATTTATCGTGAGCATGTGTACGGTTCACTGTAATTTGATAAAATTGTATTTCCAAAAGTCCGAAAAAACTCTTTTTTTTAAGTTGTGATCATGTCTATGTCCATTCAAAAAGAAATGCCACAGCTTAATGCAGTCAATAAAAAGACTACATGATGCCACTTAATAATAATACAAGATGGATATCCCAAGAATCTGGAGTGAGTTTAACAAAAGTGCCATTCTCCTGAGCTCAGTGTGGGCAGTCTTATTGTGTCTGAGTGTGAAGCTCCACTTTCATCTTTGTACTCACCCTCTTGGCCCATGTTGCTTTTGGCAGTGCCAAAGAGGCGACCCATCCACTTCTGCACTCACACTGCAGAGCTGAAGAGGCAGCTGATCCTGACAGTCTTCTCGGGCTAGCATAGGCTGTGCTAGAGAGAGAAGGAGGGAGAGGGAGCCGGGCCAGGACAGCGCCTTGAGTCTCACCAGCTGCACCCTGTCTTTAAGGAGGGGATGGAGAGGCAGCTCATTGAGGCCCTGGCAAACGCTAGATCGTAAACTTTCCCCTGCCTCTCCCTTTGATTGTCCTTGGACATCTGCCTGGCCCTCCCATCAGGAATGTGTGGCAGCTGTTTGCTGCAAGTGCCTTCACCGTGTGAACTCGGGCCTGTGCACGGGCCCCGGCTTAATGAATTGAGCCAACTCTAACCAGGTCGCCTGGGACACCCGTCTGCAGTGCATAACTCTGCTGTGGGGATGACAGGCAAGTGCAGGGGGCTGGAGGCTGGGAAATGTATATTATGGAGGTTAACCATTTGCCCTCGCACTGTAATTGGCTTAAATTGT
>NC_133371.1:26385621-26390621 GCF_049309525.1 Garra rufa | reverse complement strand
GTGAGTATACTGTGATTTTTCCCTCCCAGCCTTATATTTGACCCATCCCAGAGCAACACCCGAATCGCCATCACAATTAATGCATACAGGATGCATCTATATGTAATTGAGAGCATTCTGAAACACTGCTTATGTGTTATCAACATGTTGATTTATTTTTTGCAAGTTTTATGAGCTGTCAATTTTAAACGCACATTTAGGGGTGCAAGTTGGAACTATTATTATTTTTCTTGCATCTGCAGAGCTGGCAACTTTTAAGTTGGAGTAAGAGTTCCCACAACAGAGTTTCCCTAGGGGGGTCCGGGGGCATGCTCCCCCGTAAGAAAATTTTGTACATTTTACTGTTAAATTCATCTATTTAGTGCACTTTGAGAATTCACAAGATCAATACAGTTTCAGTGCGCAAACTAAACAAAGAAAAAAGCTATTGAATCGACTTGATCTTGAGGTTTAAAGGGGACTCAATCCCATTTTTAGTTGTGATATGGTGTCTCAGTCTAAATTACTCTCATACTGGTATATTTAGTAAGCAAACAAATTAGAATATAATGATAATAATATTATATTATTATTCTTACGACAATAGTACTGGAAAACAATTGTGTAAAATAAATGAAAATTAGTATTTCTCATATCTTAATTTACCTTATTCTACAGTAGGGAAATTACACTTTTCTCTTAACTTCTTAACTTCAGTAGGGCTTAAAACGTAGCCATATCTGCCACTTTAATCATGATACAAACAAATTTTTGTGGTGATTTGAGGAAATTTACCAGCCATAAATATATATATATATATATATATATATTTTTTTTCCTGGCCATGAAACTGTTTTTGCAGTTGCTGCTTCTACTGAAACATTTTTAATTATAAAGTAATAATAATAATACATTGAAAATTAGAACTAAACACTGCATTTTAATCATGATACAAACAAGATGCTACACACATGTAGCATGAGCAGTTTTTTTATTTATTTAAATTTGATTTTATTTGAAGCAAAAGCTGAATGGCCTGACTTCAGCATTGTGAAATATATATATATAAAATGTCATACTGTGTTTTTTGTATCATAAAATTAGGTTAAAAAAAACAAATATGATAATCACTAAAAACGACTACTTAAATTAATCGCAAAAGTCCCTTTGTAATCACTGAACCGCTTATTTACAGTGAGAGGACTGGCAAGGCAAAAAAATCTGGCTGTAGAGGTGAGTGAATTCAGAACGTAATGGCCAATCACAGGCGTTCTAGATCAACAGATATGTCTGTGATTGGCTACATTGCTCAGCGCTACGAAAACACGTTGTCTTTTGGAGATTTCAAGAGTACAACCACAAATACGGAGCCTTTACCAAATTTGTTTAGGCAGTATCTTATTATTACAGTTTTAACTGAGGGTGCTTTTGACTGCGTCAGAAAATGGATGTGTGGCGGCCACACATCCATTTTCTCACGCAGTCAAAAGCACCCTCAGTTAAAACTGTAATAATAAGATACTGGCGTGAAAGCGTGTGAAAAGTGTCAATTGCGCGAGTTGCCAGTCCTGTGCAGTATCACACGAAGCGGCAGTAGCTGGCTTGTGAAAACACTGAAAGAGTGTAATTTGAGTCTGTTTTAGTTTCATAATTCATATCTCATTTACTGGTTTGCGTAACTTGATTTCAAACTCGTGCCGAGAATCGCCACATCAAGTCAAACAATACGCCTCGCTAGACAGACCTGGTTCATTTATGAATGAAAGTGTGAAAATTATATGTTGTTACGTATATCCTCATGCTTTTTAAAGTGGGTATACACAAATCCTTGACCTTTTCTAGTGGGTATGCGGCGTATACCTGCGTATCACGTAGACTACACCACTGATCAGAGCCCCGAAAGCATGACTAGTTCATGAATCAACAGCGGACTTATGCGTGCCTAGACTCCGATATGCAAGAGTGTCATTGTTACTATTACTCTGATCGTCTTAGTTTTACATTAGTGCGAGGGTTTGTTTCATGCAGTCAAGAGATGAAGTAGAGACCCGTTTTTCCGCGGGGGTATAGGTTACTTTTATGTGGGCTTTTGCTTGTGGGAGTGGGACAAAATAACATACATTTCTGCAGGAGCGGGACTAAAAAAATCAGTCCCTTGCAGGTCTCTGATGATGTTTGCGTGCCGCGGTTGAAAGTTTTGAGCCGCCGTTCAGTCTGTATGCGATGAGGCTTGCTGCGCGGAGTCCAAAGCAATCAATCACAGAACATGAAAGAGGCCGTGCTTTGATCATTTTGGGATAAAATTTAAGTTAATTTTAAGCAGTGTTGCCAGATTGTAAATGTCCAAGTATCGTACCAGAAGCTCAAAATTATCGTATTTGGGAGAAAATTATCGTATTTTAGTCAAACGTTCAAAATAAAGATATTTATCTAGATGTTACAGCTATTTCTCCTTTTTAGCACTCATTTTCTATACCTTATTGCAATGCTAAACTAATTATCTTACCCGAGTCAAACGTTCAAAATACAGCTATTAATCTAGATGTTACAGCTATTTATCCTTTTCAGCACTCATTTTCTATACTTTATTGTTAAACTAACAACCTCAGTTTTGAAACAACTGTCCTAAGTACGACAGGAACGTTAACTTGTGCTCGTGAGAGAGAGCCATTCTCCACGATGATTGGTTGAGAAGACGTAAGATTGGATGAAAGGCATGCGTAACGCACTTTCACCTCTCCTCACAATCATGAAGGTAGATGTAGTATCCACACAGCTAGATCTTTGAGAATAGAAGCTCTTATAATTACAACGACCATAGTGTCACAAAATTCTGAAATTATCGTACATTGTGGTATTATTGATCGTACATCGTACAGAGGTCAAAATTATGGTACAAATACGATAATTATCGTACGTCTGGCAACACTGATTTTAAGCCATCTCGCGGGCCACCGGTTGAGAATCCCTGCTCTATGTTACTTTCTGGACACGCCCCGGTCTCTGTAGTGTTGTGATAGGCTACGTCATTCACGCAGCAGTGAAGGGAGACGTGCTTGAGAAACAGTTCAGAGGGGAGAAAACAATCTAACAATATTTTCCACTTTCTAAATAATAAAAGTATTGTATGTCTACTAATAATTATAAAGAAATAAATCGGGATTTACCGATGCAGATATGTTAGAAACGATGCATCGCGATACAAATGCCAATTTGTATCCGATGCACACTTTTTAAACCGATGCATCGCATCGTTAACGTTTTAAACCGATGCACCGAGTGAATCGGGGAATCTTCCCATCCCTAATATATATATATATATATGTATGTTTTTATTTATTTGTTTAAGTGTTTTAATGTTTGTAGACTGGCCTCATTGACTTTCAATGTAAGTGCCTCTCTGTAACCCAGATCTATTTATTTATTTACGTTTGTTTACTTGCTAACACTTTAGTATAGGGGACCAATTCTCACTAGTTGCTTATTACATGCATTTAAGCACATATTCGACATGACCATATTATACATCCTTAATCCTACTCAATATCTAAACTTAACAACTATCTTACTAACTATAAATAAGCAGTAATTGCAAGTTTATTGAGGCAATACTTAATAGTTAATTAACAGTGGAAACTGGACCATAAAACCAAGTGTGACCATTTACTTTAAAGAAAAGGAGGGTGAAAGTGAAAATGTATATTTTTTGGTGATCGACATTATGCCACAAATGACGTTGACTGAGTTGAACTTGTATCGAACCCAGAATATAACACACTAATTGTTTAAGTGATCTTCCCAGCTCTCACTTACTTATAAGCATTAAGTCTAATGCGTCAGTCTAAGAGTAAAGCAGTTAGAGAGGATGAGAGCGAGACTCTGGAAGAGCGCCAGACTAAGTAACGGCACTCCGGTCTCTTGGAGAGCAGGTGGGGATTCTGTTAACTCACCACACCTTATCTGCTCTCACTAAGACAAGCAAGCGAGCGCTGAAGAGGCAGCAGGGATACAAAGATTAATCATGGAGCAGGCAGACACTGCAACTAATGCTTCACTGCAGGAGAGGAGCAGCTTCTGGTTGGCACAGCGTACTGTATCAAGAATGGATTAATCCACATCACAATGCATTTACAAGCGCAGACAGCTTTTTGCTTAATTGTATGGCAGGTGCTCCAATCAAAATAAAGTGCACCTGTGAACGGCAAATCAAGGATTAGTTGATGAATCTATTTGTTTGATATTAGAAGAGTCATTAGATCAGTTTTTTTTTTTTTCTGAATTATTCTAAAGTATTTGTGAATTCATCTGATTGCATGACTAGACATCTGTTGTTTTTTAAAGTTGCACACACCCGCCATGCAAGAAAACACTTCTTGGCGGCCAGCATATGTTTACAACAACACGTCGCGGGATAAAATTACAAAGGTGTGGATGCTGAGAGGATGGGGAATCCCTGATGCAATGTGGAATGCTTTGATATCTCTCTGTCTTCTACTTGAAAGCATGAAAAAGGTTAAGATCGCAGTCTCAATTCATCTACGCGTTAGTCTTAGGCAGACTTGGGGATTACAGATAACGTGGGGAGTCCTGCTTCTAGACACGCAGGCCAACAAGTCAAAGGTGCTGACAGGAGGAGAGGAATCTGGCTGTTTGTTTGAGAAGCAGGATTAAATGAAAGGTGCTATTTTCAGAGCTGTGACTTAACGCTTAGCGCATGGTCTGATATGTTGCGACATGCCACTCATGTGGATAATGCAGGTTTAAGTCTGGCTTATTTGAATTCTGAGTCTTGTTCTCCTATTCTCTCTCATTCTGATTAAATAAAGGTGCTATTTTCAGAGCTGTATTTCTGTTAGTTTTTATGCACAAGATTACCAAGTTTTGGCATGTTAAGCCGTGGTGCTTATGTGTGCTGTGCAGGTTTGAGTCTCATTCCCCTTCTTCTCACTTTTATTTGCTCTTTTCTGTGATTTAAAAAAGTGAATGACTTGGTGCTTAGGATACATGTTTTGATATGTTGA
>NC_133371.1:26339560-26385121 GCF_049309525.1 Garra rufa | reverse complement strand
CTGGAGATGCTGAGGCCATAAGGCCGAGCATCTTCTGAAAAACCTTGAGAGGGCGAAGGGCTCCTATTTTGAAGGAAGCCGCGAGCCTGCGAATGGCTTGGGCTCTCTGCGGCGCAACTGCTGCCTTCATTTGACATGAGTCGAAAACTGCTCCCAGGAACGCAATGCGTTGGCTGGGAGACAGCACGCTCTTGGCAAAATTGACCTTGAGTCCTAGGCACTCTAAGTGGCTGAGGATTAAGGCTCTGTGGTGTGTTAGCTCGCTTTCTGACTGGGCTAGGATGAGCCAGTCGTCCAGATAGTTCAGGACGCGGATTCCCATCTGTCTCAGAGGGGAAAGTGCTGCGTCCATGCACTTTGTAAACGTGCGAGGGGCTAACGACAGTCCGAACGGAAGGACTGTATATTGATATGCCACTCCCTCGAAGGCGAATCTCAAGAATTGCCTGTGATGGGGGGCGATCTGAATGTGGAAGTATGCATCCTTCAGATCTAGTGAACAAAACCAGTCCCCTTTGCGTATCTGCGAGAGGATCTGTTTTAGTGTAAGCATTCTGAACGGCCGTCTCATGAGGGCGCGATTCAGCTGTCTGAGGTCGAGGATGGGGCGTAGACCGCCATCCTTCTTTGGAACGAGGAAGTAACGGCTGTAAAAACCTGACTCGCTCTGTGTTGGGGGGACCGTTTCCACGGCGCCCTTGGCCAACAGATTCTTTACCTCCAATCGCAAGACGTCTGCGTCTTTGCTGCGAACTGAGGTGGTGATCACACCATGAAAGCGAGGAGGTCTTCGAGCGAACTGGAGTACATAGCCTCGTTCTATTATACCCAAAACCCATTTTGACACTCCGGGGATGGCTTGCCATGCCGCGGATCGTGTCGCTAGGGGCTGCAATTCGCACAGCTGTATGCTGTCTGAAAGCATTGGAAGAGGAAATTTGCTCTTTTCTTGAAAATGTTTGTTTTTTATTTTTCCCGCTATCACAGCGGTTTGCTGTAAGGGCACTGATATAAAGGGCCCGTGAGTTACAGCTACATTTTTTACAAACATGAGTTCCCTTACACTCGGAACAGAACGGAGTGTAGAAGGGCTTAAAAGAGGCACTTTGGGGGCTGGTCCGGCTGCTGCGAGACTTGGCCCCTCCCTCTTCCTGCTGTTGAGATCAGGAAGACGCTGGCGGCGCCTGGTCCAGCACCACTCTTGGCCGAGGTCCCTGACGCTTAGGGAAGGGAAAGCGCTTGGCTGGGCGTGACCGAGGACGGAGCTCCGTCTGAGGCGCTGGTTGCGCAGCTGGGGGCGTGGCTTTCGCAGGCTGCTGAGTCGGCGCCGGCTTGGGGCGACTAGGAGCCGTTGCAGAGCTCGAGCGTTTGGGCAGGAAATGTCGCATAGCTTGGGACGATTTCTGCGCCGCGGTGAAGCGCTCCGCGAAACCCTCGACAGCTGGGCCGAACAGGCCGGTCGGCGAGATGGGGGAGTCAAGGAAGGCGACCTTATCCGCGTCCTTGATCTCCGTCAAGTTAAGCCACAAGTGGCGCTCCAGTACCACTAAACTGGCCATCGATCGCCCGATCGCCTGAGCCGTCATCTTCGTGGCGCGTAACGCCAAATCCGTAGCGCTACGTATCTCTCTGAGCGGGGAATCGTCCAGGTTCAACTCGTCCAGACCGCGGAGGAGCTTTGCTTGGTACACCTGGAGTACCGCCATAGAGTGAAGCGCTGAAGCTGCCTGTCCAGCAGACGAATACGCTCGTCCAGCGAGGGTAGAGGTCGTCCTGCAAGGCTTAGACGGGTGTGACGCCCTCGCCTTCCAACCGATAGCGGTGGGCGGGCAAAGGTGCGCAGCAACTGACTCGTCCAGCGGGGGCAGCTTCTCGTAGCCCTTTTCCTCAGCGCCATCGACCGTGGTGAGGGCAGCAGAAGAGGAAGTATGAAGGCGGGCGGAGTATGGAGCACGCCAGGACTTAGAGATTTCGTCGTGGACTTCGGGGAAGAATGGTGAAGCTCGCTGACGAGGGGCCTGGCGGCGCCCCGGCAGAAACCATTCGTCCAACCGGCTCCTAGAGGGCTCCTCGGGAGGAGACCATTGAAGATCCAGCTCCTCAACAGCTTTAGATAGGACGCGGAACAGTTCGGCGTCCATACCGGCGCTGGCGGCGCTGGATTGCGCAGACGGCAAGGGGGCGGGGTCATGGGAAGAGCCCGACAACTCCTCTGCGTCAGATGCGGCCAATGACATGCTGTCATCCTCGCATTCACTTCCTCCGAAGGAGACCAGATCGCTCGCAGCCGCAGAGGGACGCTGGTCAGGATGCAGGAAGAGAACTGGCGATTCCTCTCCATGTGGTGAAGGCGAGGCACGCGGGGTCTGAGCCGGCGTGAGCTCGCCTGTCACCACGCTCTTAGATCTCTTGCCCCGCTGCTTCTTCCTAGCAGGCTCTTGCGAGGAAGTAAGCGGGAGGGCGCGAGAAGCGGCGTCGCTCTCTGAAAAGAAAGCTAGCCGCGAGCGGAGGGAAGTGAGACTCATATTCCCGCAGTGGGAACATTCCGTCTCATTGAGCGCAGCCTCAGCGTGGGCGTGACCCAGGCACGAGACGCACTCAGCGTGAGTGTCAGCGGCGTGCAGAGGGGCTCTGCACGAGCGACAAAAACGCCGTGGCATTTGGAACAACGCCGTAGAAATTTGCTCTTAATTTGCTCTTTTAGATGTTCGCCGGATAGCAGCAGGGAATCAGCTCCGGAGCGTCAATCCGCCGAGCAGTGAAGATCCGCTGCGAGGCTCGTCAACGGCGAAGAAGAGGCTTGCTTGAGCGAAGTCTGCGTAGTCAGTCTCTGCGAAGATCAGAAGTCGTCGCTGAAGAAGAAGGATCTGAGTTCCCTATGGCGAAATGCTCGCTTATATAGCCAGATGCTCCGCCCCTTTTGGCGCGATCGGGCGCGAATCATCGCCATAGGTTTGTGCATCTCCGCTGCCGAGCCATTGGTTCGTTTCTTTAACACTGCACGAACCAATGGCCGTGCAGTTACACTGCGTTATTGAAATGCTTCAGTCTCAGGAGAAAAGGAGCTTTTCCCATAGCGTCTTTACAGACGCAGTACGAGTGAAAGTATCGAAAGGGAACCAGCCATTATGTAAAGCAGTTTATTGGCTGCTTATACAACATGAACCAGTCAGCTTGTGCCAAATAGTTTAATGCTGCGAAAACCATCGGTTTGCATTTAAGACCCATCAGCCTGCGCCATAGAAAGTTTCATGATGTTTGTTTTTAAGTGAATAGTAATGAAAAACAATAATTATTTATACCAAATAAAGTAGGATGGCTTTAGTTTTCCTCAAATTTGTTTGAAACTGGGACTGGAAGACTTTTTACAATACTTTATTCGATGTCATTAAGCTTGCCATGTGTGTCCTTAATACTGGCTGATTTCAAAGTCCCATCTGAGAGGACGAGCAGTCATCTGACGGCTGGAATTAATGAGCGGGGACCTGCAGTGGGTTGGCAGGTAGCGGGGGCACATGGAACAATGAGGCCTGTTGCTTGTAATCACTTGAAGCTGCTGTCATTAGTGTAGGCCTGATGCAGGACCAGCGTGGGCTCAGCGCAGAGAGGGCCAGGCAGGAAGTGTTGGCCAGCTGCTGCCAAGCTGTCATCAGGAGGGCAGACTGCTGAGGTGGGGTTGGGCGTGGTGGGGGGTGGGGGTGGGGGCTGAGGGTACCATTGCTGGAGCCGCTGGAGTCAAGGGCAGAACGTAGTGTCCTGATGCTTAGTGTCTGTTGTGTGAGAGTGTGTATGTGTCTGTATGTTGTGATGGTGTGATTTCATTGTGGCACTAGGCCACATTTTATATGTGTGAGATCGCTGATCAACACTTATTCTTTTGGCAACCAAGCAGAGACAAAATGGACCACCTCCTGTTGGAACACAACCTTTTTAGGTTCTGGTGAAATGTTTGTGCTATGTGATCTCTGTGTCTGTTATATTCATAAGCAAGTTTTTATCAAGATGATACTTATAGGCTGCTCCATAAAAATATACCATATGTCAGGATCTTTCCATGACTCACATTAAAAGTGTGAACTATGTATACACACCACAGAGATCCTGTGACTGAAAGAACTTATTTGTGTGTCAGCAACCTTGCACTCACCAATGTCAATATTAGACATCTTAACCAGATGAACAACATTCTTCAATGTCCTCCCCAGTGCTGGCTTAGCTGTGTTGTTAACATTTTTGAATGTCTATGTATCAACTGTTCTTTCCTCAAATCTGATTGGCTGAGAGGAGTGCAATATTCTAATGATATAACTCCAATCATTTCACCATATTTGTGCCACAAAATGTAATTTTGGAGGGGTTTTTTTATGTGAGAATGTACTTGTTTAGACTTCAAATATGCGGTTTGTTAATAAAAATAAGGTCTATTTGAAAATTTGCTTCAATGTTTTTAGAGATGTGAACTCCAGGGCAGCAGCGTGCATTCAGCGCTCATGAACCTGCCAAGAGCAGCCTTACCTTGGCCAGATCTTTGGGAATTTTGCTGCTGGCTCTGATGTGTCTACAGTGGTTAAACATGAGATATAATTTGTTAAATTTTGTAAATCTAATGGGCTGTCTTTGGTCTCATTAATGTTTTATCTGTTCCAGAGCAAATCGTGTTGACTGAAGGTGAAATCTCATCACGTTATATTTTATGTCAATTTAATGCTATATATCAGAGCACTGCCTTTGTACTTTTGACTGAATTGCCTAGCAACTTTTATGATGGCTGCATAATACAGTAAACTTTTAATACACTTATAAAATAGGCTTTCAGTGAAGCAACTCAACATTCCTTTGTTACTAATTCTAAAGTGACATTTTCTAATTAGTAACAGAGGCTTGGGCTCAGCTGTTAAACTGCCAAACTGAGAATTGAATTGGTGGCGGAAGAAAGTTGTTCACACAAAAGAGGGGTTTTGAAGACACACAATAGAACTGTAAATTGCACATTCCATAGGCGTAATGGTTTTCATCAAACTGTCGCCCTACACCTACCCTACACCTAAACCTAGCCCTCACAGGAGATTGTGCACACTTTTACTTCCTCAAAAAACTCATTGTGCATGATTTATAAGCCTGTTTCCTCACAGGGACCTAAGAAATGTCCCCACAAGGTCAAAATTTACTGGTATTATATCCTTGTGGGGACATTTGGTCCCCATAACGTGATAAATACCAAGTACACACACACACACACACACACACACACACACATAAACCTACTAAATCATGTATTAAAACTATTTTTAAAGTTTTCTGTGAAGGGCAGGTTTAGGGGTAAGATTAGAGTAAGGGTATAGAAAAAAAAAACATTTGTATTATATAAAAAATATTATTACACCTAGAGAATGTTCCCATAAACCATGGAAACCCAATGTGTGTGTGGGTATTAAAAACCAATGTATTGTTAGACATCCTAAACAGCACAGTATATGCCATGGAAATCTGTGCGTGTCCTATATGTCCTCCTAATATATCAGGACAGGGCTAAGCTGGTCTCTTAAGAGTCCTTATGGAAAGGTCTGGGAGAATGTTGGAGGTTCTTAGGAGAAAACCTCCTCAAGAGGAAAAACATAGCAGCGTGTTAAGTTATTAAGCCCCACTTTGGGCAGTGTGTGTGAAACAAGCTCCCACAAGGGTGGGTGAGAATCCCTTAACTCACATTACCCCTCCCCTTAGCTTTGTCTCTTTTTCAGGACTAGGTTAGAAGGGTCACCCTCTTCATGTGGATAGGTCCTTTGGCCCAATTACGCTGCTACAGTGCTCAATTAGCCACAATCCCTTCTTTTCAAGGTGATGTTTGAAAGGGCTTTACATTTTTTAAGGTCTAAAGAAAGAGCGGGGACCCCCAAAGTGAGATGAAATTAGGGACATAAACGGAGGCTCAACCTAAATCATTGTCTGTGAAGTGCTTGCTGTCCTCAAATATTCATACACTTCTCTCGCTCTTTATCTCTTTGTCTCCCTTACTTTAAATATCGAAGATGGCCCGGTTTTTCATATTTCAAAAACATTTTTGAAAGGGAATATTTGGTGTACTGTCCTTGAGGTTTATTTGGCAAATTATAGTGATATTTTCATAACATTCACCAGTATAAAATCGATAAATGGGAGATGACGAATGGTTCTCTGAATTCGCCTCTGAGGTGTGTGGTTAAAGAAGGTAGTTCAGGTACCCAAGCAAGGTCACTAGGCTCAATTAATTGTGGAATTAACAATATAATAGCAATATGGAGCGAGGCAGAAAATGTATTGTTAAACAGCAGGAGGTCTACAGTCATTGGCAGAACGCCCGCCGAAGGCCTGAGCTGGGCTTGGCATCCTCAGGGTTACATGGTCAGACTCTTAACCGCACACCTTCCTCAAAAACAATAAGTAACATTTTTCTGAGGTGCATTTGGAAGCATAAACTTTGATGGAAACTCTGCTGGCTGTATGGCATTAGATTCATGGCAAAGAACCAAGCTCACTCTTTCTCCACACACACACACACACACACACACACACACACACACACACACACACACACACACACACACACAAACACATTCATGCCCCGAGCAAGGTCCAAAAACCTCTGTGTCTGCCCATCCATCTCTCTGTGTTGGCTGCAGTGTTCAATGACTCACCTGCCAAACTTTTTGTCCTCTTGTACTGTAAAACCCTGCACCAGATGTAACAGAAACCCACTATTCATGTGTCAGATGTTACTAAACTGCATTGTGAAAATGACATCTCGTTATCTTGCAAAAGAATTATAATGACTGTAAGGACTCCTGTTTTCTTTCCACAGAAGAACAGATCTTGAGAAATGTTCAGCTTGGGATAGAACCGGGTGATGTTTCAAAGCTGTAAAGAAGAACAAAAGTTGGATCCCTGTCAGACTTGATCTCCAGATCAGGTATATAGTGTGATTTAAAATAATATTGGGGGATTTATGACATCCTTTTAATATTTTAATGATATTTTCCCACCGTCTATATGTATTGAAGATATAAGTGACCTATAGCTTTCAAAGAATCCGTGTATGGTATATTTTGCAGTGGTTAATCTTTTATTGCTCTCATGTGTGTTGATCTGTGCGGCTTATACTTCTTGCTTTTTACAGGCTGACTCGTCTGTCTCGTCGGAAGCAACACATGTGAACAGACGGCTAGCAGCATGGCTTAAAAAAGGAAAGAAAAGATCTTACATGCTTAACACTTAACTTGCATTCTGTTGTTTCTGTGCCCTGGTGGGAAATGATCTGTCTATGACAATAGTCAATACATCATTCCTGCTGTAAAAGCTGCTGTTATCAGAGCTGTGATGTCTACTTCTAATTTTACTAAAAAAGCACAACATGCTGTTTTTCAAATAGAAGAATCTTTAGTTACATATTGCAGTCATTCTATGAAATATGCCTTTTTCCAGTAAGATCTGTAGGATTATAGAATACAAAAAGTGCCATGCCATGCCTAATGAATTTGTTTAAGCATGCACAACTATTATGAAGGAACTTTTGGATAGGTCTCCGGTAAAAACTGATGTCGCTTCCTGTTCACTATATCATTTCAAATGACAGTTTACCAATTTGAGGCTAATAAGTAGTGTGAAATAAGGACATCAGAACAAACTCATAAACACAAATAAATTATATGGTGACACTTTACAATAATGTAAAAAAAATTTGTATGAACTAACAATGAAACACACTCTTACAAAAAATTTATTAATCTTATTTCATGTTCATTTAAACATTTATACATTATTATGCATACATTATTACAATTTAAAATTGTATCTGTTAGTAATATTTAATGGATTTGTGTTGGCATGAACTAAGTAGAATTGTTTTGTAGAATAATCCTTTCAGTAATAAAATTTAAATAATAATTCCAAAAATAATAATACAAAAAGAGTGAATGAATAAATGAATGAATCAATCAATCAATCAGTGAATCAATAATTGAATAAATAACTGCAGATTAAATAATAAAATCGACATAAATGTTCACATACACTACCAGTCAAAAGTTTTTGAACAGTAATTTTTTTTATTATTGTTAAAAAATGTTTTTATTATTATTATTATTATTATTATTTATTTTAGGATTCTTTGATTAATAGAAAGATCCAAAGATAAGCATTTATCTGAAATAAAAAGCTTATGTAACATTATACACTGTACCATTCAAACGTTTGGAGTCAGTATAATTTTTTTTTATTATGCATAATAATAATAATAATAATAATAATAATAATAATAATAATAATAAATGTTTTTGGAGCAGCAAATCAGAATATTAGAATGATTTCTGAAGGATCATGTGACTGGAGTAATGATGCTAAAATTCAGCTTTGAAATAAACTACATTTTAAAATATATTCAGATAGAAAACAGTTATTTTAAATAGTAAAAATGTTTCAAAATTTTACTGTTTTTGCTGTACTTTGGATATTGGTGCTTGGTGAGCAGAAGAGATGTCTAAACATTAAAATCTTACTGTTCACAAACTTTTGACTGGTAGTGTATGTACTTTGTAGGCTGGACCTTTGCCTTGACATAGCAATGTTAAATATACTTAACATTTAATAAATGAGGTAAAACACTTGGTGCAAACCTCACTGGAATGTTTTCAAAGTAGTTAGTGCCAAATGCAGTGTTATTATTCTCTATTTTCAAAACACACCATGAACATACAGCAGAAATTGCTGATGTTACCGTATTACAGTCTGACTCACATACCACAGCTTTAATCTTAATTTTTATCACATCCATCTAGTAGTTATATCAATAGACACCTCATCTTAAACTTTATACTATTAATCTCCTAATTTCGTAATTATAAACTCATACTTGGTATTTTAGTAGATGTCATCAAAGCCTTTATTGTGACTACAGTGATATATAACATTTATATGTCTGTGGTTGGGTGCTGGATAAGATCCCCGTGTGCTTTGTAATCCTGGCAGCATATGTCTTCTGGTTACATTCTATTACAGGTGTCTAACTACCTCCATATTACAACTGTCACTGTTATTCTTATAGGAGTGGCATGCAGTTAACCCAAAATCAAAGCCTGTAATTTGTGGCTGATGGTGCACTTTGAGATCAGGCCAATCTCACTGCTCCAGGCGTCTATGAGCGAGACTTGATTAGGCCAAATTACATATGGGAGCTAGTGCTGTAACCACAGCTCTGTTCAGGGTGAAAGTGAGTGAGTATGTGGGCTTTGGGTGTGGTGTATGTGCGCACCGCCTCGTGATTTATGCACATTCATATGCAAAGCAAAAGCCCAGTATGCTATTCAGTTACTTGTTTAGATTGTTGACTCGTAATGTTCTATCAATTTGTTACATTTACTTATTTGATAAGTAGCCATGTTTGCCATATGTGCACCCCCCCTGAAATCACTGCGGTGAGAGGAACAACTGTTTTGAATCTCGAGTCAACCCTGGCTCCCTGTTTTATCTGCGTAACAAGTGCCGTCAAAAGCCTAGGGGTAAACGCGGCAGATTGTATCAGAGCTCTGGTGCAGATGAGAGGGTGGAAGCAGGTGGGGGGAACGGACAAAATCTGGGCCTGGACTCCATGTGGCTTTCTTAACACTACCACACAACATGCACACTGCAAACTTGATCAGACATTAGATGCATTGCTGCAATTTTTTAAAAGTGATATGTCATGTTTAATTTATTTTTATATCGCTTCAATACAGCATATAGAGATGAACTAGCAAAGTCTTTACAAGTAGAAATATGCACTCTATCTACTTAAACTAGCACACTCTGCTTTGTACCTTCAAATGTACAAATAATAATGGCAGAGCCATGACCTTGTGGGAGCGCGGCGACATATAGCACAGCTGTGGCTTAGGAGATCTGAGTTCACATGTTGAATCAGAGTTCAGAAACCATGGCCAATACTTATATATGGACGATGTACAGCAACACGCTTGACAATGAAATACATAGCTTATAAAACTAGGAATCAAACTGTTTCAGTAAAATATAATCTTGTGTGATGCATCATGCAGGGACTTCTGAGAATGTTCTTTGACTGTTTTTCGCTACCTGATCTCATGATGAAATCTGTGGGAACTTTTTTGCAAGATGCGAAATACATACCAATAAGTACACATCACAGAGCCACTCAACGGATGTTGAGTCAGAACAGCGGTAACATACAAGACCAACGTCACATAAAACGTAGCATATGTACATTCATCTGTTCTAGGGAAAAAACAAACACTCTTTTAGTTTCACTCAGTGGACATTCAAATATGTCACGAAACGTATATGGCGGTACGTATTTCTCGTCTTACGAAAAAGTTCCCACAGGGACGTTTTCATCATGAGATCAGGTTGGTTTTTAAGTTTTTCATGTAAAATGTGGGAGTAATTGACTGTATAATTAAATGTATTTTCGATTTTAATGTGCTAATTCATATTTTTTTACTTTCTGTAATGCATATCTAACAGTATATAAAAATATATATATACTTTTTTTCTTGGTATGTGACATGTTAACCTACAATTAACCAGTTAACAGTTATTTTACTGTAGCAATCTTTTCCTCTATTTTTTTTTTTTTTTTTACAATGTAATTAAAAAAACTCATTGTATTGTAATTTTTTAAAGTGTATTTACAATTTCATAGCTTATGTTGTACACTCTAAAAAATGGGTTAAAAATATGGACAAATCCAGCAATTGGGTTGTTTTGACCAAGCGGTTGGGCCAACTATTACTTTAAAATTACTATATTTGTGACCCTAGACAACAAAACCAGTCATATATAAGCTTTCCATTGATGTATGATTTATTAGGATAGGACAATATTGGCCGAGATACAACTATTTGAAAATCTACAATCTGAGGGTGCAAAAAAAATCTAAATATTGAGAAAATTACCTTTAAAGTTGTTAGTACTTAAGTTCTCATCTTTAAGTTCTTAGCAATGCATAGTACTAATCAAAAAACAGTTTTTGATATATTTTCGTGGTAGGAAATGTAAAAAATATCTTCATGGAACATGATCTTTATTTAATATTCCAATGATTTTTGTCATAAAAGAAAAATCGATCATTTTTACACATACAATGTATTTTTGGCTATTGCTACAAATATACCCATGCTATTTAAGGCTGGTTTTGTGGTCCAGAGTCACATTTATTGTTTTAATCGAACCCAAAATAGATTGGAAAGCAACATTTATTAATATGTTCAATAGATGATCATTTATTAATAAGTTGAATAAATACTAATTAAATAATTAACCTTTTTTATTGTTTATTAATAAATGTTTACTTTTTGATTATTGGTTATGCTTCTAGTAATTATGTGTCTGATTTTTAATTTACAACCTATTTTGGGTTAATTTTAAGCCAGCCATGTAGTAACTTTTTCCTGAATGCAGAAGTCTCCTCCACCTCATAAAGTATTTATATAGTTCTAGTCAAACTTATGCACAGCTTAACCCTACACACATTTTTATATTTAGTTACAGTATATTTAAAGTTTCAGTTTAATTAATTCAGTCAAGCGTTTTACCCCGTTTTAACATGGCTTTCTATGGAGACCGGAACAGGAGAGCACCCAAACGGAAGTTAGTGAATTTATGAGTTAAATAAAACTACCCAAAAGGCCACTAGGTCAAAACAACCTAGTCACTGACCTTATCCATATTTCAACCAGCACTGGGTTTTTAGAGTGTAACTTTTACATATTAAAAACGATATATAAGAAGATTTTAAATGATTCCGTTGATGTTTTAGTGTTTATACTTGTTCTAATTTAAGTCAGCTGTGAAGGTAAAAATAATATGCACTTCTCTTGAGATTATGTTTTGATGAGAATATGATTTCCCAGAAGATTAATTATATTCTAAATAAGTCTGTACTTTTAAACTGTATTATTTTCCACTTTATTGATAAGCGCTAAAGCTCAGGGGGATAAGCAGTGCTGCTAAGGAAGCCCCCTCTTGACACACACACACACACACACGCACACACACACCTTTCACATCTCATCTCTTCTTGAGGAATTAGAGAAGAGACAAAAGGCTGAACATTCTTTAAGTCCCGTTGGGCGGTGAATAGGAACGTTTCACGTGTCAGAGGAGTGGTGTTTCCTATAGATTCATTAGCCTCTTCATCCCCCCCTCTCCCGCTTCTCCCTCCTTCCTTGCCTGGGCCCCTTTCACTTTCTGTCACTTTTCTCTCTCACCCTCTCGCTCCCCCAGCTTTTTCTTTTTGTTTGCTGTCTACAAGAGGGTTTTTAGCACAAGCAGTGTTTGTAATTAGCTCCTAGTGCTGTGCTGGAGCATGTTGAGGTGGCTGTTTATACGATGAGCAGGTCCTCTTTCTCACAGTTACTGTGAAGCTAAAACAAAGGTCTGCCTTTTTTCCTCAGACAGGGTGAAGTGAAAAAAACGGGGCTACAATATGTTCAGAAGGGCCCCTGGAAAATATTACCGAGCTGTTTTATTAACAATAAGTGGAGTTTGCTACTGAAATGATTGTAAAATGTTTCTGAGACTCTTTTGTTTGTTTTGCTTGTTCATTGATTATAGGAATAGCAAACCCAAAAATGAAAATACTCATCCTTGTGTCATTCAGAACCAGCTTTCTTTGTTTTATTTGTTCACACTAATGTCAGCCATATCTTTTTATACAGTTTGGGCCCTATTGACTTTCATTGTAAGAACAGACATTTTCAAGTACTTGTATACTTTCGAGTGTATTGAAATTGGGAACTCCTACATTAGGCTATTATTCACATGATATTTCCCACTCATTATTACTGTATACAATGCTTCACTTCCTGAAACTATATGGTCTGTTTTCTGCGGACACGTTCAGCAAATTTCCATCGTCCCTCTCTGGGTCAGAGTTCACTCTCTCTGGGAAAGCTGTGGGCGTTATTCTCAAAGCCTTTTTTAAAATCCATCCACTGTTTTTTCTTCCTCCTTTTTTTTGTCTTCTTCCTTTTTCACAAGCATTGCATTTACTACAGCACTGCCGGAGCAATCCATTATTGTGTCATGGTTCTTGGTCCATTGCGGCCCAGCAGAATGGCACTACAGCTTGTTTTAATTTTAGCTGGGGAAAGCCAGGACCACCGCTCCAGTCCCCCGCTTCTCCAGATGTGCCTTGATCAAGGGAAGTTGACTAAGCGCTTTGTGTCCTTTAAGACACTAATGTGATTATGTCACATATTTTCAGCTGATTCCCATCGCTATTGGTCTTTGTGTGGGGTCCTCTACTCAATGGTCTCTATCAGGCCTGCAAGCGGGGAGATTTTTCTCTTTGCAAAGTCTGGTTCCTAGCCAACCTGTGTAAATTGACTGTGTGAGTGTGTGTGAGAATATGCACACTAATGTGAATTTGGTTAAAATGACATGCAAGGGAGTAACTGTGTTGTATTTTGTACTTCCGCAATTCAAATGACACAATATATTGAAATTAGTAACAAGGAGTCACATGATACTGGCCAAAACGATTCTTATTCTCACATATATTAATAATAAACATTTCATTTGTATTCAGTACTTATGTTCGGGTTGTGTCAAAGGCTATTGTCAAGCTAAATCTAACTAATTATCAGCTGTGTGTGCAGCCATGTTTATTTACATTGCAATGCAGTGTGGGTGTCAAGTATCTGTTAGAACAAAGATGTTTATCAAAAACAAGAGCCTACACTAGATGCCCCGGAAGGTCTGAAAAACATTCATTGGGTTTTGAGAGTGAAAGTTGAGCAGCAAATCTTGTTTCCTCAGAATCTATGTTTGAGATAAAAATTATGGCATTCTTATCTAATATTACTCTATCTGAAAAGTGATTATATCGGGCACTATTGATATGATGTAATGTGTGACATTGCCACAGGTGTAAGTTTGTCATTTCTGTAGTCAGAACATACAACAAAGGGGTTCAAGCACATAGTGCTGAAACCACTGTTAGAATGGTCACAGATCAGAGAGCTCCTTGTAAACTGATGCAGACCAAACCATAAGTCGTAGAGACTTGAAACTTGGAGGGATGGTAGTACGCAACACCGCCTACAATGTGACCAAGGATCGTCCCAATTGGCCTGACGGGGGTGCTACAGCGAGCAAAAGTAGGAAATCGCTCGTAACCAGATTCGATCGTAAGCCTGGTGAAACTTTCAGGTATTTTGCATTTTTAAAAAAACCTAGTCTAAGGTTTTTAACCTGATTGGAACCAACCCAGAAAGATGCAGAAAGATTCAGCTTAAACTTTCGGCTCAACATCACAAAGGGACTCCAAACATTTGAAAGGGGCAGGGCCACTTTTAGTAAAATGCCTATGACTCCTGAATGGAATGAGATATCTTCACCAAACTCAAAACACTTATGCAAGAGCACAATCTGAGGTCACAGGGGGGGAAATTGTAGAGCTTGGACACTTGGTGGTGCTATTAAAGGGGAAAAAAAACAAACATAAAAATGGCTATAACTGCCATTTGAACTTTCAACTTGAAAATCGGTGTGCACGGTCTTGGTTCAAAGTGCGACAAGTGTCTATAAGGAATTTTAAGCAAGGTTAACAGAGCCCATTGGGGACAAAACTTGGTGGGCCTGTTCGACTCATGCCCCCAAAGGTCTAAGGGAAATTTTAAAGAAATCAGCCACTAGGGGACGATATCACATTTATCAAGGACGCAAATGATTCAATATGATGTTGCTATCATACAATAAAGCTCCTCATTCCGGACAACTTTGCCTCTAGAACCACTGCTGTAAATCAAATGATTTGTTAAATGACTGAGGAGATATCAGAAACCTACTTTTTAACAAACTACACAAAAATAAAGGTGCTTCACAATGCCATAGAAGAACCCTTTTTGTCTAACATCTGAAGAACCTTTCTGTTTCACAAAAGGAAAGAAGGTTCTTCAGATTATAAAAAAAGTAAGAAAGAGATTGTTCTTTAAAGAACCTTTGACTGAATGGTTCTTTGTGGAACCAAAAATGGTTCTTCTATGGCAGGGGTGGGGAACCTTGATCCTCGAGGGCCGGTGTCCCTGCATAGTTTAGCTCCAACCCTAATCAAACACACCTGAACAAGCTAATCAAGGTCTTCAGGATACAGGTTGGTATCTTTTTTTTTTTCAGGGTTGGAGCTAAACTCTGCAGGGACACCGGCCCTCAAGGATCAAGGTTCCCCACCCCTGTTCTATGGCATCGCTTGAAGAACCTTTTAAGCATGTATGAAAAAATACATTATTTAGGGAGCTTGTACCCACCTAAAAACCTTTATTTTTAAGAGTGTAGTCCTAGATTTTTTGCTCAATCTAAAATAAACAAACAAACAAACACTGTAGTACAATTCTCTGGACTTTCAAAAAAAAAAAAAAAAAAAAATTGAAATTTACCCTTTGGAAGGCAATAATGGGTTAGTTTTGAAAAGGGGCCTCTCCAAATTTATCCCAAAATCCTATAATGCCTAAAGGAAAACTCAAAACTTAACGAAACCTGGTAAGCACCTGAGACAGGTGATTCTAAACAAACATGCAAAAATGTAAGGAGTTCGGAGCACAGCTGGCGCTATAACAGTTAATTAGTGGATTTACCAAAAAAAATGCTTTTTGAAATCATTTAGGTGGGAACAACTTACAAGCTCGCTAAATAATGTATTTTTTCATATGTGCTTAAAAGTTTCTTCAAGCGATGCCATAGAAGAATCATTTTTGGTTCCACAAAGAACCATTCAGTCAAAGGTTCTTTCAAGAACCATCTCTTTTTTACCTTTTTATAATCTGAAGAACCTTCTTTTGCCACAAAGAACCTTTTGTAAAACAGAAAGGATCTTCAGATGTTTAAGGTTCTTTATGGAACCATTTAGACAAAAAAGGTTCTTCTATGGCATCGTGAAGAACCTATATTTTTAGAAATGTAATTATTGATGATGCCAGAGTTATCTATGTAAACAAGACACGCTGAATTTTATATTGCTGTACAGTTATGACTGAAAATATGGTCACAGCATTCACAAAATGAATGACACAAATGCTGGATCTGACCAGTGCCAAAAGAGTGAATGGACTCAGTGTATTTGGAGTGACTCATACATTATAAAGCGTTACAGTATAATGCAGATAAGAAAGAAAACGATGGGGCCACCAACAAAGGTAGCTATTACCGGTTTACTAGGAGACTTACTGTATAGTACAGCTTTCTCTGTCTATATAATTATTTACTATTTGGGAATTCTGTTTTCACAAAGGAACGAAAAATTGAGAGGATCGCTAAATAAATGGCTTTGATGGGATAAAGCATGAGCAGAATTTATGATTAAAAACTTGGCACTGATGCTTGTTGAGTAAAAGAGAGAGAGTTGTGGTGAATTTAAAAGAATCCAGTGAATAGAATCTGGACCCTTCAGGGCTTTCAAGGCTTTGAGGTGTCAGGTCACAATTCTTGAAATGATGGGACAGCTGATGTGGGTTATTTTTTTATTTTATTTTAAATGTGAGACACCGTTGGAGTGCAGCTCACTCCACTTCTATGAAAAGATGAGATGTGTTCTGAAAACACTGAGCACACAGGCTTTAAAAAGCAACCTTGCTGTTTGAAGGCCTTTCCCTCCTCGAATGAAAGCTATTGAACAGTCCCTGAACCTCCCCCTTTCGCCCATCCATTTGGTTGGTTGGCGGGGAGCACTCTCATAATTAATTGCATTTTTTAGTCGATGAATGTAATATTGGTTCATAACACATTGAGCAAAGAAGGAAAGAGATTCGAGTTGCTGGATTATGTGTCCATTTACAATGGGATACCTCACATTGACGAATACCTCATTGTTTGAAATAAGTGTCTGCCTCTCAAGGTTGGTTTTTGTATAACCTGAAGAGCGGGCTTGTTCTTCAAATGTCTCATAAATAAGTGCAGCATATATATACACTGCCGGTCCAGGGATGCGTTTCCCAAAAGCATTGTAAGGATAAGTACATCGTGGAAGCTATTGGTTTATGATGCTTTGGGGAAATGCAGCCCAGATCATTTATTCATTTACTGAATGAAAATACATTTTTGAGTGTCTTCAAACTGTGCTGAATGTTGTAGGCCAAAGGTTAATTTATCTCTTTCTTATCTCACACAGATTTCTTTCCGGAAATTAACATTGCAAACAATTCTCCTATGACCTTCGCCTTATCATATTTCCAGGCATCTCTGTACACGCTGCAGAGTCATCATAGGCTAAGGTTCATGCCACATTACTCTGTCAATAGTGACACTGACCTGTTTGACCTGCGTCTCTGTATATTAGAGAATAGAGAATCGTACTTTATACGACATTAGTGAGCAATGGTCTTTTCTTAGTATTACCACTGGAGAATGTTATACTGTAAAAGGTTTTGGTCCCACTTTGGCCATATTAGGTGGCTTTAACTACTATGCACTTACATTCAAAAATGTAAGTACAATGTACTTATTGTGTTATTGAGGTGGGATACAGGTAAGGTTAGGTTTAAGGTTGGGTTAAGGTGTAAGGGATGGGTCAACAGTGTAACTATAAATGTCATTACAGAAATTAATTACTTATGTAATTACATAAAGGTATTTTTTTTTTAAAATATAAGTATAATGTAGATTAATTAAAATAGTAAAAAAAAGTAAAAATGTCTGCTTACCCCTTTTTAGGTGTACTTTTACATATAACATTTTACAATTGTTCATTCATTGTAAAAAGTAAGAAATTATGTTAAATTGTACACTTTTTATTGGGTGGAAAAGGTTACTTTTGCATTACTTTTTCTCTCTGTCTGCTAACTAATGTCATAATTTAGACTACCAGTCAAAAGTTTTTAAAGCCTGCATTTATTTGATCCAAAATGCAGCAAAAGCAAAATAAAACAAAAGTAAAAAAAATTTACTATTTAAAATAACTGCTTTCTATTTGAATATGTTTTAAAATGTAAAAAGTCTTCAGTGTCACATGATTCTTTAGAAATCATTCTAATATGCTGATTTGCTGTTCCAGAAACATTTTTATTAGTTCTATCATTATTTAAAACAGCACTTTTTTCAGGATTCCTCGCTGCTTAGAAAGATCCAAAGATCAGAATTTATCTGAAACAGACAAACAAACAAAAAACTTTTATAACATTATACACTATACCATTCAAAAGCATGGAGTCAGTATAATATTTCATTTTTTTCTAATAATTCATTCTGGAAGGGGATAAATTATAGAAATTAATATTTTTATTAAGCAAGAATGCTCTAAATTGATTAAAAGTGATGATAAAGACCAATTATTTCTATTTTAGATTCTATTCTGTTCTTCTGAACTTTCTATTCATCAAAGAAATCAGAAAAAAATCTGCTCAGCTGTTTTCAACATAAACATAATAATAATAATAATTTAATAATAAATGTTTTTTGAGCAGCAAATCAGAATATTAGAATGATTTCTGAAGGATCATGTAACTGGAGTAATTATACTAAAAATTCAGCTTTGAAATCAAAAGAATAAATTACATTTTAAAATATATTCAATTAGAAAACAGTTATTTTAAATAGTAAAAATATATCAAAATTGTACTGTTTTTGCTGTACTTACAATCAAATAAATTCAGGCTTGGTGAGCAGAAGAGATCTTACTGTTCAAAAACTTTTGAATGGTAGTGTAGTCACTCTCATGTGATTTCAAACCTCTATGAATTTTTTGATGATATTTTGAAATTATATGTGGATGAGTGCATGATGTCCGAATTTAAATTTTAGGAACCTCTTTAAAACATTTGCTGAAAACCTGATCTCTAAATGTTACTAATAAAAATGACACACTGTAGAACAGGGGTGCTCAACCCTGTTCCTGGAGATCTACCTTCCTGCAGAGTTCAGCTCCAACTCTGATCAAACACACCTGAACCAACTTAGGACCTGAAGAAGCACTTGATAATTACAGACAGGTGTGTTTGATCAAGGTTGGAACTAAACTCTGCAAGAAAGTAGATTTTCAGGAACAGGGTTGGGCACCCCTAACCTAACACTGTTCGGGAGGCAGACACACTCTGTCAGTTTAAATCTAGATTAAAGACACATCTCTTTAACCTGGCTTACACATAAAATCATTAACACATTTCTATAATTCAAATCCGTTAAAGGATTGTTAGGCTGCATTAATTAGGTCAACCGGAACCGAAAACACCTCCCATAACACCTGATGCACTCGTTGCATCGTAAAAAGAATGGCATCTACGCTAATATTAGTCTGTTTCATTCTTATTCCGAGGTCACCGTAGCCACCAGATCCAGCCTGTATCCGGATCAGATGGTCACTCCAGTCCCCCGGATCCAGTCCGTACCCAGCTTAGATCATGGATCACCACCTAGAGATGACTTCAATAGCCGTGGATGTCAACCAGATGAGCTCCAAGGCGGATCACCAATAAAGACCTCGCCAACCTTGACGGCCATCGGCACTACACCACAGGATCCTGATGAGTTCTCTACAATCAGACATTGGTACAAACTGTTGTTTGGTCTGGCCAGAGGAGAGCTGGTCCCCCGACTGAGCCTGGTTTCTCCCAAGGTTTTTTTCTCCATTTCTGTCACCTGTGGAGTTTTGGTTCCTTGCCGCTGTCGCCTCTGGCTTGCTTAGTTGGGGACACTTTCCAGCGATATCGTACACTATTTGAACTGAACTGACGATGATATCACTGAATTCATTGATGAACTGCTTTTAACTGAAAATTGATTGTTACAATAATGCGTTACTTACACACTATTGTGCTGTTTAAATACTGTGCAGTTGCTTTGACACAATCTGTATTGTAAAAGGCGCTATATAAATAAAGGTGACTTGACTTGACTTGACCCCTGCTCTAGAACTACAGTACCCATAATGCTTCACTACACTGCATGCCTAGTTTAAATGTACCACATTTTCCCCAGTTTGAGGAAGGGAGGGGTATTTGTCAGTAAATAAATTAAATAAATAGAAATAATGTACTGTAAAGTAAGTAATGCATCATAATATGATTATGTAATGCTCACCACTCCCACACTGTTTGAAATTTTCAATGTTTTTTTTTTTCTTCTTGCAGATAGTGTTTTAGATATTGGTCAGCCAGTGGTAAGCCAGGTCAGTAGGGATTTGTGCCGTGCGTGGCGGAAGCGTGCTAGCTCTGTCTCTCTGCCATTAGAACAGAGGGATAAAGTGATCAGTGCCTGTGTCACAGAGAGGGGGAGGAATGAGCATGGATGAATGGATAAACACAATTCTTTGGGCCAAGCTTGTGCTTATTGAGTGCAAGGCCTCAGCACGTGTGTCATCGAGACACTGGGATTACAGCTGCTGTGTTCTGAACTTTGCATTGCTGCAAACTGGATAATCCATCCGTGGACAGTTTGTTAACAGCAAGAGCCACTTTCTGGGTTCATCAGTGTTGGGAACAGATTAGCGCAGGGTAGTGGATCTCATATGCCCTGGTCAGAGGCCATCCCTGAAGGGCTTAAGGGATTACGGCACAATGAATTTTCTCTCACACACTCATTCCAATCCCGACTGATATTTAGTCAAACTAAGTCTTCACTGGATGAAATATTGGAACCGCCCACAAAGCTTTATTTCGCAATTAAGGTAGCATTTCATGTCTTCGGGCTGTAAAGATTGTTGTTGAGGCACACTTCCACAAATACGACAGCCTGGATCTCACTCTATCAATGACAGACTTGACATTATTAAGGTTTTTCAGGCCTGCTGTGTGGACACAGTCTTAGATATCTCCTTCCAGCCATCATACTCCCAGGATTGAGACTGATCTCCAGTCAGCACAGTTGTCCAGTTGTACTCGGGCCACTTTGATTACCTCCAGTAGCTTCCTCACCGCAATCGTATAAGGTTGGGGGGGTTTGGGGTCGGAGGCTAAGTCCCTGTTTAAAGACACCACAAGCCCGCTGCATCAACAGACAGGCCATTTGAGCACAGGGCCTAGGATGAGATGTAATTTCCCATCTGCTTTATGGGCAGTTCTGATCCCTGGGCTCTTGTCAGCGAAGCCCTCAGTAAAGATATCATCAGTAATATAAGGAGGACTCTGGCAATACTCAGGGCCTTAAAAGGCACTTTGCTTTTGCTGGCTCTCTTGAATGGCTTAAGGAAAGGGAGAGCACAGGTCACGAGTAAACGGTTTGCAAACACTATATCGGATTGCACACATTAAGTGGCTTAAAAGAGAGCTCAAACATTCAATTACAAATATGTGACTTCCGACTGAAGCGCTCCAAATATGCAGCCGCCCTAAATTATCATGCTGAAACGCAGAGAACTGGTGCCTGACATCCGCATGATCGTAAAATTCATCTGTTAGACAGATGAGCCACTTTAGTGCTCATCGCCTTTTCAAACACTTCGATAGGAGCCTGTTCTGAACATTCAAAACAAGGAGCTCTGTATGCACTATAAACGTCCGTTGAGACTATATAGTCATTCTTTGAATCAAATCCATTAAAAAAACACCCAATCAAGTCCTAAGGTAGTAGTTGATGAAAATCCTTGGATTTGTAATTCTTGTGCACCCTCTAATACTTTTTGAAATGTTTATGAGTTGGAATATTTGGAAAGAGCTCCTGCGATTGTCGTCTGTATTCGTAGCGCGCTTTTGTGCAGGAGTTTTTTTGTTTCGCTCATTACGGCCCAGCAGAACTTTGGCGTGTATAATGACTTATGAGCACCCCGTTAAGTGAAGTATGTACTAAACAGCATGGGTTCTGGCCTGGTGAGTAGTTGCGGGATCTCTAATATGAAACATTAACTTGGCTCGACCGCAGCATCACAACACATGTTATTGTTTGTTGCCAAACTGCTCTTTAATTGAGAACAACAGTAAATCTGAGGTAGAGTAATTGGCAGACTACTTGGGAACATGTGTTCACATCCAATGTCGAAGTTTGCATGGGTTAGTTTTGCTACTGCTGCTGATGCTGTTTGCGGTCAACGTATTTCAAATCTTTTGACAACTGCTGGAAGAAAAAGTCTCGATTCATGATTCCAAGGGAACGCTCTGAATGAGTCTGCAGCCGTAAATTATTTCTGTATTTTTCGGTTGCTCATAGTGCTCATTTATTCATTATTAGGGTAGTGGTCGCTGCTCAACTCGCATTCGCAAAGCCAAGAGCGCATGATCGTTTTGCTTTAGCAGTTGTGTTTGTTTTTCTGAACCCAGGCCTCTTCCTGAGAGCCCTGACCAAGACAGATAAAACGGGGAACTGTCATAAGATTATTCCACTAT
The DNA here is from genome assembly GCF_049309525.1 of Garra rufa. Classification (NCBI taxonomy): domain Eukaryota; kingdom Metazoa; phylum Chordata; class Actinopteri; order Cypriniformes; family Cyprinidae; genus Garra; species Garra rufa. The sequence continues at coordinate 26,362,832 of NC_133371.1, read as the reverse complement.
GAGTAAATATGAGTTGTATTTGCACAGGTGACTTCATTTTCTGGCTTTCAGGCGTCTTCCTGGAATTTGCCTCCATCCCGTTTCAGTTCATCTCATCTCACAAATCAGAGCCATGCATCCCTTTTCCTGCCTCTCTCGCATTACATTTCCGCTGATTTTGGCCACTATCTCTTTCTCGCTTGTTTTCCTAAACCGCCGTCGACACTCCCCCTCCCTTCTCACTCTTGCGATGTTTCATTATTAGTTCTTCATAATCTTTTCTCCTTGGCCCTGATCTTGATCTTGTCCTCCTTGGTTTCCCTCTGTATTTTTTTAAACTCACTTGTTTCATGGCTTTCTTCCCAGCAACTTCTCTTCGAGTTTATATTCCTCCTCCATATTGTGGAGAAAAGCCATCCCTCTCTCTCTGTTCAGCCTTACCAGCCATTCTGCTTAGGAAACCCAGCTGTTTCCCTCTGTCCTCTGTCTCTCCCTCTCACTTTCTGGCTGGGTTTCAAATGGGCGGATTGCACTTAGAGCAATAAAAAAGTCTTTTGAGCTGGATGACTGTTTGTGTGAGTTGCATACCCAGATGTGTCTCCTCAGCCATGATACATTTCTTGTGTAAAACATTCTCATTAGTTACTCAACACTCCTCATTCCGGGCCGACAAGGGTTTCCTGATGACAGTTCCCCACCCGTCCACCCTCCAGCGAACCTCCTACCATGAGTTCTCCTCTCTTTTTCTCTCTCTGACTCTGACTTTCTGTCCTCTGCGCCCCAACTATTGCGGTCCATCACCCAGCAGAAATTGAAGTTTGCCTTGGTCCACCATATGCACTCAGCCAAGTCAATTTAGTTGGGAGCCTTAACGATAGAATTAGACTGTAATCCCCTTTAAGCTTCACTATGCTCTTGACATCATGGAAAGAGGTCTGCAAAGCCAATGTCATCATTTGATGTTGCTTAACTGTTTCACTGACACTTTGGATACCAACTATATGATTTGCACACTGTGAGTCAAAGCATGGTCAGAGCCTTTAATGTTCCATGCTCCTTGAAAGGAAGAAAGGGCTCTAGCATTTAAATAACAGAATACTGTTAAATTATGTTTTAGCCCATAATGTATTTAGCTAAATATGCTTTTTAAATCAGGATTTTCCAATATTAGAATGCAGCTCTTAAGTTTTTTACTTATTTTCCAGTTAAATACCTAAAACTCATTAACAACAAGGTAAATTTAAAGCAGCAATGCATAATAAGATATATACTAACACTAATATATAAATATAGTCTTAGTGTATTATGCATTGCTGCTTCATTCAATTTACCTTGTAAATGATTTTTAGATTTTTTAACTGGAAAATAGGTCATAAATGTCATTCTCATTAGTGTGTATATACAATTGAAGTCAAAAGTTTATATACACCTTGCAGAATTTGCAAAATGTTAATTATTTTACCAAAATAAGATGGATCATACAAGATGCATGCTATTTTTCATTTAGTACTGACCTGAATAAGATATTTCACATAAAATACATTTACTTAGTCCACAAGAGAAAATAGTAGTTACAATTTAAAAAAATTGCCCGGTTGATTCTTAATACTGTGTTGCTACCTGAGTCATCCACAGTTGTGTTTTTGTTGTTTTGTGATAGTTGTTCATGCGCAGTTAAACTGCCTGTTGTTCTTCAGAAAAATCCCTCAGGTTCCGAAAATTCTGTTTTTGTGTATTTGAACCCTTTCCAACAATGACTGTATGATTTTGAGATCCATCTTTTCAGACTGAGAACAACTGAGGGACTCATATGCAACTATTACAGAAGGTACATATGCTCAAGAAGGAAAAACGATGCATTAAAAGCCAGGGGTGTAAACTTTTGAACAGAATGAAGATGTGTACATTTTTCTTATTTTGCTTTAGTACTGCCCTTCAGAAGCTACAAAAGATACTTACATGTTTTCCAGAAGACAAAATAAGTGAAATTTACCCTGATCTTCAAATTCAAAAGGTTTTCACCCCCTTGATGCATCGTGTTTCCTTCTGGAACATATATAGTTTACATGCCACATCTGGACATGTGTATGCTATGGCTCTCTACTCAATAACTTGATTATTAATAATAATAAAAAAGTGCTTCTCTGATCAATAAAATATAATTTTCATAAAATTCTGACATTAAACTGTACAACATATGTATCCCAAAATACAAAAAACATCATGATCTTGCTCTTTGTTACACGTTCTGCACATTTACTATTCTAATGAATAATTTGTACCTGTTTAAACATTCTTGTCTCTCAATAAATATTGCAAATCTTTTTTGCAATAAATCATAAATCATGTGTTTTTTTTATTATACTTTGGTGTATTGTAATAAAGCAGTGTTATGCACAGTATATCCCACTGTTCACAACAACACATTTTCCATATTCTTAAAGGTTCTGTCAAAAGATAGTTTTTGACTTTGACTCAGACTGTTTAATCTTGTTTGTTCTTAGTTTCACAGTTCTTCTTGTTCATGAAGTCAAAGCATCAACGAAACAACCTGATGAGACCACTCACATCCCAAAAGGGTGTCCTGTCCTTCCGTATGACATTGAATAAGTCCAGGACACAGGTACGATACATCACAGACGGCCTGCCAACTATAAACTATAATCACATGACCCATTCCACCCCCACCTCCAATATTGTGTGTGTCCTCTGAACTTTGACAATCGGTTTAAAGTGTGTGCTGTTTTTGATAGTGCAAGATAAATCGAGTAAATTTCATCCATTTTGTAATACCTCAAAAAGCTCTAGAAAATGTGGCCCATTTCTGTGCAACAAATCATTTTTGTGCTCCATCACGCTGTTGGATGTATTATTTATTAAATTGCTTTATTTAGGGACTCCTTTAACATTTAAAAGCACCCTTTTCAGTGTAATTCAGGTCACATCTTACATAATGAACAAATGACCTAACTCCTCTGCAGCTGCGTGTGAATCGCATCCACATCTGATGTTGCGCTGGACTCGTGCAGAGGTCTCCGTACCCAACCGCCAGTGCAAGCTCCATTTCAGGAATGCAAATGCCTCAGGCTCTGACAGCCTGTGATTTATCTCCTCATCTATCCTTGCACACATCTGCCTTTGCCCTTGTGTCTGCCTGTTGCTCATTCCACCCTCCCTTTCTCGCTCCCTCCCTCTCCCAGGAGGCCAGGGACTCCCCTGCCTGCCCTCGGAGTTCGCCCAGGGCAGCGTTACAGCCGTCTCTGACCCCGCCACCCACCACTCCTCACCCGCCGTCCTGCCAGGGTCAGACGGTGCAGTGGCGGGATAAGAGGTCCCTTCTCCCGGAGGAGAGTGGCTCTGAACTGCCACAAGCGCCGGTGTGAGTCTGTGAGCCGCTGCCACTGCAGCCTGCTAAGTGCTTTACAGTACAGCATGAAAACACAAGTGACCTAATAACCACACTCGCTCTCTGTCAACAAGGATTACGCTCTGCCTGGAGTAAGAGGAGGCTGCTGGCAGGCAGGCAGCGCTGTGTGTGCGTACATGTGTGTGTGTGTGGACAAACAGAGATGCAGGTTAGTTCTCCTCCTGACAGAGCTGCAGGAGAGCATCACAAGAGCTGCAGCAGGGCCGTCGAGCCTCCCAATGGAACGCTCCCAAAACCCCCCGTCTAAGAGCTTTAAACAACTGCTTACAATTCCACAGCGTCTATGCTGCTCCTTTCTCAACAGGCAGTGCGAGCAAGGACGTCTGCGGGCTCTCCACTGTTTGTCTCATCTTCATGGCCTCTGGCCCCACACGCAAACACACACACGCGCTCGCGCTTCTCGAAAACCGAGCCCCCTACACCTCGCGCGCCACCCCACCCTGATTTCTCATTTACTAGTCCACACTTGTGCGCAGGCTGCTGAGAAATGGACGCCTGGTGTGAGGTCAGGTGTGATTCATCACGCTGCGTCTGGGCGAAGAGTTGACATTCGTAAAGGCACTCGCTCTGCTGCCATTGTAATTGAGTCTCCTTGTCTTTTCTAGGACACCAGCAAATATAACTATGTCAGTACGCCTCACAGCTATATATTACCCAGCTCAGTGAGAGAGACAAAGGGCGAGTTATCATTTGGGCAGCAGCTAAAGAAAGGGAGGGAGACACATCTGGACATCTGTAAGGTGAGGTTTTTAAGGCTGGGTGGTGCTTTTACAAGAGGGGCCGGTGCGATAAATGAAACTCAAATGTTACATTGGGAATCTTTTGAAGAATGCATTTTTTGATAGGCCTGGTACTTTTGGTCAATAAGTTGTCTCAGATGTTTTTTCTAAAGAATTCTTGTACTTTCAAAAGGATATTTGTTATAAAATAAAAAAAGGGTTTTAAAGCATAAACACATATATTTTATTCACATATGTTTCAGATTTATTGATATAATATATAATAAATATAAAATAATTAAAATACATAGTATATATTTCTAGATATACAGTTGAGGTCAAAAGTTTACATACACCTTGCAGAATCTGCAAAAATGTTAATTATTTTACCAAAATAGGAGGGATCATACAAAATACATGGTAGTTTTTATTTAGTACTGACCTCAATAAGATATTTCACATATAAAATGTTTACATATAGTCCAGAAGAGAAAACAATAGTTGATTTTATAAAAATGACTCAATGTTCAAAAGTTTACATACACTTGAAAAAAAAAAACTTTCAAAAAGAATTTAAAGATCAGGGTAACTTTAACTGATTTTGTCTTCTGGGAAACATGTAAGTATCTTCTGTAGCTTCTGAAGAGCAGTACGAAATAAAAAAAAAATGATATGATTTAGGCAAAATAAGAAAAATGTACACATCTTCATTCTGTTCAAAAGTTTTCACCCCCAGCTCTTAATGCATCGTTTTTCCTAATGGAGTATCAGTGAGCATTTGAACCTTCTGTAATAGTTGCATATGAGTCCCTCAGTTGTCCTCAGTGTGAAAAGATGGATCTCAAAAGCATACAGTCATTGTTTGAAAGGGTTCAAATACACAAAAATGCTGAAAAACCAAAGAATATTTTTCCGAAGAACGGTGGGCAGTTTAACTGTTCAGGACGAACAAGGGACCCATGAACTAACAAAAAATAAAAATAAAAAAGCACAGCTGTGGATCATTCAGGTAACAACACAGTATTAAGAATCAAGTGTACGTAAACTTTTGAACAGTGTAATTTTATAAATTCAACTATAATTTTCTCTTGTGGACTATATGTAAACATGTTTTATGTGAAATATCTTATTCAGGGCAGTGCTAAACAAAAAATAAAATGCATTTTATATGATCCCTATTATTTTGGTAAAATAATTAACATTTTGCAGATTCTGCAAGGTTTCTAGATAGATATCCTTTTTCATGATTCTTTGTTGAACAGAAACCTATTAAAAACAAAATGTGTTTGTAACACTGTAAAACTTCTTATTCAGTCAAAAAGCAACTCCCACTCTTGACAAGAGTATAGAGCTATACAAATTGCAGGAGTATCAGGTTATACAAATTATATGGATAGTATTGCTCTGATACGTTGGCCTTGTGAAGTATGAAGTGAAATTTCTTTCATATTAAAAATGCATTTTTACATCTCAGTCAGATACTTTGAGATCTGTGAAAGCTTTGTACTATAAGATTATAAAGTCTTTTTATTAGGAGAAAAATCTTGTGTTTTCTTTCCAGTGTGAAGCCATCAATTATTATCTTTCTCTTATGATGTTTACATTTGTGCAGAATTCTTCCCTTTTCAGCAGTTGACCCACAGCTTGAATTCAAAAATATATTTTGTGCTGTTTTCACATGCTTTCACAGTCTTCATACTGAAAAAAAGCAGTCTTGCTAGGTCAAGACCACAGCTGGGTCATGAAGTAAAAAAAAAAGAAGAAAAAAGTAAGAAAGAAATCAGGCCTTTGTTGACATTCATGGGGCAAAGGGCCTGCGCACATTTGCAGAGGTCATCGGAAAGTAAACACCTATTAATGGTTACCTGCTTGACGAACAGATAAGCAGGTCACGGTAATGATTAAGCCACAGCTTGCTGGGTTACAGGCCATGTGTGCACAAAAGCATGCTGGGTGAATACAGGTCTGCGTTGGTGCTAAAGAAACAAATAGTAATCGTTATAGGACAACAGCCTTTGAGCTGGGATGTATCAGAGCACAGACACACACACGCACACCTGTGAGAGCCGTAAAAAACACACTTGTCAACAGCCATTAGCACATTCATGCAGGTACTGTGTAGTGGGTGGCTTGTTGACTGTACAGCGCAGGTTAGCGCGCGCGAGAGAGAGAGAGAGAGACAGATAGAGAGAGAGAAGGAGTTTGGGGGGGGGGGGGGGGTAGATAGAAAAAGAACGAAAGAAAAGGGAAAAAAACGCTCAAGTTCACAAGGTCATTTCCAGCCCAGGGATAAAGTAAACTGAGCGAAACTGCACAAGCTGCAACTTATCAGCCCGCCTGCATGCCAGAGCTTTCTCTCTTCTCTGTGTGTGTGTGTGTGTGTGTGTGTGTGTGTGTACCTGGTATTCATCACGTTGTGGGGACCAAATGTCCCCACAAGGATAGGAATACCAGTAGATTTTGACCTTGTGGGGACATTTCTCAGGTCCCCATGAGGAAACAGGCTTATAAATCATGCACAATGAGTTTTTTTGAGGAAGTAAAAGTATGCACAATCTCCTGTGAGGGCTAGGTTTAGGTGTAGGGTAGGTGTAGGGCAATAGGAAGTACGGTTTGTACAGTATAAAAACCATTACGCCTATGGAATGTCCCCATAAAACATGTAAACCCAACATGTGTGTGTGTGTGTGTGTGTGTGTGTGTGTGTGTGTGTGTGTGTGTGTGTGTGCATTTCGCAAAACAAAACAGAACAAGATGATCGCTTTTGGTTCAAATACTTGAATCATGAGAAAGTTTATGATTACAGTTTTTGAGCGGAGGAAGATACATGCTATTCACAGAAATCTCAAACAGTTTTACTTGGGTAGAAAAAACAAAACACACACACACACACACACACACACACTTAGTGTCGTCATGGATATTCATAAAACGTAATTAGGAATTAGACTTTTTGAACTCCTCTATTTGGAATAAATCTTGAAATCACGTCCTTGAAGTAAAACAAATATTCACTTTATAGTTTTTAAATAAATTGTTATCTTGGTTTGGTGCATTCATCAAATTGTATGAGCTGATCAAACATTTCCAGTGCATAGTGTTATCTTAATGAACAAAATCTTCGACTTAATGAAAGCGGATACTCAAGGCTATTTCAAGGCTTTCCACTCAGTAACAGGACACAGGCAATTCCTTTTCTTTCACACCAAGAATTTTTTTGTCCTTGGTGGGCTTAAAAAGTGTCCGAGGGGTAATCATAAGCATCATGAAAATGTGTTTTTAAATAAATAAATTAATTGTTCAAATATGTCAAGCTCTCGCACTGGTAACAGAGATATTTACACTTGAATCCTCCCTATAAACACACCACCCTAAAAAAGCCATTTGACCTTTTTCCATCAACGACTTTGAGATGTGGGTGTGAGTTGTGAACATGTAGAAATTCCAGACATAATCAAAGTAACAGCTAACTAGAGCTTTTAATATCGCTCTACTCCACAGTACTAAATACTCAAGAGCCTAATTCAAAATGTCGTTAATGTTTCTATAAATGGGTGGAATTTAATTGTTTGTTTAGCCCCACTCCTTTCTGGAGGTCATTTATTGCTTTTAATTGGTCTCCTATAATGTACTGTCACCAAGCCAGGTTTTCTCAAGAGTGCTTTAAGTAAATCTCCGCTGTTTGGTGTCTATCGCTGTGCTAATTCCAAAGGTCAGGGGGAACCGTAGCATCTCCGGTCGTGTTAATTAAGAAATGAGAGGATTTCATTGGTCACCATCCCTCAAGCTGCATATTACATAGAAACTCCTTTAAAACGGTACTAAAAACATACTTCGAAAGGAGTAGAGAAAATATAAATGCCAGAAACCCTTGCATAAATAACTAGGAGTGGGAGAGCTGTCTATCTCAACCCAGAGTTGCTTAAAAAAAACGTAGAGAAGGAAAGGGTCATCTGGTTTCCATTAGAAAGATAAAATGGTTCACTTGGAGCCTTTTACCAGCCTCTTTGTTTCTGGGAGGCGTCCATGCTTCTCTCTCCATCATCAGCCAGTTGACACAACATTAAAGGCTTCAAACGGCCAAGCTGGGCCCCTTAATCAAAAACTAATTGTAATAGATATTGGAGGAGTGCTAACACTTTGACCGCTCGGGCTGGTATCAGTGGTCCAAAGCTTGAGATACCATTAAACACAACACAGACCTGATAGCTGCCACAGGGTAGAAAGAAGAACCAGAAGCGGAGGGGGAAAAAAGCGTGCTAAGTGCTACATGTGGCTGAAAAGACACATGCGCTGTGAAACCACACTCCACAAGATAAGTTCACCGCTGTCCTGTCAAGCTGTGTTAGTTAGCAACAAAAAAGGAATTCGAAAACAAAACATGAAAGCGGTCCCATCGAGGCAGACGGGAACAAGGCTGAAAGGCCAGGAGAAAATGTCAGTTTGGGCAAAACACCCGACCGGCCGTAGAGTCTTATCGGTCACGGGAGGATTGCTTCATATTCTTTTCCTCAAAATATTTCTGGAGGACTCTCTCGAGGACGCGCCATGATACATTTCTTTAAATATTTTTTTACAGCTGTCTGTAAGTCATCTAAAAATAGATAGATGTCATTTTAATGAACTTTTCATATAATTTTCTGTTTACTAATTTTATGCAGTATACCTTCTGAAAAAGACAATAAAAAATAGCTTATTCTGTTTGTGTCTTCTGTGGATTTCCTCAATAATGAATCAATTTAATTAACTTGGAAACTGATCGATCATATTTAAGATAGATATCAGTACAACACTGACTGCTGAGTATGCCCATGTGCGCGTTGTGTATGGATGTACGTTCATGCCTCTGATTGAGAATTACTCTGTGACCTTAAACATTAGAAGTCAGTGTGTGTTGCCAGATTTAATTAAACTAATTGATTCCTTTGCATTTTTATTAGCAGCGGTCATTAGAATATCTAGACTTTCAGGCAGGCAAGACAGATAGGAACTTTAAGGAGCTTTTTCTCATGTATATTAACCTCTCTGACACACTCCTGCTTAGCATATTGGAATCCCTGTCGAAATTCATGTCCGAGACTGGGGCGGGCTGTCTTGTCAGAATGATCCATAATGCAATTCACATCGCTAGCAGATGATTGAGTTAAGAATTAGGACTTCAGATACACTTGTCTTCCTCACACCGCCTGACTTAGTGGCAAGGCCCATTCTTTAGCAGTAAGTCATGCAGTCTCCTAATAAATCCATCATACTAGAGAAGAGTAACCGTCAGGATTAGAATGATGTTAGCTGGCCAAGCATAGTCCGGAGAGTTGATGCTCAGAGTACATTAATAAGTTGATAGTGTTATCTCAGTAAATTGCAATGAAGATGATGGCGGAATATGCCGTGGGGCATGCCAAGTGAAACCATTAGAGAAACTGATGTCTCTAAAAGCCTATAATCCCGTCCTAAATGAGACATAGTTGCTGCTAATTCCGAGTTGCGGTATTCCCTCGGTCCTGTCAGTCAGCTGTCATTACTAATAACCTAGCCGGGGGTCTCATAGTCCCTGTGTGTTTACAAATGACATTCTCACCCTGTCGCAGGGTCACCCGGAGTGACATTTCAATAGCTCAGAGTTAAAGGGCCGGTAAACCCCAAAATAAACACTTTCTAATTAGGTTGCTGTCTCACCTGACCATAGGATGGGAATGTCCCGCTTCAATTATTGCTTGTCATATTGAATTATTGAAGTTGACTGGCTAGAGGTGTTCAGTTGTGTTGGAATATTACAAAATTAAATCATCAGTTGAGTGTAATGATAAAATCAACTGAATTATAAGATGGACAAAATCCAATTTTCATTACAGTCATAACAATAATGAGATTTTCTGATTTGAATTGATTCTAATTGTGAGGAAATCTCAAGAATTGATTAGTCTAGCTCGTTTTCAGTTATTGAGCGAAACATTGTAGCGCACTTCCATCCAATAAATCGCAATAAGCCTTGTGCTTTGTTACTTTTGATATAAAACAAAGACTCAAAATTCTGTTTATTTTATTACAGTGTTTAAACAATAAATTCCATTTTGGCACTGTTTAATGTGGAGTGACAGATCGCTGTAGCACCTCAGTTCAAAAGAAGCGACAGTGCGAAGTGCACTCTGCTTTAATACCAGTTGTGTCTTGAAATAAACACGAATGAACATCTAAAGGTATGGTAAAAAAAAAAAAAAAGAGTTCAACTTACCGAAATCCATATCCTGTCTCATGTAATCACTCAATCAGTGTTTCAAATGTGGAAAGACGTCAATATAAACTGAAACAATGTCAGTTAACGTCACATTTGCCTCAGAAAAAAACATATTTGAGGACTCATCAGTCAGCTAGAAAAATGAGCTCTAGAGAGGAGAATTTTGCTAAATATATGCACCATATAACATATTCATTATCATTTTTACTGTTCTTCAATGTTTACCTTTTAAATAAATCCGTCAAGTTTTTTTATGACAGCCTCAATTTAAATGTTTATATTTCAAAAGAGTAGAAAGGCGTAGAAATATAATTATGCAATTGTACATTTATTATTATAAAAAACAACTTTATTCATTGTAATTTAAGTGTTTGTATACAAATCAGTTCATTTTTCAATATTATGTAGTACCAACTAATGTTAATGTATATTTTACAGCAGTAGTTGAGAGATTTGGTATGTACTGTACCTGATATATATCCAAAATAATGAATATTGAATCAAATTATAAATCGAATTGGATTGCAAGTTTGTGAATCAGAATCAAATTGAAAATTTGTGTCAAAACCCAGCCCTTGTAGTTTAGCTTAAAATGAAAATTCTGTCATCATTTACTCAACCTCATGTTGTTCCAAACCTGTAAGAAATTTGTTCATCTTCAGAACAGAAAAGAAGATATTTTTAAACAAATCTGTGAGATTTCTGTTCCTCCATTGAAAGTCTTACCAACTTCAAAATGTTCGTATAGAAATTACAAATAACAAAATAAATGAATAAATCCATATGAAAAGTTTTCTATAGAGATTGTATTGCTTTATACAATGAACAGATTTAATTCAGGTTTTTATTCAAATATAACATTCTTGTTTGTTATAACATTGTTTGATGTGCAAGCACAAACCTCATTGGTTCTTGCAGGAGTTTAAACATGCTTTTGTTAATGAACCTCATTGGTTCTTGTGGATTAGCCATGACTAAATTTGAATGCTGTAAACATTGTTAGCTAATCAATGTTTATATGTGAATAAAGGTGTAAAAAAAACCTGTTCATCATAAAAAGCAATCAGAATCTTTCAGAAGACTTGGTTTAATCCACTCAATTCCTATGGATTTATTTTTTGATCACTTTACGAACGTGTTGAAGAGTCAGAGTTTTCGATAAACAGACTTTCAATGGAGGGACAAAAATCTCTCAAATTTGATTAGAAATATCTTCAGTTGTGTTCATTTGAGTTCAGAATTTTCATTTTGGTGTGAACTAACTCTTTAATGCTAAAACGGTGCACTTGCGCACACACCAAAGCTCTTATATTATTCGCTTCTATCCCGCACCCAAATATATGCCTGAGTGTTGTAATTGTTTGGCAAATGCATGCCGCTCTCACCCAACATCGCCAAGCCCTGGCTGCCTCACTCCCCTGTGGATAACAAATGGGCCTTTTCTCTCCGAATCTGAGGCTAAACGATGGTTTCGCTTAGAGAGCAAAGTGACTGTCCGTCTTCATAACAGTGCTCTCCATCAAAGAGCAATGAATCCCATCCCATCCGACTGGCCCTGATTAAACACAGGCAATGGATATCCCCCTCCGACCCCCACCCTTTCTTTGCCAAGACCGAGCAAAGCCAGCCCTGCTATGTCAGCCCTAGCACCTGCAGCTATCAGCTTCTTTTTCTCTGGTAATAAAACACTCCTCACATCTGGAGCGGCGAGATGCTTGTTGCTGCTGCCGCTGCTTGCGCACGCTTTCATTTGAATCAAATTACCAAATGAGTTGTATATTGAGGAGGTCGTAGAGAAAGGCTCACTGGTCATGAAGAGCAATAGCTATGGGCTCTTAGCTCTTTTTTTCATTTCTGAGCTTTTTATTATCTCTTATTTAAATTAGCGTATCATTCTAAAAAGCTAAACATATTTAGAGGTTTGTAGCACAAATACTAGCAGTCAACGTCAAGTCATCAAAACTATTTAATGTGACCCTGGACCACAAAAGCAGTCTTAATTATCACAGATATATTTGTAGCCATAGCCAACAATACATTGTATAGGTCAAAATTATAAATTTTTCTTTTATACCAAAAAAATCATTAGGATATTAAGTAAAGATCATGTTCCATGAAGATATTTTGTAAATTTTCTACCTTAAATATATCAAAACATAATTTTTGATTAGTAATATGCATTGCTAAAAACTTAATTTGGACAACTTTAAACAACTTTGTTTGTTTGTTTGTTTGTTTTGTTGTTTGTTTTGTTGCACTCTAAGATTCCAGATTTTCAAATAGTTGTATCCTGGCCAAATATGTCCTATCCTAACAAACCATACATCAAAAGAAAGCTTATTTATTCAACTTTCAGAGATGTATAAATCTCAATTTCAATTTTCAACCCTTAAGACTGGTTTTGTGGTCCAGGATCACAAATAATAAGAATTCAAAACAAAGTAGGCACTTTTTTCTCTCTCTCTCAAAGATTACAGATTTATTCCTGTGATGGCAAAAATGATTTTTTTAGCAGCCATTGCTTTAGTCTTCAGCTTTACACAATCCTTCAGAAATCATTCTAGTATGTTGATGTGGTTCTTGAGAAATATTTCCATTCTCAATTTTAAAAACAGTTGTGTTACTGAATATTTTTTTCTGGAAAGTGTGATAGGTTCTTTTTAAGCATTCTTTGATAAATACAAATTTTAAAAGAACAGAAAGAGCAGAATTTAGCATTTTAATTCAATATGTAATTTAATATGTGAAAAAAAAATTCAAAAATAAATTGTACTGATCCCAATTTTTTAAATAATAGTATATAGTTGCAGTTTTTGTTTTATAAATACAATCATTTGTAGCCACAAACTATATTTGTCTACAAAACTAATTCCTCCAAACCAAAAGGTATTTTACAATCTGTAGAAGCACCAAGCCTTGTGAAGTAGCCTGTATGTCATAGTATACGCTCTGTTGTTTTTGCATACATTTGAAGAGGGGGTTTAAAAAAAAGGAACAGATTATATGAACCGTTTGAGTGATAAGTTTGAGCCAGTTCACTGACTTTTATGACTTGTCGCCTGCTGTTCACATGTTCATGTGTTTTCATGTTAAGGTCTTGCTCCATGAAAACTTCTCATTTTCTTACGGTCAATGTCCAGAATGGCTGTCGGGGCTGCATTTAAGCTGTCACAGGCGTACAATGACAAAGTAATGGTGTGTTAAATATATGCTCAAAGGCTTTTGCAAAAGTTGCATTAATGTATAACCGAGAACCGCACATACCTCAAAGTTGAACTTGTGTTTAATTTAATGGCCTATATATTTTATTAATGCATATATTACTTTAGACTTACAAAAAGATATCAACTTAAAACACTATCTTTGGTATTCAAGTGTAACACCCTCATTCACAAGAGAACAATGCTCCCATGCGTTGGCCCAAGACCAAGAGTTTTCTGGAAAGTCAGCAAAGCAAGACAGACACTACAATCTTGATAGGCTTGTCTTGTTTTAGTGTTGGGTTTCCATCAATTTCAAGGGGGTAAAATCTTACACCACTGAGGCTGCAGGCACAAAGCATTGCAGAGCTATCGCAGGATGGGAGCTTGAAGCTCTTAGGAACATTAGCCTGAAAGAAAACAAACGCGGGTCAACTGAATTAACCCAACTCCACACTGCCAACCAAGGAAAACTCCCAACAAAGAGCCTGTCATCTCTTACTGACAAGGACCAATCTGTACACACTGACCTGAAGTGTCCTGCAGACTACAGGAAACTCCCCTACATACAAAATACTGAGCCGGAGATATAAAGTAGCATGGTAGTCGTGCTGGCTGCTCAAGACTATTATGGAACGCCTTCTGTAATGGTGTTTTCTTGTACTTTACTTTCACTTATTAGAGTATTATAAGCAAGTGCACTTTGCCAGCTAAATAAATAAGCTTTCCATTGATGTATGGTTTGTTACACTGTAAAAAGTTTTCACCAGTTTCAACTTAACATTTTAAGGCAGCTGCTAAACTTAAGTTTTTAAGTTAAATCAACTTTAGTCATTTAAACTCACAAGTTAAATCAACTCATTTTTATTGTAATAAGTTCAAATGACTTGTAGTTTTAAGCTGATTTAACTTAAAAACTTAAGGCAGCTGCTAAACTTAGGTTTTGAAACTGGTGAAAACTTTTTACAGTGTAGGATAGGACAATATTTGCCAGAGATACAACTATTTGACAATCTAAATCTAAATCTAAATATTGAGAAAATTGCTTTTAAAGTTGTTCAAATGAAGTTTTTAGCAATGCATATTACTAATCAAAAATTACGTTTTTATATATTTGCGGTAAGTAGTTTACACAATATCTTAATGGAACATGATCTGTACTTAATTTCCTAATGATTTCCTTTATAATTTTGACCCATACAATGCATATCTGACTATTGCTACAAATACACCTGTGCTACTTAAGACTGGTTTTGTGGTCCAGGGTCACAAATATAGAAAATACATGCCTGTGTTTATGCACTTTCATTGATAAAAAAGTGCAACTTAAGGTTGTGTTTCTCTTTTGGTGTGCTACACATAGCATTACAGTATTGCCAGGACATTAGCTATCATTATCTCTTCTGTGAGGTCCAATGGGCCTAATATTCTGTTATAGGATTTCTAAAAGCAGAAGTGATCTAACTTAGTGTCTTGGATAGACCTGACTAAAGCTGACTGAGTTTTCTCGCAGGTGAAGTCTAATAAGAAGTATATATGTAAGTATTTTTATATCTATTTCTTTGTTACAATTGCAAAAAGCACATTAATCGGGGTTGACGCATCTGGCTGGATGTGTTTCTGTAAACAGGTGCGAAGCAACAGAATCCATCTGCACTTCTCTGTACAACAAACACATCAAGCACATACATTAAGCTGCAATTATCTATAGCGAATAGAAAATGAACGATCAATCCCTTGAACTGGATTTAGCATGTTGTAAATGTGCAAAAGCTCACATATAATCTATTAGCCCCACTATGTCTAGTCCCCTATTTGTCCACACGCTGAGCTGCTTGGCAAACAGGTGTCCGTTGTGAATGACTCTCCACCTCCCATTATGAAGAGCTACCTTTACTAACAGCCCTGTATTAAAGTGTCATTATCTCCTCCACCCCTCTGTCTTGTGTGCCATGCACAAATGGACTCCAGTCTTTTATAATTCCTTTTTTTTCCCTCTGCTGGGTATAAATGTCAACGTCCTATTGTGTGAATTACAGGCATTCCCACATCAGCGCTGATTGTTCCATGTGTAGTGGTGGGAGCAGAATAGAGCGTTTGATTTCAGATAATGTAGAACCAGACAAAATGCCACTGGACTTGGCAGGGCCCCTATTGTCTAAACTGGCAGGCTGAGCCAGAGACCTGAATCTGAGACAAGACTGCACTGGGGACTGCAGAAAAAGAACGCCTCGGTGGTGTGGATTTCACTGACTGTTATAATGCAATTTGTCAGGTTTTATGATGTCACTGACAGCTGGAATTCATCCCCTTAACCTTTTCAGGTTGTGTGCTTTATGCCATGCAAAGCCATAATTTGTCACCATAAGTAGAACATCATTTACTTAGTCAAACTCACTTTAGCGCTAAAATGGGAAATATTCATGGTCTAGACATTATGTTAAGATGCACATAAACAGAAATTAGTGTCTCACCCATGACACATTGCTCCACCCCTAAGTAGTGACATAATACAAGTGCATTTCTGTTGGTTATTGAAATCTTTCTAGATTTCATTCATTTGAAAAACAGGCTAGTGCTAGAGATTTAACATTTGTGACCCTGGACCACAAAACCAGTCTTAAGTAACACAGGTATATTTGTAGCAATAGCCATTGTATGGGTGAAAATTATAGATTTTTCTTTTATGCCAAAAATCATTAGGATATTAAGTAAAGACAATGTTCCAAGAAGATATTTTGTAAATTTCCTACCATAAATATATCAAAACTTAATTTTTGATTAGTAATATGCATTACTAAGAACTGCATTTGGACAAATTTAAAGGCGATTTTCTTAATATTTAGGTTTTTTTTTTTTGCACCCTCAGATTCCAGATTTTCAAATAATTGTATCTCAACCAAATATTGTCCTAACAAACCATACATCAATGAAAATCTTATTTATTCAAAAGTTATATTTATATATTTATTTTGGTACTGCATGCAGCACATTTTCAACCTTCAATCACGGAAATATACAAATATTAAATATTAAATTATTATATTCACTACTTTTTAACTTTCAGTACTAGTTTGTTGCTTTATTTGACATATTTTCTTAAAATATTGTTTGGAATGCTAATAAATGTTAATGTTTTAGCCCATGTCACCACTGTTTTCCATCCATTCTTTTAGTAATATCCCTTTAACGAAATCAAACTCTTTACTGACATCATCTTCCAGGAAGTTACAGTGACATCATTTTGGAGGGAAACTAAACGAACAGCAGTGAAAAATAAATATACTGAAATGTATTTAAAATACATTTATTTCATGCTAAGTATACTACAAATACATTTACATATCATTTTTACTTAATAAAAATTTCTTGCAATTGTACTTTTAGTAGGTCTATACTAAACTGGTATATTTAAAGACTGCTAAATTGTAACAGCTAATTTTGCACTTAATGCATTTTAATTGTGCGGAAGTAGTACTAAAGTCCAACTAAAGATATACAGTTGAGGTCAAAAGTTTACATCCCTCTGTCAAAATCTACAAAATGTTAATTATTTTACCAAAATAAGAGTGTTTAAACATTCAGTAATAGTTGCGTGAGTCCCTCAGTTGTCCTCAGTGTGAAAGGATGGATCTCAAAATCATACAGTCATTGTTGGAAAGGGTTCAAATACACAAAATATGCTGGAAAACCAAAGAATTTGTGGGACCTGAAGGATTTTTCTAAAGAACAACAGGCAGTTTAACTGTTCAGGGTAAACAAGGGAATCTATCTACTACACAAAAAAATAAACTATAAACTATTATTCTCTCTTGTGGACTATATGTAAATATATTTTATGTGAAATATCTTATTCATGTCAGTACTAAACAATAACATGCATTTTAAATGATCCCTTTTATTTTAGTTAAATAATTTACATTTTGCAGATTCTGAAAGGGGGGGTGTAAACTTTTGTATTTAAGTATATCTGATTGTGCTAAGTGGAACTATTGCAATTATACTTTAGGTACACTTTATATTTTGCATTTAAAGGCTGTTATTTAAAGATCATACAATCCTTATCAAAAGTGACATTAAAACACATTTTAGACTTAATATTAACAAATATGCATTGTGCACAAGTAGCACTCCAAATAAAGTAATAATTTTTCGCGATATATCAGTAAATATGTTAATAAACTTGAACTATGCTTAGTTTAAAATAAATGCATTTTAAATCTATTACTTTTTTACAAGGGAATAGAAGGGAATCTATTTAGCAGTATTTTGGCTAGATGTTTCTTAATATTTTTTTTTCTTTATTTGACATTTTTAAATAAAACAAAAACATATTACTTGGAATATAGTGGTAATACATTTATATGTTTTGGCCCATACCTCCACTTTTTTTCATCCATTCTTTTGTAATATCCCTTTAACAAAATCCAGCTTTTCACTGACATCATCTTCTAGGAAGTGACATCATTTTGGAGGGAAAGCAACACTACAAACACCAGTGAGTATCAGCAATGCATCTAATAAGTTTTGTGTGATTAGTTAGTTTGTCTCAGTCTGAAACAACCTGAACAGTTACAGAAATGAGAGAGAATTATATGAAAAATGTACCTTTTTGACATTACATTTGCGTACGTTTTATTAATAAAATGTGCTTTGGCCTGATCCCAGCATATTTCTGAAATGATGGTAAATAGTTTTTATTTATTAAAAGTTATTTAAAGTGTTTAATATATTTGAGAAGCATGCACATTTTTGTTTATTATTACAGAGTTTATTGCGAATCTCATTCAACCATAACAATAGTTTCTGAATGCAATGAGCTGTGCACCAGCAGTCCGCATACTTCTGAATACCAAGAGTAACACTGACCTGATGATGGCGGGTAACAAAGGTAACAACAGTTCATACAGTTCACTGTAAGGTCACACTCCTCCTTTCCCTTGTCTTTTCAAGCACTAGCTGTAGTTCCCACAAGCTTAGCACCAAATATGTTCATAATGTGTGTTTTCATGCATCTGGCCCAATAAGTTGTTGGATAATTGATATATTGATTGGTTATGTCATCATGTGTTGGTATAGAAGCTGTCATGTGGATGGCAGAACAATCCACGGGCCCCATTGTTCATTCATCAGCGCCCCTGATCGGGCTCATGTCTTGGTTAGCTGCAGGCCAGCCAGATAAGGATCAGTAGATGATTGGGCGCACACATTCTTAACATGGCTGACCCGTGACATCTTGGGGGCAGTCGGGGAGTCTGTCATTATGCGTACAATGCACGGCTTTCTTCCTTCTTATCTTTGCCGATGACATTGAGAGTTTTCGCATTAACTCATTAACGACAAAACTCATCATTACAGGCCAGGGGGAGGGACAGGGTGTGTCTCCGAGTGGGTGACACTTGGCATGGAGGAATGTGGGATCAGGCCAATCCCTCTTTTCACTCTCTCCCGGGCTTTGATATGAGCGTTAGTGATTGAGAGATGGGCCAGTCAAGTCCAAGGCTTAGAAAGGCTACAAGTGACCTTTTTTTCGCGGGTGCACAAACCAATGCTGAATAAATGAAACTTAAACACGGACTCACAGTTGCTAACTACCACCGCTTGCCCTATCTGGAGAAAATGTTAGTCTGCATGACATGTAAGTTCAGAGAATGATCTCTTAAGCTCCAGAGGTCCTTCACTCGAGGGCTTTTTGCTGCCAGGAGCTTATGAAGGCCAGAGTGTTTGGCCTTTGCTCATAGCTAACAGTGCCAAGGCCTTGACTCTTGTGGTTTGCCTCTGTCAAACACGGCATTGCAGAGTGTGGCTCTGTGGAAAAACTCAGCTATGCCGTCCTGTTTCTTGATGCATTAACGCTTTCAACACAGCTATATAGTCGGGAAAAAAACGAGGATGGGGGAGACGACAAAATGTCTGGGTAAGATTGATAGCTTTGCTCTGTGGTTCAATTGTAAATTAGAATGCAAGTCCCTCTGGGAGACAAGGGCTCTATTTGTGATTAAGAAAAAAGGCTTCATAACTGAGAGATAGAGAAAAAGTTTGCTCCCTCTTACGCACAGGCAATTAGCTTGATGAAATGGCCCTCACTGTTTTGTGCCCTGGATATGTAAACTGATATTATAATAATGGGCTGACTGCTTGTTCTGTTATTTTCACCTTGAGTCGAACAGGAGGAGGCGTTATGGTGTACACAAAGCATTGTCTTGTATAACACCACAAACCCAGACCCCTGGCGAGCTCAGAACCGCAGATACGATGCAAAGCGAGGTGACGGGAGAAACAAAGCAGGCTCTCATATGTGATGAAGGTACAGGAGTGAGCTTAGCAAGCTCGTTGCCAGCATGACAAAGTGATAAAGAACTTTTATATGCCTCATAGAAATAATGGTGAAGCGAGCTTGGAGTCTTGGCACTGTACCTGCCCACAGCAGGAGTCTCACCTACCTCAATTTCTTCTGCTTTCCCATGCAAGGCAGGGAGACATTAAAAGTTATGGTCTGTTTTTATATGGCAACGTGATTTTTATCAGGTATTGTTGTGTTTTTTTTTTCATGCCACTTCACACCTGTCTCCACTTGTTTGCATTTGGAGCAATCCAAAGTGTTTGAGAGCCTTATTTGGGATGACTTTGGCCTAAATAATGAACTGCCGTCTGTGACTTACGCTTGCTTTACTAAGGCTTCGCCTCAAATGTGCTGACATGTGCAAAATAGAACCACAGTTTATGAAAGCAGCATTTAGGCTCAAATGAAGTTGAAAGCAGGCTGAATTTATAATGATTTCTGTTCCAGTTCCAATTCTTCGGTTCCTGAATGATTCTTTTATACGTTTTACAGTTTTACAATTTACCTTTTTAATTCTTGAATTATGTTTTAATATATATAATTTGTATTTACAAATCCTGTAAAAACTGTTTAAATGTTTTAATTTTTTTCTTTTAGAGGCAACATAAAGGCAGTCCAATAAATGATCTTAACAATATATTGTACATTATAAAACAATACTGATCAAGCAAAAAAGTGGTAACATTTGATTAGTCAATATTCATTATTTACTACTGACAAAATACATAATGTGCTGTATGCTTTTGATTCATTTAAAAGAACCATCTCATTAAAGTTGTTAATTCCAGAATAGAAATTCGCACTCTATGCTTTGATTCACTAAAAACAGTAATCTCAAGTCATTCCTTTAGTTATCATACTATACTAGTTGTGTTGTATGGTCATTCATTCATAGTCATTGTTTCTGGAATCAGACAACACTGATTGTGCTGTCTGTTTCGGTCTGTATATAAAAAAATCAACATTATAAATTACAATATATAAGTGACCCTAGACCACAAAATCAATGTTAAACGTGGGTATATTTGTAGCAATAGCCAAAAACACATTGTATGGGTTGTATTAAAATTGTATTAAAATGATTGATTTTTCTCTTATGCCAAAAATCATTAGAATATTAAGTAAAAATCATGTTCCATGAAGATATTTTGTAAATTTCCCTCCATAAATATATCAAAACTTATATTTTGATTAGTAATATGCATTGCTAAGAATTTAATTTGGACAATTTTAAAGGCAATTGTCTCAGTTTTTTTTTTTTTTTTTTTTTTTTTTTTTTTGCACCCACAGATTTCAGATTTTCAAATAGTTGTATCTCAGCCAAATATTGTGCTATCATAACAAACAACACATACATGAAAAGCCTATTTATTCAGCTATTATTTATCACAAATTGACCCTTATGGCTGGTTTTGTGGTCCAGTGTCACATATATTGATTTTAAACTCTTGTAAAAAGTGTGGTTATTGCAGTCCAATAAATGGTCTTAACAATATACTGTACATTATAAACAAGGGTGCACATAAGCTTTTTCAGCCTGGTTCTCGTGAGAGCACCTAGAGATTTGGTTCAGTCCTCACACTGTACATAATGTGACCCATTAAATATAACTAACTAAACAATAATAATAGTGATAATAATAATTTTGCACTTTTATTTATTTATATATTTTTTCAAATAAAATAATATGTTAAAGTATTATATTTTAAAATAAAATGCTAATATTTATTTTTATATGCATTTTCATCATTTTCAAACTTAAAATCATCCAGCTTTTACTTTGGCAGGTTGCCGGCAAGTAAGTATATGCGCTGCTTATTGAAAAGCAACAATAAATGAAATGTTGCAGTTTTGCATTGTGCTTTGAAAATGGCAGCAGATTGCCTAGATTCATGTTGTTGTTTTTTTAAATAGAAATCAGTATTATCTAAAATGGTAATTGTGCATTAACAGCTGTCAACAATGTTGGTATGCAAAATGAGCGTTTTGAACTTTTTTTATTTTGGTTGTGCATGCACACCTGCATACCACTTATGTGCACCCCTGATTATAAAACAATACTAAATCAATCAAAAAAAGTGAACATTTAGGTAACAAAAACAGCCAAAGAGTCTTAAAAGAGTAATTCCTTCAGTTATTAGACTGCACTGTTGTGTTATATAGTTTTGACAACACCAGAGGCGACACAACAGCATTACGTGACAGAATCATTTAAATATCACAGCCATTCAGAAGCACAGAAGTGCATTGCACTCCCAACGAAATGGACAAGTTTATAATCTAATTCATAAATATTACACATTTTTTAACAATTTTAAAACTACATACTGAGTGACTGATACCATTTTTGTTATGGAATACACTTGTTGGGTCATATTGAGTTTGCAGTTATACGAACATGTTTGCTGTCATTTATTTTCAAGATCTGAGGTAAACTATCTGTTGTTGCTTTCAGTATGGCTATAAATGTCTCTCAATATGATATTCAAACTCACGTTAGACGGTTTTAACATTGAATAAAGCACACAATCAGCACCTGAGACTACCACTGTCATACTTTGTGTGTTCCATCCGCAATGATCGCAGAAATAGAAACGGTTTCTAAAATATACATTTTGCGTGTCGTCGTTGCAGCTAGTTAGGACAAAAACTCTGATTAACATTATCGCATTTAGTAAGGACACTATGTAAGAGTCATTCATTCAAGGATTCAGACTAGTTGCGCTGTATCCTTTTTGTTTACTAAAAAGAGCTGTCTCATAGGAGTCATTGTTTCTGAAATCAGACAACACAGTTCGTGCTGTCTGTTTTTGTGCTGTAACTGTGAAACAACTTTTTGGTCTAATTGGTTTTACCTCATTAATAGTTTGTAATGTAGCCACCTCACTTTTCGCTGAACCTTCCGGACCCCTATAAACAGAGGAAAGATGAGAAACGATCGTCAGAGGAAGGTTTAGCTTCTGCATCTCAAATCGATTCCGCAGGCATAAGGAAGGGGCAGTACAGCGCACAATTGTTTTGAAGAGACGTGCAGCGAAGCGGAATTCTGTGGCAATGTGAGTGTAACATAAGTGCATTGCTAACACATGGCTGTATTCCTGGAGATGTCAGAGGGGATCTGCTTTCATGAAAGGGAGTGAGAGAGAGGGATCTAATGTGGAAGTAATTACATGTGAGAGAGTCACTGTGATGGAATGCAATACAATGTTTTCCATTTGCAGGTCAATGCCCAAAGTTACATAGTGTTGTAGATATGCTAGCACCAGCCTCTTGTTTTATCACATTTTTGAACTATGAGTCTGCACGTTTATTCAATGAGAGGGGAAAAACAGGCTATACTGATTGATATAGTAAAGTACATTAGTTGTC
>NC_133371.1:26182060-26334560 GCF_049309525.1 Garra rufa | reverse complement strand
CTGGAGAGCTATCATTTATCCTTGTAAAGATTTACCGCTCACTATCGCTGTCTGTGGACTGACACAGCGCATTGTATCATGTGGAAATCGTGCCTGATTTTCCTCTGCGTTTATAAATAAAATGCTACAGGCGTAACTGTTGTGAAACTTCGGGTTACGTTATGACTGGATAAATGTTATAATGCTTTCTGTCAAGCACTTTAGCTGAACAAAAGCAGAGTGCGTCGTTTGTTTTCAAGCTGTGAAAAACAGCAGAAAAGCAGCTTTCTTTTCACACTATTTACCGTGTAGTATTTGAACCATGCAGTAATACAACGGCGTTTCCTTGACATGTTGTAAGCGTTGACCCAGTGCCCTGTCTCTCTGACATTCACACCTCTTACTCTTGCTGAATGGAATGCAGATGCTTTTGTTTGCAACTTACCATATGGGCAGAGACTCGTAGTGAGGCCACAACTCTCTGACTTTTCCTTCAGAAGTTCTGCTGGGAAGACTTCCCTCAAATGGTGCAATAGGTGAAAATGTGTTGAAAGGTGTCTTTTTAGAAAGCCTCATTGTATAGAAAGATTGAACATCTGGCTGTGTTTTGAGAGGATGCAGAAATTTGACTGATACATTCATTTATATTACATCTATTGTAGTTTTCCATATTCTGTTTGATTAAACGTCATGTACTGAGTTTTTAAACTAAGATCAAAGATTGTGGTTTATATTGTTTAGCACTTATGTGTTAAGAACATCTAAATGGACATCTAAAAAGCACCTGATTTTTTAAGACATTATTGAATGTTACATAAAGCATCAGAAATGTATAGCGACACTAGAACAAGTTTGGTCATGTTGAAACTCTAACCACCGCACAGAATAAAAGCACTGATACTAAAGTGTTAAATTTGGTCCTCTGCCAAAAGGAACTAGAACTCTACTTTGTAAGATATTATTTAATAATTAGCCATCACATTAGCCAACTTGAAGACTACTTATTAAAGACAAATTATATACCTATCACAATATCCGCAAATATTTTCCTTAAATCTTTTCAGATCATGCTTCTGTTATTAAACCTGAGGAATTGACAATCTTAGTTATTTTGTCACTTATATCACGGCCTGAATTAATGTCCTGGATTTTGAACCTCTTTCTTCAGGGCAAGAGGAAGCAGAGTAGTACTACGTTGTTGGGACCAAACAGCTCTTAATGGAGGTGACAAAACAAACGTCCTTAGAGAAAACTTCAAGAGCCAGTTACATGAGCACTTCAGGGCCTGCAGCTGAAGTTTACCCGGACACCGCTTCTTTCAGGGGGCTCACATAAACATTACACTCTCTGTCTGGGTAATTGATCCCAAATCTTGTTTGACAACGTTTTTTCACTGCAGACACTTCACATGCTTCCTGAACATAGCTGAGCTTTTTTGGCCGCGTTGCAAATACCACAACAACTCAGCACTCATTAAATCTTGTGCTGAGTGTTCTCTGCCTTACCACTGCCAGTGTGTGTGTGTGTGTGTGTGTGTGTGTGTGTGTGTGTGTGTGTGTGTGTGTGTGTGTGTGTGTGTGTGTGTGTGTGTGTGTGTGTGGTTTAGTTCATTTTTCGCACTAGCTCTGTTTGCTGTCTCCCTTATCCGTTACATTTAATATTTATATGAATATATGGATATTTCCTGCACAGATTTCCATTTAGTGAGTGTTTAATGCATGCAGAAATTGCTAGTAAACTTTACAAACATGACCCTGGACCACAAAATCTTAAGTCTTAAGTAGCATGGGTATATTTGTAGCAATAGCCAAAAATAGAATGTATGGGTCAAAATTATTGATTGTTATTTTATGCCAAAATTCATTAGGATAGTAAGTAAAGATCATGTTCCAAGAAGATATTTTGTAAATTTTCTACCATAAATATATCAAAACTTAAGTTTTGATTAGTAATATACATTGCTAAGAACTTAATTTGGACAACTTTAATGGTGATTTTCTCAATATTTAGATTTTTCTGCACCCTCAGATTCCAGATTTTCAAATAGTTGTATCTTAGCCACATAATGTCCTATCCTAACAAACCATACATGGATGGAAAACTTATTTGATTATGTATTAATCTCAAATTAAAACAAAATTGATCCTTATGACTGATTTTGTGATCCAGGGTAACAAATAATTACGGCAAGTAACACATTGAATTTTGGAAGTAGAAAGACTGAAGTAATACTTTCTTTTTAGAAAGTACTCCCATAAGTTTATTTTTTTACAAAACATACAAAACGCAAAATTATTTTTAAATAAATAGTATTAGTTAGTTGTGTGTGTGTGTGTGTGTGTGTGTGTGTGTGTGTGTGTGTGTGTGTGTGTGTACCTGGTATTCATCACGTTGTGGGGACCAAATGTCCCCACAAGGATAGGAATACCAGTAGATTTTGACCTTGTGGGGACATTTCTCAGGTCACCATGAGGAAACAGGCTTATAAATCATACACAATGAGTTTTTTTGATGAAGTAAAAGTGTGCACAATCTCCTGTGAGGGCTAGGTTTAGGTGTAGGGTAGGTGTAGGGCAATAAAAAGTACGGTTTGTACAGTATAAAAACCATTACGCCTATGGAATGTCCCCATAAAACATGTAAACCCAACGTGTGTGTGTGTGTGTGTGTGTGTGTGTGTGTGTGTGTGTGTGTGTGTGTGTGTGTGTGTGTGTGTGTGTGTGTGTGTGTAGAATTAATTGAATTCAAAATTCAAATTTATGGCCCTATGTTGAAAACCACAAATGATTAGCGTTGTATCTGCTGTTATTTCTTTAACTTTGAAGGCTAAATTATTTGCATGACAGGATCAGCTGACTGACAGGATCATCTGTGATATCAATGACTTTATTCTTGCAAACAGTTTTTGTATCTAGTACTGTAAAAGTGGCATTAGCAGTTCAGCCGTTTTGTTTCAACTACTCCAAAAGTCAAATAATTAAACTGTAAGACATTTAGTAAAGGATTAAATGTAGATACACTCTTTATAATAAAGGCTCTTCACGATATAGAAGAACCTTTTTGTCTAAATGGTTCCATAAAGAACCTTTAACATCTGAAGAACGTTTCTGTTTCACAAAAGGTTCTTTGTGGTGAAAGAAGGTTCTTCAGATTATAAAAATGTAAGAAAGAGATGGTTCTTTAAAGAACATTTGACTGAATGGTTATTTGTGGAACCAAAAATGGTTCTTCTATGGCATCGCTGTGAAGAACCTTTTAAGCACCTTTATTTTTAAGAGTGTATGTGTGTCTAAATACGTTACTCCCAAAGAGTCAATGTCAGTTTTCTCCAAAAAACGTTTCATAATATATTCAGAAGCATTTGAGGTAAAAGTGCGAACTCAAACTTAAAACCTTTACCAACGTCTAAGTCGTCCACATTAGAAAACAAGCTGCTTTCAATTACAGACAGCAAGAACACACTCTTTCTCTCTTTCCCTCCTTCTGTCTTTCCCATCTCTTTTCTTCTGCTTTAGCTGCTTGATTACTTTTGAAAACATTTATATTCCCTAATAACTTGGGTTTAGTCTAGTGGCCGGTGATTAAATCCAGACTGGTACAGTAAATGCAGAAGAGTATATGTGGAAAATAATGTCTATCTATAATTGTTCATAGCAGCTAAAGAAATGGAAACTTTTATGGTAATTTTTGCAATAAAAACGTCAGTTACAGCTCCACATTAAATGAAGATTTAGAGCTCTGCTACAACCAGCATTTAGTTATTTGCGAAATGACATTTTTCACTAAAGTTTTAGATTTGAAATTGAAATGCTGTAGACTTCATAAGAAAGGTATGAAGACAAATCCCTGGTAGCTAAAGACGTACTTTTTGCGAAACTGCCCATAAACGATAGATAGATAGATAGATAGATAGATAGATAGATAGATAGATAGATAGATAGATAGATAGATAGATAGATAGATAGGTAGGTAGGTAGGTAGGTAGGTAGGTAGGTAGGTAGGTAGGTAGGTAGATAGATAGATAGATAGATAGATAGATAGATAGATAGATAGATAGATAGATAGATAGATAGATAGATAGATAGATAGATAGATAGATAGATAGATAGATAGATAGATAGATAGATAGATAGATAGATAGGTAGATAGGTAGATTTATATGTAATAATAACAAACAACATGCATACAGGACCCATGTTTATTTACTTTACTTGTGCTTTTGGCAAAAAATTATTATACAGTTTATACTTTTCTTTCATTACATTTTTTTTTTTTTTAGAAAAATACAGTGCTACTTTTTCTGTTGCATTATTTAAACATACAGTATTCGCAGAATTACAATACATACATACTTTATTTCAAGCTGTCGTTGTCACTGGAGCCAATGATCCTTTTACCTATAAAAGAATCTATTACAGGTTAGTTGCTCCAGTGGTTCAAAAGCATACATTAAGGCCTACCTTCCCTGCTTTGTCATTGTGAGATCCATGGCGTGAAGTTCCTCCTCCCATCATGCATTTGGTGTTGATGTCAACGTCACCACTCAGCATTCTTCAGTTCCCACAGCGGCCGTGTCCTCTGTCCTCGTCACGGTCCTGCAGAGGTCTGAGACAATGCACAGCTAGTCTGCCAGAACGTCGCATTCTACCTATAGTTTCGAACAGTTGATTATAGTAAATTGTCAGTAGCAACAAAATTATA
Source organism: Garra rufa (assembly GCF_049309525.1). Lineage (NCBI taxonomy): Eukaryota > Metazoa > Chordata > Actinopteri > Cypriniformes > Cyprinidae > Garra > Garra rufa. Next base: position 26,329,880 of record NC_133371.1, on the reverse strand, counting down.
GCTATGTTGTCTGTCATCTTATTTGTACTTGTTTAAATGTAACAAAGGATGAATGTGGTGATGATTAAATGTAAAAATACAATGAACAATACTAATACTAATATATAAGTATAAATTATTTGCATCACATTTTTTTGTAACAGGGTTTTTAACTTTTTGTCAAATTTGGAAAAATGAAGTGGAAAATGGAAGTTTGCCATTCAGTCTAAGACGAGATTATTTAAACAAATTAAGCTTTTGCTGTTTAAATTGACACTGTAATCCATCATTGGAGAATCGAACTCTGTGATCTATCATGATTCTGCTGGCTTCTTAGATTGGCCCTTAGGGCAAACAGAAATAGACAGGGAGAGGGTAACCTGCACCAATTGAACGAATCAATCATGTAGAGACTTGTACACACACTTACAGCAAAAGGTGTTTTTGATAAGAATTTAATTGCCAAAAATCTGATTTAATAATCGTTTTATATATAAAAATGTTGATCATCCTTTGTTTTTTGTAAAATTTATCAATGATTTTTTTTCATAGCTTGTAATCAAAGACTGTATATGTATAGTAAGAACCAACAAAATGTATGAAGTACTAAACATTTGCTAATGCCATACATGCATACAACACAGCCCAACTGCGGAATACAAATAGAAATAATCACTTCGAAATCTTCATTTATAATCATATGCTGCCTGTTCTAGATTGTCTGCATATGGCAAACAATTTGCACAATCCATTATCACATACTGCGTATCATATCAGATTAATGACAGAAGTTAGTTTTGAATTATTTTTAGTTGACCCTTTACCTGTATAAATTCAGTATGACACTTTATCTGTATACATTATACCTTCTTTATACTTCTGCTAAACCTGTGGAAACTATCTGTAATTCCACTACAACACTTTGTGTAACAGGTCATGAGTATCCCTTCAGTCTCGCTGCAGTCTGGTATTATTGCTACGGTATATGAAACAAGAAAGGGACATTGAAAGACTTCCCACACAGTTACATTTTGAAGTCTATGCTATATGGGTGTAGGCTATACTTTCATAAGATCTTTTTTCAAGGACTGTGGCAACAATCGGTCCATGTTCTTGTCTTAAAGAGTGAAATACATAGCAAGAACTTCTTGTCCTGTGAAGAAGCAGTAAGTCTTCTGAATTCCCAGGGCAATGGTGTTGTTTTAAGACTGAAGGTAATGCTGAACAAATTACACCATATTTGGGCACAGAGCCAGGCTTCTGTAGAGAATAAAACCATAATCCTATTCAATTTGCCCGTAACCGATATGAGATTTTCTTCAATGAGTTGGAAGAATATGTCAAGGGGAGTTTTTTTAGATCCATTTAAATGACAAACAATAAAAACGACAGGATTGCGTGAGAAAATACTTCAAAAGTTTTCTGTGTTATTTTGGATTAATGTATTGGGAGTAATCATAATCATCAGATTGTAAACATGCTGAAGTGTCTTTTCCCTTTTTAGTAGTAAAATTATACATGTAGGTGGAACTGAACAATAAACTATAGTGCCAGCAGGCATAATTTAATTGCTTTAGTGAAAGTTCAGACCACATCCACATATTAGAAATATATTTAGTTTATGAAAACATTTAATGCTATCTGTCATGTACATTTTAGACTGCCAGCAAGTTGATAAGTTAAGCTTTTTCTGTACTGACTTAGTCAGGCTGGTGTATTAAAAAAAAAATGTGGTTCATACTTAATTAGTTTATATAATTAAAATAAAATGTTTAATATCATTACAAATATTTTTGTTTTGTATACTCATATTTAAAATACTAATAGGCTATTAAAAATATTATTACAAATTTCAAAGCAAGAATATGTGCACACATTGTATGTTTACAAGTGTAATCAGTATGAAAATAAATTGATAATGCTTCCTTTACATCTAGTAAAATAAATACAAACGGCTAATTTGCAAACGCAAATTTATTGCTGTATTGGCCAAGAGAATTGTAATTGCTAATTACTGCGAAATGTCTGAAAATGCTTTACCCTCACAACAGATGTGCTATATAGACTGCAACCACACCAGCTGACAGGTCTATTACTTGCTCGTTTGGACACGTTTTAAACCACACCGTCTGATCCAGTGGTTTTCAATCCTTCAAATAAGAGAGACAAAATGTGCAGTGCTGTGGCTTCCCAGGACCAGGAATGAAAACCACAGGTCAGCATTCCGCAGCGATAATAATAATAACAATAATAATAATAATAATAATAATAATAATAATAATAATAATAATAATAACAAAGTTAAAACTAAATTATTGAGACCAGTGTTACGTCTTGGTATAATACCAAATATGTCAGTCTTTCATTAGCATGATGCATCCAATTATCTATGATTGACTTAATATTTGTGAGGTGCGATTGTAAATTTTCTTACATTTTTTCGGTAATGGTTAGATATTTAAAATATACATATTTATGTATTTCTGACTTCTGATTTGCCTTAATCAGTCTCCTCGTGTTGATTAGCCTGGTTAACCTTTGCTCCGTACTGGGTCCGTAAGGGTTAATCAGGCCGGGATCTCAGTGACCCGAGGGTCAGATTCCCTCTATCTCTTGCTTGAAGGATACGGTGGAGGCAGCGATAAGATTAGGGTGAACTTTCCTCTTCCAACCCATCAAAGCGCAATAGACACCTGCGCCTAAACCTGCGCTCGCAAAGCTTTTGAGAATTACTAGCCTATCATGTTTGCGACTTAATACGAACAAAATAAATATACCATGAGTGTTTAATAAAAAGAAGGGAGGGAAAAAGTAGCCTATATTTTTGTGTTCGATATAATATTTTATATATTAAATAATCAAGCAGTATTAAGCCGTTTCTTTTAAGGTTTAACGTCTAGTGTAAGATGCAGTCGGCTGATGCAGAGATTTGCTGCGGTTTGGATATTCAATGTCTATCGATTTATTCGCGTATAACTCCTCTTACAGGAGTCACATCTTACACACCCGTGTCCCAGCGTGCGTACTTTACTTTACAAACAATAATAAAGTGATTTACCCCTTTCTTCGCGTCCCAGCCATGGAAAATCGTTAAAGATCCTGCTATTTGTGTGTGATCAGTAAATATTTAGTGTAGTGTCTCGTCCTAATCGATGGAGGTCCCGATGGGGGAGCGCTATTGTGTGTGTGGACGCTTGCTGAGCTCTGTGTGTAAGGACTCTTTCTTGTGCAGTGCGTTTTACAATGATAAATGTACCAGGACGACTTTGCTTGCACTTTACTGATCAACATCAAGTTGCTTGAAAACGGCTCTTGTCCAAAGTTCCTTCAGCGCAACCACGATTACAAGCTATTTTTAAGAGCAAAGTGATTAATTTCTACTCGGTTGCTGGTGGCGTTTGCTTTTATTTTGTGATCTTTCAGAGGTGGAACAAATAACCTAGTGAATAAAACTTTGTTTTGGGGATTTTAATGTAATGTACTTTATGTAATTAGCAACTTGTGTCACATTTGAGGCCTTTGTATTAAGACTGTATATTAATATAATTCAGAGTGTCTACAGATTTGCGTTGGAAATGCTGTTAGGCTTTAAATAATGTGATATGAATACAGGCGTTTGTTTGTTGTTTATTTATGTCTATTGAATGGTTGTATATGTATGATACTCTGTTCATCTAGCTTGCATTTGTTTTTATAAGCTGCTACTTAGACCTGGAACTTAACTCTCCTGTGCATAGCAAAAAGACAATTAAAGCGCCGTGCGTAAACAACTCTTAAAACCTATCAGGCATTGGCGGAATTACTTTACTTCAACCATAATTGTCTGCTATACGGCAAATTGACGTCACTCGTGAATGTAGGAGTAGGCTATAGCTTAGACGTCTTACCACTGCATACTACCAGCAGTGCTTACTACCAGCTTTGTTTTTATTCAGACACCAGCAGCCTAAGTATCAAACCCTTATTGATGGGATGTTCTCATGTGCATTCTTGTAGATTTATGGTTATGCCTCTTCATGAACTTAATGACATATTAAAACAATATTTACATAACGGTTAAGGTTTATTGCATCAATTATCGAAATTCATTGATCTAATAAAGTCCTCACTTTGGACTTAACCATTGAAAAGCGACAAAGGCATATCACTGTTACTAGTTTGCACATAAACAGACAGGTGTCTCTCCTGACTTCACCCCCTCCCTCCCCCAATCACACAGCCCACACAAAGCAACTGCACTGAGGAGGCTATTTACCTTCTGTGGAAAAGAAAAAGACGCACTGGAGCATCTTCTGTCTTTTTTGTTTTTAAACAAAAACAAAACAAAAAAATCTCTATCTTCAAAGTCATCAACACGACTCCATTAGGATATGTACTAAATATTAACATGTGATTTAAGCGTCGCAGAAAAGTTTGACCGATTTTGCTTGTCGGTTTGTCTTTTTTCCCTCCCTAAAGTTTTAGTAATCATTCAAATAAACAGAGAGCCGCATTTTTGTGTATAAATCCGTCTGTGGAAAAGGAAACGTTGATTCCACTTCCAAACAGAGGGTTAATTCGCACAGAAAGAGAAGACTAAGTATATTTTTCATATAGGAGAGGATGCATCACGGGGAAGACGAATCAACATCATATGCATTTGGTATGTTTGGGCTATAATTGTTGAGAGTCAAACATCACTTAGCATGTACATATTATTTGGAATATGTATGTTAAAGTGAACCTGGTTGTTTTTTGTGTTGTGAATTCATTCACAATATTGATTAAAATTATTTTTTAAATGAACACTGCATCTACAGCAAACGCATCCTTGTGCGGAACACTTTGTCCATTCATTTTTATAATCATCGCAAGTTGGTACGCATTATTTTATTTTTATTTTATTATCATTTCTTTCTTTTTGGTCTTTGTCTATAATTTTGCTGATATTTAAGAAGTGATGTTGGTGTATCGCATGCATGTCTCTCTTTGCGTCTTTACTAGTCGTATTCTTGCTTTGAAAAGAGAAAAACAAATATGAGACATCCGTTTGCTTTGCAAGTTAAAGTGTGGAAATAAGAGCACTTACCTTGATCTTAAGGTAAAATCCACTTTGCATCGGTACGCTATAATTTACTTCTGCGGTATTGCTTTCGGCTGTCTTGTTCACATACAGGCTTTTGAATGGTCAGAGATGAGGTACGGTGCTCACTTTTGCTCGTTTCAATAAACTGGCCAAAATTAACCGAAACGCTGCAATACTCCCGTGCGTGAACAACACTGTGGAGAAATGTGTGGAAGAGACCTACAAGCGCACCTCTGCAACGTCCAAGTCAATTAGAAGGAAATCTCAAAAGCATTAATCAGATTAAAATAGGCGCATGTTACTTTGGTGTATGTGAGAGGCGAGCGACCGATGTAGTTTCCATTTAAGATGGCTCTTCCACCTTAAAGAGCGATTTCAGGCAGAAATAATCCAAACGCTAGGGGGCGCCCATATACTGTTGTACGTCCAGTCTTCAGCATTTTCCTCCGAGGCAGCATATGCTGTGATTTAGCACTGTACGTTTTGCAGTGGACCCAACTCCGACAACCCCTGGTGATACAGAAAGTAGACTTCAACAAGCGAGCTTTTGAGAAAAAAAAAGTGCTCTGACTTATAACCCGAGGAGCGAAAAGGGAGACACCTCATTTGACCACCCCGAGGCTCCCAGCGAACGTCTATGGCAATTAACATAAAACGTCTGGGCTTCAGCTTTCTCAATGAGCATCATTCATCTTATGTTTGCTTGTTTTAAAACGTTTTAATGTTTAAAAAAACAGTGATGCATTCGAGGAAGTTGTGGGATATTTTATTAACTTTACTGAGTAAGATATATGTAGCATGCCAAGGGCCTAAAAGCACAGTAATCCTAAAATTCTCTTTTGTTATATGAGAACTCGCTGAATCGCAGTATCTCTGCATAAAAACACACTTTATTAAGGGCCGTTTGACCTTCGATACACGTAGGAATAAATCAATGTATTATGATAAGTTTAAAAAAACTAATATTCATTACTTTATTGCTAGTAGTCATGATTAGAACGGAAGGAGACAACAGCATATGTGGCAATTGGTGCTGATTTCCATAAGTAAGACTGTAAATTGTGTGGATAACGGTATAAACATTAGTAATCATCATATATCTTTTTTGGATTTTGAAGGTATATACACGAAAAGGCATTCGACTTAAATTCAAGACCTCTACGTGATACTCCAATACAATGGATATTTTGGATACATTTATTGGATTGGTATATTAAAAACAAACGCAACGTAAATATGTAAGCTATTCATGTTCTGATAGAATTAAACAACTCTAATATTCACAGAAATATGGTTTGCACACATTCTGACTCTGGTTGATTTTTTTATGAATTTGGTAAGATTGTTTCATTATTGCAGACAAAGTAGAGTTTCGCATATATCTTTGACATATTACAGTGTAAGTAGGCTACTCGAACTTACACCAGTAGCCTTTCGCGTAAATTGCTTGTTCCCTTGTGGACGGTCTGTGTTTTAAATATATTTGTCTGTACATTATTGACTTGATAAATGATATGCAGTTTCATGATTTATAACGAGGCGTTAATGCGGATAAATGGATTAATGAAACTGACCAAATCATATAGGTTGCGGCCAGTCTATATAAATGTAACAAAAAGGTAGCATATGCAATGCTTGTAACACGCATTGGAAAATCAAAATCTAAATGACAGAAATATAATTATCACAAAGATATTATTTTTGTTGCCAAATAACATAAGAGGGATGGTAGCTTATTATTTTAAAAAATAACATATTTAAAATATCATAATATTGATTTTTGAAAAGCCTCGGACCCTGTTGGTGGTGAAAGCGGCTCTAAAAGATACGGCAATCGTGGATTTTATTTCAAATACATAAAAATAATGAACATGTATTGCGATCATTTTTCTATCGCACTGTATACTACTGTCTTTAGGACCAAGCGGCTCCTCGACCCTTTTTCCTGGCTTTGGCAAAGAACCAAGTAGCACAAGTGCCGACTAGCCAATAGGGTTCAGGGGGAGGTCCGTGAGCTCTGACCAGTCAAACACAGTCACTTTCCATATATGGCAACTCATCTCCATGGTAACGTGTGCTAAGTTGCAGCAGTCGTGTCAAAGTTCACTATATAGAGAGCTCAGTGAGCTGATCAGAGAGAAAGCATTCTGCCAGCCCAGCGCCTACAAATCGCAGTCACTTCCTAACCTCCCCCTTTTTAACATATTTGATCACTTTGATTCTCTGTTCTCTCTCTTATTATTTTTACGCGCATGAAGGAGGTTCTATAGGTTGTGATCTTTTTGTTTTATTATCAGTCCTGCTTGCCGGAGAGTTGACTTCATATTTGACTCGAGCACAGGCTGCAACTGCGCGCGGCTGCTAGCGCTACCTCATCTGAAGAAAAGGAAGAAGCGGCAATATTTTTTTGCCAGTTGTTGGTTTTCTTCAAGACTTTACGCTGGAACTTCTCGCGTGTCGCAAGTATCTCTGAAAGCTGCGTGTTTCTGTGCGTCCGACCATCGCTACACACGTGAAGTTCTCTGTCCTGCTCTGTTCGTATCTTCTTCCGCCGTGTTTATTTCCCATTTTTTCCTTGATGGGTTTACTGGATGGATGACTGCAAGTGCCCCTGGACTTGGCCTCTAAGAGCAAGGCTGCTATTCGGCGTGTCTTTGCTTCAGTTTTAACCACATGCCAGGTAACGCTATTTCAGTCAAGAAATAGACTACTGTTTGTCGTCGGTGCGCAACTTTGAACGGACATTCAGACTCTAAGCGACCGTGCCGATCCTGAATTATTTATTTTACCTTCCTAAGTGATAAAGGCACCGTGCTGCGTTATTATTTTTTGAAACAAAGCATTCCGAAACCAAAAACGGGGAACAAAAAGTTTTTTTAACGTTGACTGATAGATATGGCAATGGTAGTGTGGAGAGGCTCCCAGGACGATGTGGCCGAGACCCAGGGCACCCTCTCATCGCAAGCCCAAGGAGGACTATCCCTTCCAACCCCTCAACCAGGCCAGCTGGGTCTGACGGCCTCTCAGGTTGCCCCTCCGACCCCTCAGACACCCGTTCAAGGACCCCCGAACAACAACACACAGTCCACCCCGACGAACCAAACGACGCAGAGTCAGTCGGAAAAGCAGCAACCACAGCACATAGAGTGTGTGGTTTGCGGGGACAAATCCAGCGGCAAACACTATGGCCAGTTCACTTGCGAGGGGTGTAAAAGCTTTTTCAAACGGAGCGTACGAAGGAACCTCACTTACACATGCCGTGCCAACAGGAATTGTCCCATTGACCAGCACCATCGCAATCAGTGTCAGTACTGCCGCCTCAAAAAATGCCTCAAAGTTGGCATGAGACGGGAAGGTATTCGGATTTTTGTTGTTTTACTGCTGTCTTTGTCTTTTGTATTTAGCCTGATTAAACCGTGCATGCTACGTCCCCCATGTATTTCATCCCCGACTCTTCTCTCTCAGTCTGCCCGACCACAGCACACGAAGGAACCGCCTATAGCGCTCGAGTCTGAGCGGTATCTCGGCGCCCGTAATGCTCGAATAATGAACACACTCTCTCAAGCGACTATTTCACATTTTGCATGTTCGCAACGTTAAACAGATCACCACTTTTATTTGGAGAAGAAAACACTTGCATTCGTCTTGATTTTTTAAATAATATCACTGCAGATATGCCGTGCGGTTATGGCGAGGGAGTATGGAGAGGCAGCGTCAAAATCACATACACACACACACACACACACACACACAGACACTAGGCTAGGGTCTCCAGATCGACCGCAATCTACATTGCTCTTCTCCGATATAAAAGTAAATAATAATCACTGCTGCGCTTATGTTAGTATTTATTTGAATAAACGTTCCGCCAGACACCCAGTTCGCTCGCAGATTCTCTATAGACAGCAGAACTGACTGTGTCGCTAGCTAAATAGGTTAAGGGTTAGCATTCATGTCTTTCTTTGTGCATGTATTCACTGGACTCATGTTTTCTACTGTGAAACAATTATTTGACAAGTACACTAAATTTAAACATTTGCCAATATCTATTTTGCTGTTAAATAAAACATAGGATTTGACTGTAATTATTTTCTGTGTATGCAGTGCACGGTGCAGAATATTATTGAGTATATCGTGAATCTAGTTTATTATTATTTTTTTTTAATTATTAGACTTACCAGTAGATTCATGAAGGCCACACTGATAGTTTAAAAGTTCTGCACGTGTCAAGTGACATAATAATTGATTGTATCAATGCAATTGGTGTAGTTCTCTAAACAAATTGTGTGGTAACACACCAAGTGAAGTAGAAACAAGGTCAAGCTATGTTTTGTTGTTGTAGAATTCAAGCATCAATATCTACAGTTTCTCTTTTTACTGCAGCCGTGCAAAGGGGACGGATGCCACCCACACAGCCACACCATGGTCAGTTCGCCTTGACAAATGGGGACCCACTGCACTGCCATTCCTACTTATCCGGATATATCTCTCTACTACTACGAGCGGAGCCCTACCCAACTTCTCGGTATGGCAGTCAATGCATGCAGCCCAACAACATCATGGGCATCGAGAACATTTGTGAACTGGCAGCCAGGATGCTGTTTAGTGCGGTAGAGTGGGCCAGGAATATTCCCTTCTTCCCAGACCTCCAAATTACTGACCAGGTTGCCCTTTTGAGGTTGACCTGGAGTGAGTTGTTTGTGCTCAACGCTGCTCAATGCTCCATGCCGCTCCATGTGGCTCCACTTCTGGCGGCGGCTGGGCTCCATGCCTCCCCCATGTCTGCGGACAGAGTGGTCGCCTTTATGGACCACATTAGGATCTTCCAAGAACAAGTAGAAAAGCTCAAAGCTTTGCACGTTGACTCTGCTGAATACAGCTGTTTAAAGGCCATCGTTTTATTCACTTCAGGTAAGTTTTAATTTTATAAACATCTATTTTATATTTTAGTGTGTTTGTACTGTAAAGGAACGTGGATTATTTTAAAATCTAGAAGAGCGTGTGTGTGCTAGTTTTAGCCTACTTATCTGTAAACGTTATTAAAAAATGCACCTCGTAATAGCCACGTAAGTGTAAATATTTTGCAGAGCTCTCTGGTAGTAATTTCATTGTAAAATTAGGAAAATTATTTCTTATCCCTAATAATTTTTAAAAGTCTTAGACGTATCATCAGTATAATACAGCAATTATATTTAACGCTTAAGCTCCTTTAAGAATGAAATGGTGAAACAATTAATATTTTGTGACAGCCAGCAGTACATAAAGACTGTTATTTGTACGCATTCAAAATATCGTAAAATGTAAATTTACCTATAGCGCCTATTAGCTACGTAGTCTTGATTTAAAAAATAATAATAATGTAAATACAGATAATGTAAGAAAATATGCACGATCTACTCACAAAGTCTAAATTGTAGCTTTATTCATATTTTGCTATAGTTTCACAATACATCAACATAATAAGATCTTGAAGGGCAATCAATTATTTGTATTTATTTGCAATGACAGATATTAAGGATGTCATGCTCGAAGGGAGGGGTGAGGCTGTAGGAAAGGGAAGAAAGGCCTAATGCTCCGTTTACACATATCACAGCCCAGCTTTACACTGGAGCCGATAGTTTAAATTGATAGATATTTTAATGTTGCGATAAACACCAATGGCTAGTTTTGTTTAATTGTCCTTTTATTGTGGCGGGCGACAAGACATTTTTGTGCGTTGTTAAAAGCTCACAGTTCTTCCTTGTTTTGTTAGGATGATCTAGGGATCCAAGACACATGCTGGACTCGTTCCAGAACTGGGTCATGACCCTGACTTCCTTTCTTTATTTGTGTATCACAGAGCTAAAGCGAAAAAGTTTAACAGATTTTAAACTTCATGGCGAATATATTTCTCTCTGAAATTTATGACTGGAAAAGCTTTAGTCACAGTTGCACAATAAAGATTGCCCCAGAATGCAAATATACTGTTTTGCTTCCTTCACAGATAATGTTCTCTACAAACATAACATATAAATGAATCAAAACTTAAAAGAAGAAATATTAGCGGAACTGTTGTTAACATTACACTTTTAAAAGTTCATGTCATGTAGGGCAGCATTTTGCAATCACTTTATTGATTTAAAGACTTATACCACCTCCTGTGGATATTTTGCTCTTCGAGTTTGTTGGCGTTCTTTAAAAAATGGGGTTTAAAAGTTTGGGGTTAAAGGATGTGTTGGGTTTATAAACGTTAAAAAAAATAACACAGACAGTATAATACGCTTGCACTTCTTTTTTTTATTTCTTAACCTTTTTTATTATTGTCCTTCTGTTTATCTTTTTGACATAATAGTATGACCCACATGCTGCTAAATTGTCCTTTTTATGGGGATAATTTGAGTCACGATTAAAAAGCTTTAAAACAACTTGTACGTTGGAATGTTTACTCAGCTCTTATTTATAAAATACGTACCAGCAGAACTCCAGTGTATAAACGATATATGTTTCTCGTAAGGTATATGAATTCTAACGTAAAAACTAAAGTTAACTCGTATGGCGCGTATGATTTTCACAAAGCGAACGTTTTGTGCATTGCTTTAGTTAGGCTACATGTTATATCTTGTGATGTATAGTGTGTATATACTGACGTAATAGCAAAGTTGAATGAAAAAGGATGTGTTACTGTGGCTTGTCGTTTTGTAAATGGAAGGTCCAGGTGTCGAGTTGATGTAATAAACATTTGATTATCTCTCCATTCCTTATAGATGCTTGTGGCCTGTCAGATGTGGCCCATGTGGAAAGTTTGCAAGAGAAGTCCCAGTGCGCTCTGGAGGAGTACGTTCGGAGCCAGTATCCCAACCAGCCAACTCGATTTGGGAAGTTATTACTGCGCTTGCCCTCTCTCCGTACAGTCTCGTCTTCGGTCATAGAGCAATTATTTTTCGTCCGATTGGTAGGTAAAACCCCAATTGAAACCCTCATCAGGGATATGTTGCTGTCGGGGAGCAGTTTTAACTGGCCTTACATGTCGATTCAGTAGGCAGAAGGAATGATCAAAGGGGCTGTGACTACAATAGTTAGCGCTTCTTTTGTAGAAGGAAACGGCTGTTACACGAGTTTACTTTCAAGAAGAAAGACTTTCATACAATGACTGTGAATTTTAAAATTGAGACATTCAGTGAAGCCTCGAAATCCAGAGATTGCTCCCAGTGTCATTCTGAACAGTTTGTTCTAATGTTTTTTGTTTGTTTGTTGTTTTTTTGTAATAAATGCAAAAATGAAGAAATAAATAACCCACTAAAATTAATACAAAAGGGAAAAAAGGCAAAAGGAAAATAATTCAAGGATTTTCATAATCTTTTCTGGGACAGCAAAACTATAAAGTGCATTTAAGCGACAATTTGGAAAGATTAAGAAGAAAAGAAAAGAATTCTTTTTCCAAATTGCTTTATTGTCCTGTGTCCATGTATCTATAGCTGTTTTTGTAATTTGTGTTCCTCCTTTCTGGTTCCAAACCGGCCTATGTGATTCTGTAGTATGCAGTTGTTGGTTTTTTTTATTTTTTTATTTTTTATTTTTTATTATCATTTTTATTTTATTATTTTTTTCTAATAACCACGGCTTCTTCTAAAACAGTTCAGTAATGTAAAGACGTTCTTCGAGAATTAAAACTAAATCCACAGCAATATAGGCTATGCTTAATGCTGCAAGCGCACTTACTCTATCGATGTCCCTTAATGAACAAGAGTAGGGATTATTTTCTCGATCAACTCAAAATTATATACACAAAATGCCAGAGCACTAGTAATGTTCCAATGTCTTACACCACTATTCTAACTGATATAGACAGCCCTAAACCAATTTCCCCCAGAATGGATGCAAGAGCAATACTCACTCTGCAAAAACTATCAGTTATATGCGCCACAAAAGTATTTGCGAAATCTCATCGTATTGGTTGAGAGGTATGACCTGCCTCCATTTTTTAAATATTTGGGTTCGTGAATGGTGGTCAGGTTGTAACGCAAATTGTAGAACAACGTGTTTGATTTTGCAGTTAAGGAGACCCCCACTTAATATTTTCAGATGTATTGCAGGAACCCACCTTAAGTTGCGCCCATGCGAATTCTCGCTCAAGTGTTTTGCCATAGTAAACTGTATTTTGAACGTGGGGGAAATGATGGGTCATCATTCTTTTAATGATAAAGCAGCAGTATTAATAAGACGTCCCTATAAATGTCCCTCAACACTTAAAGCATTAAAGTGCCTGTACAGCGCAAATGTGTTATTAACGGTTACTGAAGTCTATACACCATGGGGAACACGCTTAGAATTTACAAAGTAAGTCTTATAATTGTTCATTTCACTTGAGGGAAAAAAAAAACACAAGTAGAGGCAGTATTCTTGTAAATATAGGTCAATTCATTTCAAGGACTTTTTCTTTATACAACGTATATGTGATTAAGAATAAAACTGTGGTTGCCAATTTTTTCGGTAATACAAATGTCTTCAAATGAGTGACAGACTTAGCTAGTAGCACTGAAAGTTCTGTTTGTAATGTACATACATATTAAGACAAATGTTTTTTTTTTCTTCCTTTCTTTTTCATGTATTTAGACTGTGAATGCATGGCCACAGGTCGCTAACCTATTTTACCTTTGATATATATATATAAATGTAAATGTTTTTGACTGTATAGATATAATCTGTGCATTCAGTACACTAGCCCTTGTATTTAAAAAGACAAAAAAAAAAGGAAAAAAAATGTTCGACGATAGGTTGACACTTAACAGGGTGAGCTGGTTTGGAAAGGGGTGGCTATTTTGACTTGGTGTTCTGCTCCTTTTCGGTCTGTAACAGATGCCTTGTGTGTGTATGTGTGAAAGCTTGCAATTTCGTCCTTGTTTTGAGGCTTTTCTTCAACACACAAGACACCATGTTGTGATTGGATAAAAAGGGATCATATTGTGTAGTTGATTGAACAGTTATTTTGGGCTGTTCTCTGCCACATATGGACCAGTGAATGATACATGATTGTAATTATGAACAGTTTAAACTGACCCACGTTTTTATATAAATATATAAAATATATTACTGCAGGGTATTGATAACGTATAGATACTTTTTTATTATTATTGATTATTATTAATTGCAAGTGATATACGTGAGTGTGTGTGGAAGTTTATAGTTGAAAACAATTCTTGTTTGTTTGTGTTAGCTTATTGTAAACAAGCATTCTGCTGTAAATTTGTTCTTGGTATTAAATTATAATTTATGAATTTGAAATCAAAAGGCTTTCAATGTTGTGTTATTCATTAGCAGACAAATCTGTCTGTTCTATCGGACAGTGAACTCATGCTCTGTCTCAAACTGCTGAAGGTTGGGTTTACGTATGTGTGTATGAGAGAAAGATGAGAGAAAGAGAGTGACTGAGTGAGCGAGAGAGAGAGAGAGAGAGAGAGAGAGAGAGAGAGAGAGAGAGAGAGAGAGAGAGAGAGAGGGTTGGGGGTGCGAGGGTGACTCCGAGGTTTGGCATGGGAAACTGTCCAGGTTACGTCTAAATTTGGCTATGTAAATACACGTGCAAAGTGCTGCAGCTTAAAGTGAGAAAGTACGCTTTTGATTCGCCCTCTAACACTTTACTTTTACACATTAATATTAATCCGTTTTTGATAAAACAATGAGATAACATCAAGTATCATGTCATTCCTACTTACCAGGTATAGATTGTGTGTGTATATGCGCAGAGGTTCTTGCTCATTGCCTTGTTGGGTATCACTATCCATTTAAATACATAAAATCTTCTCAGAGCAGGTACTGACACGTCGGAACTGAAGTCGCATGAAATGCAACATTGGACGTTCAATACATGTCAAATGAAATGCCATCTTGTTGTAAACGTGACAAATGACAAAATACAGACCCACTGTTTGTTCTACCTCGAAAGCAGCATTTTATATGTCACATTTGGGGCTATCTGTTAGAGGACACCAAGCGTGTGAAGCTATCCTGTAAACTGCGCCTTCAACTTGGTGTCCTATTAGTTGAGTCAATATGGCGTCTTGCAATTCAACGCAAGCTACGGCTCCCCGGAGCAAAGCGGTGTCTTGTAATAGAAACCACATTGCTAGGAGAAAAGCCCCCCTCAATCGACACCAAAGGCCAGAAAAAGAGCTTCAGACAGAAACCGTGTTAAAGTTTTTGTCAGGAGTCCAAGAGTCCTCAAATGCATAGCCATTCTTGATATTTTCATTTTCAACGTAATTAAAACTTACTTTCTATTTTACGTAGGGTTATATAGCCCAATTTAACAAGACCACTGCTAGCTCGTTAGTTTCTCCTTAAAATACAGTAAATTTCCAGATCTCGTTTTACAAATTCTACTCCTCGGGTATAGCTTTGTGGAAAAAAAGGTAACATCCTGACCCCAAACACAGCATTATGATATTTGACCAGGCAGACTGAGATAAAGTAGCCTAACTTATGATGGCTGAGGAAAAATGGGACAAACAATAATGGTAATTAGAGCACTTTTTGTTCAGCTGCATAAAATAATAAAAATAATTATAATAATAATAAAACAGTACAATGTATATTAAATTATATAAAGCTAAATAACGTTTATATTCCATGTAGCTTAAATACGAAGTGTATTTGTTTATTAACTAAAGCTTCTGGGTGCTTCCTGAAACTGATCGGGAAGGCAAGAGTTATAAGCGTAATTTTGGTAAGTTTTGTTTCGGAGCTATAGGTAAAGGACCGTTTAGATGATCGGAAATGATTGATGGATGTTTGTTATTGTTTTAAACGTGGTCCAGGATGTGTGTTTGATGAGAGCGCTAATGCGTGTAGCAGAGGAAGGCTTGTAATTATGACACAGTGATGAGACCTATTAACTACTCCAGATACTATTAGTAGTTGCTTAATGATTGCATTGGCATTGCATGCTTTAAAAAAGTAATTCCAGTATGTAAGTCTTTGCAACAAATTCCGTCGTGCACAAACGTCCCAGATCTTAGCATGGGTAGCATATTTTGTCAAAGATGAATTGTCAGTTCCTTCACTTTAAATGCACGTTTTGCTTTGATAGGCTTACCAGAGCAGGTTAGTAGTAATTTGGATCATGGCTTCACAGGCTTGATTTTAGTTGACAGAGCGTGTGTTGAGGCTGAACTCTATAATTTGCACTTCTGTTCTTTTATTAGCGTCGGACAACGAACTAATGAGGTCTCCCTCAGTACAATGTCACTTTTATTTATTTCTTCGTGGAAAAAGTACTATGGGATATAGCTGGCCAACCGAGCCAACAACAAATGAGTTCTAACTGCTTCTCCGTTGATTAACTATATATCTATAGCAGACATTTTAAACTCATGTAAAGCAAGTCGATATCCTTGCAGGTGCGAGGGCTTTGTTTCATAAAGGCATTATTATGTGATGATGTAGGTTCGGCAAAACCGCCTCAAAAATCGTTACCTACTGTGTGTAAATATAAGGTGTTGGCGGTCGCGAAGGGTTGAACTGCTCGGTTGCCGCCATTCAGCACCGTCTACACCACATTGCTGATTTTCCTAAAATAATTCAATATAGGCACATTTTAAAAGTTAGCACATAATTATCTGGCCTAATGGTGGTACTGTAGCAAATAACACTGTTTGTTTCGGAGGTTTTCAACTTAATTTTAATATCAACTTAATGATGACCTGCCCTAACCCTTACTATGTCTTCAAGCTAAGTGTATGTGGTTTTGAAGATCGGTCATACATCTGTTAGAGTCCTTAGCAAAAGTCATCATAGCTTTGAGATAGGCTATCATATGCTCGCTTGTGTTGTTCGTATGATGAGCTCAACGAAGGAAGAGCCAGCAATTGGTTTCCATAGCGACCTCCAAAGAGCAGCGATAATAAGCAAAGCATAGACCCCCACTCCCTTAGAAAAAAAAAGACAATTTAACGTCTGTGTTGTTCCTTCACGTCACTTCAGTATCAACATATTTCTGTTTCATTATATTTATTGCCCCTCGTAATATTTGCTGAATATAGAAAAGACCTGTCCATAATTCCAGCCCTCTGATTTATATCAGTTTATATGAGAAAAACTCTCGTCACGACCTTAGCGTTTTGGCTTTTCAAATAATGAGGTACTTTGGAGAACTTTTGTCTGACGTCATCTATATATTTGCTGCAAATTGCGTGGAATGTTCTGTAACGGAGCAATTAAACAACAATTTAATGTGGCTTAGTCTAGCACATAAGCTATTTTCTTTTATTTTTACAACTGTTCAAAGTAAACGCTTGTATTTTCGATAATCTTCAGGTTCATAACCATTAGGCCTAGCCCTATATATTTGAACGAAACCGCCAAATGCACGATTGGGTCAATATGCCTTGACTTTTATTTTTATTTTTTTTACACATATAATTCTAAAATGTAGCCATAAAATATATTGGTATTGTTTACTTAAAACATAACATGCTTCATTGCGATGTATGTGCATTTTTGCCTGTCCGTCTGTCTTTGTTATTTTGAATAAAGTGCTTTAAAATAGACTTGCTGCTCTCGGCTCGGTGGGTTCCTCTCTCTAAATGTTAGAAAATTGTGCCATCTACCCGCTATTCACAGAACTGTCACTTCCAGGACCTCCCGAGACCTTGAGCCAACTTTAACACAAAGGGAGAGACTGAGGGGGTTGGTGAGATGCTTCGAAGTGTAGTCTGTTCAGTCTGGGCTAAAACAAGCATTAAATCAATAACGTTAAGCTTGATATATTATTTTAGTATAACTTATGTACCAAACTAAGGGGAGGGATTATGTCACTGCATGGGCTATACAAACCATTAGACATCCCATCCCCCATTATGCTTTTTATTTTATTTATTTATTTTTTTAAATTCCCAAAACATTTTCTATTGCTTCATTCATACAACAATGCGTCAAATCCACGAGGGTGAAGAAAGTTAGGATATTTTTATTATTAGGCTACCAAGTCAGATCACATCATGATCTAAGCTACAAACTAACGCAGGAGACATTCAAAGTATAAAACACAATAAACACAACAAGGCTGATACAATAATGGTTAGTGTTACTCATGCTGTTTACAGGCCTAATAATATTTTCGCTTTGTCCGACATACGCCATCTTTAATGGAACATCACAAACTCTACGGTAAAGTTTTTTTTTTCTCCCATCGGTTTGTTTTGGAGTAAAGGAGCAGGTCACATACTGATCTTTAGCACAGTTTCAAATGAACGGGTTAATTCTTGATTCATTCATTAGCATTCCCAGTGCACGGGTTCCTCTCAGACATCTGTCTAGTATACCACACGTCTTTACAATGACTTCCATTCACTGTTTCTTGAGAAAAACACACATCCTGAGCGTTCAACATTTTGGTTACCTTCTTGCGCCAAACATTCGGTAGGTTTTTAGATGATGAGTGTGTACTAACCTCTAAGTAGCCTATTTTAAGATAGGTTAAGTTAGGAACTCGGGTAAGTGAAATAGGCCTACCGTCGAAAGCGAGAACATAGGTTAACATTAAAGAAAAAGGGGGCAGGCTGCTTACAATTTACGGTGTACACGCATATCTAACATATATATATTTTAAATATTGTACTGCCTTTGTCTTAACGTTTTGGTCTTCTGCTTAGTCTCGGCAACTTCAACATCTTGAACCCAATGATTCATTTCATTTTGAGTCAAGTCGCAAGATTTATCTTTTGTCTAAAGCGCCCATATGTAGCATCGCTTCAAGTTGATAACATCCTGTTTATTTTCTGACTGAGAAATTGCTCAATTTAAAAGCTTAGACATATAAGGGTAAAGAGGAAAACATTAGCGAACAACGTCAACAAAATGTGATACCTGTGTAAAGCGGCCTTCTACCGACTGCACACGCTATGTCTGCCGCTAGAGTAAAACGCTGGTCTGAGTCAGTGAACTCACTTTACTGAGCAAGAGATCGAGGAACCAATAGGAGGAGAGAGAGAAATCTGAAGCGCAAACGTAAAGACAGTCATAATACCAACTAGGCTAAACTAATATGCAGAACTTAGAATTTTACTTGAACAAAGACAGACTAGTGAATGCAAACCAGTTTTTTTTTTTTCAAATTGAGTAAAAATAATTGATAATCAGTTTCAAAGGGAAATTACTTTTACAGAGATCACTTTTTGAACGCTAGAACTGCATTTTGTATGTTTATTTTTATAAATCTCATTTGATGACGAATGCACTTTTTTGTAAGCGTTAGAGGATCTGTTTTTATTTTTATTTTATTTTTAGGGTCTGTTTATAATAATAAAGTTGTAACATTTTTTATTGTCTATAGAAATTCATCTTAGTGGTAACATCAAACAGGGTTTAAATATTTCAGACTGATCAGATTATTATTATTAGGCATATTAGTAGCTATTAGTATTATTAATGGTAGTGGTGGTAGTGTTATTGATGTCGTTATTGAGAAAACTATTTTCATTATTAAAACAATTTTTCAGTGTGCATGTGTGTATGTAACCTTTCTTTTTCCTTTCTTTCGTCTCATTATTATTAACCCCCTGAGCATACGAATAACAAGTGTAAATTCTTGTAGCTTAAAATATATAAAGGTGTTTGCATCTATTGAACAGACACCAAGCAGTTTACGAAACGAATACAGTTTTTCTCCTAGTTTCTGACAACTATGAAATGTGCTCTTCAAAAAAATGTTCGAGATGAAAAGCGTTTGTGATCAAACAAAGAAACGTGGACTCATCATAAAATAAACCGTGCTAGTTCACTGCTTGAATGACGTTACTTATCGTTTAATGAATGACTGGTTAATTTAATATTTAAAAAAATTATGTTGCTGCTTTTTGAATCGTTCATTGTGTTGTTTAAACACGTGTAACATATAAACGGGATGTTACGTACGACACCTCTCACATACACGTGCTTTATTGGGTTAGAGCACGGTAACTCAACCGTCAAAATGTATTTCTAAGATAAGTGTTTCAACACGATGCAAATATCAAATCCCCTTAACACAGCAGTGTAAAAAGACACCGAGCGACGAAGGCCTTGGATATCTTTGTCCTCGACCGCTGACTGTTATTCTTTCTTCTCCATCTCTCCACAAAGAGCCATGCCTCTCTCTCTCTGAGAAGTACTAAGTACAGTTTGAAAATCAAACGCACTGAAAAATTGGTTATCACGACGTCTTTTCAAACACAACTGACAAACGCGTGTTTTTGCTATGATTTTAAAATTGACGTTCATTACACAGGTTGTGAACTTACCTCCTAATATTAGTTGATCAGACAAATTAGATGCACAATTCATAGAATTTGAACTAAATAAATAAATTAATAAATATAAAATGAAATAAAACAAATAATTTTAGGTTTTTATTATTTATTATTAACACAGTAATTTTAAACTGTATATTACAGGTAATCCCTAAAACAAGATAGCATAATTTTTCCTCCATCAAATTAACAGCTGGAAACATGAGATGTTCCCCTATATATCTCGAATTTTGTGTGGCAGCATCAGTTTGAGATGTACACCTAAACATCTGAACACTGAATGCACAGTGATAGCCTACTTAGAAAGGCACAGACCTCGACACCCGCGCCATCGCTTTCATGATAGCGGGCGATGTCAGTTCTGGAGACACATGCTCCCTGTTTCTTTTTTTCAAGATCATTAGCGGCCCCCTCCAGCTACAATCCTTGCATGGATTGAACAATAAGACACGGGTGCATTAAATTCTCAAGCACTGCTGCCAGTCATGCTGAGAGAGGTAAGCATGTTGTCGACTTCAGTATAGGGATGCTTTAAAAAAGAAAATACAGTAGTGGAGGGAAAATAAAATATGTAGAGATCTATTTGTACATAAGAAAAAAAAAACCATATGTAATAATATTTATTAATTTATTATTTAATGTTTATGAAAATTTGCAAATTTAGGTTTGTACTGGGGTTCGCTTTGCTGTGTGAATAAAAACCCCAAGCAACAGAGGTTAATCAGACATATTTTTTTTTCCACAGAGGGTGCTGTTTTACATTTAAAAGCAAGATGGCGCTATTTTGTTCACTTGTCAAAAGAGAGGTTCCTTTACTACCCGGTAGTCATGTTACACATGTCGAAGTTATCAGACATTATCTGTTTTATTGGTTGATGTTGATATATACAGTAATCAAAATGTGTAAAATATCAAGCAAAATATGAAGTTTTTTTTTTTCAAGATTCTATTTGTCCTTTTTGTAGCTAAGCCATGCGTATTACCTTTGAGTTTAAAAACTACACGTGTACCACAAATAAATAAATAAATATATCAGCAAATTACACATATATTTAGTAATTTATTATCTGTAATTTATTATCTTATTTATTTAAGGTATTAAAATGAGAAATATGATACTGTATACTGTAAACATAGCAATGTATATATATATATATATATATATATATATATATATATATATACATCGGTAGTCTTACATACAGACTCCATTGCCTTCCTTTCTAATTCATGTATATGAATTAGATTATTTATTGCAAATGCTATTTACATTTTGTTTTGCTGCTGACTTTTGTTATTTCGTTTATGCTTCAGCAGTTTCACATGTGTTTGTAGATTCGGATAACTTGATGTTTAATGTTGCACTTTCCCTCATCTTTTTGTTTCTGAAAAATACGTGTGGTTTTGTAAGATAATTTAGACGAACTGTGGGATTTAGGAGAAGGAATGCATGCTGTTTATTATAGTTATAAAATAAACAGTAATATGTGTGACAATTGGATGACTCGGGTTTTATTGGGAATCTGCTAAAAACATTTTGTGTGGTCAAAAAACAAAATCTCACACTCTAGATAATAATTAAAACAACAATTTAGAAATAAAACGGTAACGTGTTGATACACACGTTAAAAAACTACAAATGTACGTTTAATTCTCAGTTATAATAAGTGTATTATTATTATTACTATTATTCAAGTTTCAAAAATGCTATAAAAATGTTAATACTCAAACTTAGTAGAACTGTTTTCATTTTTGTTATATATTTTCCTTTGACTACAGCACACAATAATCAGTGACTTAAATTTAAATTCAAGTATAATTGAATTTCAATATTTATTTACTGAAACTAACTCAAACATAATTGTTATAACGTCAGGCGTCCATGCGGACAGGTTTAGAAACAAATGTACACAATTTACAAGAAAGCAGATTTCTAAATATGATTGACCTCCACGATCGACCCACTGAACTCTTTTTTTTTTCTCTTAGCTGTCTTCTATTGTCTACTTCACATCCACTGACAACAGCAAGTCTTTTTTTGTATATTTTGTATATGTATATATTTATAACATATCGTTCGTTTAAAAAAATAAAAATTGTATTTTTATTTTATTAGACATTTTTATTAACAATTGATACATATTGTAATTTGACATTTTTATTAAATTGATAGATTATTATTATTATTATTATTACATTAGTGTAATAATACTAGTGCCATTTCTACAAATTGCCACTTTTTCCGCGTTGTATGTACACAGTTATTACCGGGTATTACTTTATAATTTAACTCTTTCAAAAGGTAATGTGCAACATGATAATAATAATACACAAGCAATGCTACATGCTTTAATCAGACAAACAATATCATGCTGCTATTGCACATTTTAACACAATAGTTAAGACAGAGGTTCTAGGTCTGTCTGGAAAATTTTAGAGCGAATGTGGAGTCTTCAATCTCCTTCTCTTATATCTTGGCCAGTTCTCTGAACTTTATCGCTAAATGTAAACAAGTTGTCAGTTTGGAAATAATCTTCTTTACTTTTTTATTAGAATGAAAATTCAATTTTCCAAGCTTAGATTAGGCAGATGAGAATTTTTTTCATTCCTTGTCACTGGTTGGGCCAGACTTCGGAGGACAATAATGTGGCAATTGTGGATGCTATGTGACCCATAAAATTTGAGGGTGGCTATTCTGGCTTTGGTATATAATTATGCAAAACACTTTGTATAAAGACTTGCCATCCGATCTAATGATAGGGCCTACAGTCTCATTTCAAAAGAGGGAGGGTCCCACAACATATTCACCCTTAAAAACAGGGAGGGAAACCTGCATTCTGATAATTCAAGGTATACTACAAACTAACAGTAATCATCAAGTCACTGTGTACTTCGTTTATATGAACGTATAAGTGCAGTTGTTTCTAATGACAACAATAGAAGAATCCAAAAACACAATATACTTGCTTTTGAAATATGTAACAACACACTAAATCGATTTTGCTGTTAAATTAAAAACACATAATAGTGAAATAAACGAAATAACAGTTTAAATAATAGAAATAATATCCTACATGGATCTCAAGTTCTTCTTTTCAGCTCTTTTCTTTTCAACTTCAACAATTAAGGTCGGCTTTTCTGCAAATCACAATCCTAACACCACCTTTACCTGCGTTGAAGGTTATGTTAAAATTAGCTTGTGTCCCAAACTAGTTAGAAATACGTTATTAAACAAAACTGAAGTGCATCCTTATGGGAGCTGTCAGGTTCAAGGGTGCTGAACTAAGACCTAAAGTTTCGTTTTCCTCTCCAGGGATTGTCCTCAGCAATTCGAAAATACTTATATTGTTGCTGAAAGTCAAGACTCCGGAAAAAAATCAATGGAATAATTTTATTCTATTATTATTTATTTATTTATTTATTTTTGGAAAAACTAATTTTCGGACATTTGGTGAACCTACATAGACATTATTTAAAACGACCCAGGATAAACGCTTTTAAACTTGCGTGCAATGTAAATTATTACAAAGGCCCCTGCATTCTCATCCTCACTGTATAATTTCTTAGTTCCATATAGCATTTCTATATAATAAATATTACATATTTTTATGCAACATGCAATATGTGATTGTTACAGACTTGGATACTGAAGCAGATTTTAATTCGCCATTGGAGGAAAAAGTGAAAAAGGAAGAAACGTATCACTCAAATGTTATTTATTTATTTATTCAACAGAAAACTTTTGAATCACATTTTATATATTATAAGTTTATATTTTTTCCACTATTATATTTGTCAAATGCCTACATAAAGTTTTAGATCATTCTGTTTTGGAATTCAGGCATATCGTGTTATACAGACTGGTAAGTATCGTTTTAAGGCCGACTTTTTTTCAACACTTGATTCTCGGTAATATTATAATCTACCTTTTTTTTTTTGCAAAAATTAAAATACACCAGTATTTTGTCATTTTGTTTCGGATACAAAATGAAACCTCCTTTCAAATTGCACTTAATAAAAAATGATTACAGCCTAGGTAATACGACTTTGATAACGATGCTTTTTGAGGCAACTTTTTGGAAGTTACTTATAGCTCCGTGAAACCGGACCTAGTAACCTGTTCAAAATTTGTCATGAAAACAAGAAGAACAAGGAGTAATTATTATTAGTTTTTTTTTTACAAGTAATTATCATTTGTGCTCTCTATATGGCATTTTATGTGTATGCACATTTAAACACTTGTGCTGACCAGCAGAGGTGTGAATCTGAGAGCTTTTCTACCAAATGAAGTGGCGGCAGAGAGAGAAATAAAGAGATGTGCAGCTGTCAGGGGTCAGGCGAGCTGAGATTGCTTCCAGAGATCCTTTGAAAAAATCACACGTTTGAAGGCTTAGTGCTGTGCTGCCTTCGCATTTCAAGCTCAGATCAGTGAAATAAAGGAGAGAAAAAGAGAGGGGGAGAGAAAGAGAGAGAGAGAGAGGCAGACCGAGAGAATAAGACAGATATCCGCTAAAGAATTCATGATGAACAGAGGATTGGTCTGGAAAGAGACATTTTGGGAAACGAGAGCGGATCCGTGTTTTGCTCAATAGAGAACAGAGATGATCATTTTTACTATTACAAGCAATGTAGCCTATAACACAATTAAAGGAGCGCTTTTTAATTATGCTGAGCCTCAGTGAGTCTGTGTGGGTGTTTGAAGAGTGTGAAAAGTATAGAGCACAAAAATAAGCGCTCAATGCTATCTAATTAACTATAAATGACGAAATAATTTATCACATGCACTTACACGCAACACTGGACAACTCAGGATAGTGAATTTTTGCACACCCCTTTTCAAAAGTGCATACTTTGCATGATTAAAAAAATAAATAAATTATTATTATTCTGTATCTCTTATTGTTCGCAACTAGGGAAAATCAAATAAAGGTCAGCGTCACAAAAAGATGTACATTGTAATTTGAACCGTAATTTACATTGAAATCAAATATAGTCTGATTATGATTGATATCTACTTGAAGGTATTTTACCTTATATCATTAAACCAGAATTAGAAACCACCAGAAGGAACAGGTTATACCTCGAAATTTACTACTCTCATACTAAGTGAAAATACAGACCAAGAAAAAAAAAAACGATAACGCTCTCGCTCTAGGTTTGATTTATGACACTCTTCTGCTTTTATACAGGTAATTCTGCACTCTATCGAAAAAAGGTCTGCAAATAAAGGCATTTTGTTTTTACTGTCTTTTTCTGAAAAAAAAAAAAAAAACAACAACTTTGAAAAAACGCTGTAATTTACCTGGGAGACTATTTATTCGCTAAGACCAGTTTAATGGATATGAGCAACAATAACAATAATGGGAATGCCTCTACGAAGTAATAACAATAGTAGTAGTAATATTAGTAATAATATGTAACCCTGGACCACAAAACCAGTCATAAGGGTCATTTTTTTTTTTAAATTGAGTTTATACACCGTCTGAATGAAGCCTGAATAAATAAGCTTACAACTGATGTATGGTTTGTTAGGATTGGACAATAATTGTCCAAGATACAACTATTCTGTTCTTAGCGATGCATAGGTCTATTACTAATCAAAAATTAAGTTTAGATATATTTAAGGTAGGAAATTTACTAAATATCTTCATGGAACATGATCTTTACTTAATATCCTAACGATTTTTAGCATAAAAGAAAAATAGATCATTTTGACCCATACAATGCATTTTTGGCTGTTGCTACAAATATATCGTGATACTTTTTTGGGTCTAGAGTCACATTTATTTATTTATCTGTTTATTTATTTAGCATTCATTCATTCGTTCGCTGAACCATTAAATAATATTTGAAATAGAAAGAATATTACGAAAAAATTGGGGAGAAAATACCTGCGCGGTTGACGTTTACAGCTGTTCAATGATTTGCATTAAAATTGCAATGCTTTATTATTATTATTATTTATCATCGCTTAACAAAGATTTTTTTTAAACTGTTTTTCTTCCTCCCGTGTGATTCCATGATGGACAGCGTAAGATTTAAAGAATGGTCCACTGACACCGTGCTCTTATTTTCATGCTCAACGTTAAGTCCTCAATGACTTCATGACACCTTCCCACATATGGCCGTCGCACAACATGCCACTAGCTTTGCTCCTTGGGCTGTGCCATTGGTTGACAAGTCTATTAAGGGGATGACAGGCGTAGAAGCCCATTTACACCATAGGTCTTCTACCCAGACCTATACTGACACATGTGAAGATGTAGACATAGACCTTGACCCCTGTCAAAGCTCTTGTGCGCGACTTACTTTTGATATTTTGATAACATCAGAGAGCCTTCTGCAGGGCCAGCGTGAGCATGTCTACATCTTTTGTGCCCATGTTGAATGGGTGGCTATGTTCCACTGTTCTTTAAGATGTCGTCCAGATCAGTTCTAACACACATCAGTGTACTTTGAATGATGTGAAATTGACACCCCTTGTTATTGTAGATGACAATTCTGATATGAATATTCACTCCTGAGAAGCCATTTCTTTCTTTTCATTTTTCCACACAGCCTCCCCCCATAAGCCTCAAGCAGTCTCAGCATATCTTCCATTAAAACAGTGACAGGTGCCATTAGTTTATGTTTTGCATGTTTTTGATCTGTCCTGTAGCTTGGTGGAGGTGTGGAACATGTAAATCCCTGATAGATTTATAATCATTACAGTCTTTCGACATTCACACATTCATGCTTACTGCTTCACTTTTCACCCTGACAAGGAGAAAAGACTGAGAGTAGAAGTTATTTTTCTTCATGAACACTTTTTGATGAAGTTATTTTGGAAAATAAACAACCTAGATGATAATGGACAGCTGCTGAAATTGATAGGTAGATGGTAGAAATTAAATATATTTTTTTAACACTAAGCAAGATGTTACTAATAGATTTTACAGTAAATTGTAAAAAAATAAAATAAAATAAAAATAAAAGACTGTCATTTAATAACAACTAGTTTTCTAATAAATTCTCACAAGTCTCTTCTCAGTCCTGTAATAGATTGATAATCATTGGAGAGGGGAAAATATATATTTTAATATTTGCAATGTTTGAGCGCCATATAAAGATTTTACTCACCTTCATTTGTGACCCTGGACCACAAAACTTAAGGTTTTTCTTTTATGCCAAAAATCATTAGGATATTAAATAAAGATCATGTTCCATGAAGATATTTTGTAAATTTACTACAGTAAATATATAAAAACTAAATTTTTGATTAATAATACGCATTGCTAAGAACTTCATTTGGACAAATTAAAAAAAATTCGAAAAATTTACCATTATCACTGGCTTTATGTGTCCAGGGTCACATTTGTTCCAAACCTGCATGACTCTCTTTCTCTTGTGGAAAAAAAAGAAGATATTTTGAAAAATGTCCCTATTTCCCTGTTCATAAAATTAAAGTCGAAGGGGTCTGATTTAGTTTTGGACCAAACATTTACAAAAACAGTTGAAACATTCTTAAAAGTATCGTGGTTTGACAGAAAAAAGACATACAGACAAAATTTTCACTTTTGAAATTTAAGAAAAAAGAAAAGATCATTTGAACAAGCCTCTATATTTAGTGACTTGAAGACTGATACTTTATTAGGCACCTAATAATGTTATATAAAAAGAAATTGGCAACCTTTTAATTAGGGAATTACTTTTGTACCCTGAACACTGAATGAGATGCCTCTGTCTTCCCTCTGCCTCTTTCTTGAGACTGCCTGGAGTTGTTCCATCAGCCCAAACACGGAGACCCCTTGCAGACAGTATGTGTTGTGCAGCTCTGATCTGGGCTATGACAGGGTACTCTAACAATATTAGTCTGTCGAACATGCTGGCCGAGCTGCCACTTTCAATTTGCCCGTGACCTCTTGGCCAAAAAATGGGGGAGAAGTGGCAGAATGCAGGACTGAAAGCTGGTATTATTTGTCTGACAGCTTCACTCATCTGGAAGTAATGCAAAATGCAATTCATATTTACACTCCATGACCTTGTGGTAGAGGAACAGAGCTATCTACATGCAGACCAATGAAGCAGAGTGCAGAGGAGTGCAGATCATTCCTCAAAATAAATTTGTCAGAATGTTACTTTCCTTATCATTATCACAAGCTGAAGTTACAAACAAGGGGTATGACTGATGTACCGGCTTGTGAACAGTTAGGTCAACGCTGTCATTACAGTTGCAGGACAAGGAATTGACAAACCATCTTGAACACCAGGATAACATGGACTTCCACCTGCAACTCCAGCAAAGATTAATTGTCACAAATGAATGTGTTTCTGTTATCCAGAAAATTGAAGAATAGAAATCTGGTATTTCATTCCCACTTTACATTAGGTACATTAGTACTATGTACTTACTTTCAAAAACATGTATCATTGTGTTCATATTGTATTGCAAAATATTTTTTGTGGCTATTGAGGTGGGATATGGGTAAGGTTAGGGACATGTTTGGTGATATGGGTAGGTTTAAGGGTGGGTTAAGGTGTAAGGGATGGGTCAACCATGTAATTATAAATGTAATTACAGAAATTAATTACAGATGTAATTACATGCAGGTATTTTTTAAAATATAAGTACAATGTAAAAACATGTATGTACACAATAAGTGCATTGTAGCAAATGATTAATTTAAATGTAAGTACATAGTACTTAAGGCCACCTAATGTAAAGTTGGACCAATTTTTCATATTTGTGCATGTCTATGCATTTTTAGTTCCCTAAAACCACATTTCAAAGTGCACTTGAGACCTAAACTAAACCATCCTGTCAAACAGTCCACAAATATTATTTAAATAAATACATTTGTTATCATTTTAAGTATTGTAAGCATGTATGTGTTAAGGACATCAAATTCAAATAAAAAACGAGCCAGCACATTTTAAGGTCAGCATTTTTATTGTATGTTGTTTTTTTTAAACAGCTGTTTTGTTTTCAAATAGAATAGATGTATTTTAAGATTCTTAAATGTGTCTACATTTTGTCTTTTATTCTGTAAGAATCCTGCTTCCAGGTACTTTACCAAAACTTGATCTAATTTGTGACCCTGGACCACAAAACCAGTCTTAAGTAGCATGGGTATACATTTGTATTTGTAGCAATAGCCAAAAATATATTTGGTCAAAATTATCGATTTTTCTTTTATGCCCAAAATCATTAGGATATTAAGTAAAGATCATGTTCTATGAAGATATTTTGTAAATTTCCTACCGTAAATATATCAAAACTTAATTTTTGATTATTAATAAGCATTCACTGTAAACAAAATCTGTAGAAATTACAGTATTACTGGCAGCTGGTTGCCAGTAACTTACTGTAGATTTAAATTTATGCTATTTACTGGCAACAGTTTGTTCAAAGTTAATTGAACATTAAACATTAACAAGTCTTTATCTTTACAGAATAAAACTAAAATAACAGCCTCATGCAAAGCATTCTGGGAACCAAAATCTGAAGGAAAAAAACAGAAAAAGGTTGATGAAGGTTTCTGGTTCCCAGAATGCTTTGCAGTAGGTTGTTATTTTATAGTTTTATTCTGTAAAGACAAAGACTTGTTAATGTTTAATGTTCATTTAACTTTGAACAAACTGTTGCCAGTAAATAACATAAATTAAAAATCTACAGTAAGTTACTGGCAACCAGCTGCAGAACTACAGCAAATTTTTTACAGTGTTGCTAAAGCTTCATTTGGACAACTTTAAAGGTGATTTTCTCAATATTTGGATTTTTTGCACCCTTAGATTTCATATTTTCAAATAGTTGTATCTCAAACAAATAGTGTCCTATCCTAACAAATCATACATCAATTGAAAGTTTATGTATGCAGCTTTCAGATAAGGGTCAAAACTCGAAAGACCCTTATGACTGATTTTGTGGTCCAGGGTCACACTTAATAGTTCTTATTTTATCTGTATATAATCACTTAATACATAAATAGCAACAAAGAAATAAAAGCTTCTCAGTATGCAAAGAAAAGTGTAATTTTATCCTTATGAGACAGTGTTGAGGTTTTTAAGAAACTTTTAAGACATGATGACATAACTGTACCAGTTAGCATTTACTAGACAGAATATATTATTTCCAGTAGACTTCATTTTTTCTAAAGGAAACATTCTATTCTTGTTTTTATTTACATGGTAATAAGAAATAAAGCTGCATATATTTACTTATTTAAATCCACAGGCATTGTCCCCTGCCTGCCCTTATAATCCCCTGGCATGTGTCTGTGACATCACATGGCTACTGGCTCCAAGTTCCCGTCCCCCTGCAACTGTCGTTAACTCTACGAACAAATGAAAAATGACTGGGAGACTCATTGGCTCCCACCAATGACCTTGGGTATTATTAGAATGACCTCTCTTTGGCTTGACCAAAAAACCTTTTGATATCATTGCTGGAAGTGCACGAAATGATGGCCTCGCTGCCGTTGGGAAAAGCAGAGCAATACGTGGAAGGGGGAAGGGAAGAAAAGACCGGCTGAGCGGTTGCTGTTGTGTAAAAGTATATCTCTTTCTCCAGTTGCCGCCGCATAAATACTTAATTAGGGGACACAACCTGAGTTATTGTGCTCACCATCGTCTTGACCCTCTTTAACGACGACAAGCAATATTTTGGTTTTACATTGCAATGGGATGAGAGGAAACGTTACAGAGCAAAAGCACTTTCGTTGATCTGGATTTGTGTCAGAGCCAGTGGCTTGACAGTAGGCTACTTTGACTGTGTAGTGGTCAAGTGCAACAGGGGGAGGCGCATTGGTACACTGACCGGTTTGAGCTAAAAGAGGAGATGTGGTTGTATTGTGATGGCAGTGTCGAGAAAAAACAGGAAGCTAGAGCCCATGTTTCACAGCCTCTGTGTGGCGCAGGTCCAGGAGGAATCACTGCAGGTCACTGACAGTGGGTGGAAGTCCTGCCCACGCAGCAGCACGTGCACAGATGTTTTACAGCCTTGTGATACAGCAGACATATCAAAACGTGAGTGCAGGAGTAAGAAAAAGGATGAGGCGTGATAAGTGCCAATGGTTATTTGAAGCCTATACTTTCTAGGATCAAGGTTATTCTTTTCTTTCTAACAAGAATGTTATAAATGATTGTATAAAAAAATATTAGCATATGGACATTGCATACTGAACTAATGACAGAAATGTATTCAATGTGATGCAAAGAAAGAAAGAAAGAAAGAAAGAAAGAAAGAAAGAAAGAAAGAAAGAAAAAAAGGCTCAAGAAGAAGATATTTTGAATCAGAAGAGGCAACTAGCAGGGGGTCCTACAATTGTAATGACATTATTTCATTTTAAGTGCTCTGGATATTTCAATCAGGCAGGGTGCAATTTGTTTCTCTTAAATCTTTAAAAGACATGGGCAATGTGTTAAGAGGATGAGGGTCGTAAAGTAAACTGATTATTGTAAGCCTAAACACAGGCCAGGGCAATAAGCTACATCTCCTTTTTGAAAAGTAAAACTATATGTACACTTTTAGAAAAAGGAAAGAAAGGTACAAAAGCTGTCACTGAAACAGTACCTTTGTACCACACAAATTTGTGGCTAAAGTGTACATATTAATGATGGATACATAAATAAATAAATTAATAAATAAATAAGAAGACAGACAGACAGAAAGATTGATATACATATGTTACATACCTTTCAATCAAAGTTATCTGACATTATCAAGATGAATTTGTTCTGACACAGTTAACTCTTGAGTTATTGTCATATTTTATTACCATTTCCTAAACTATAGCGAATAAACTGATAATGTGAGAAATGTTGAAGGTGTCTGAATACATTTTGGTTTGACTATAGATAGATAGATAGATAGATACAATATATATAACAATATTTTATAGCATAGATAGTTAAAGGTTTCTAATGTGGAAGCAAATGCATGGTGTGGCGATTTTGTCTTTGAGGTGAAATGGAAGAGTACAGGGAGAAAGAGAAGGACTGATATATGAGGTTGTCCCTTGTCCCCTCTTCTGTCATTTGGAAATAAATCTGATGCCCTTTGGACTTTAACTCCGTACAAAAAGGGCAGTTTATTACAGGCTATGACGAGCAGACGAGAGACAGGAGCATTGGGAAAATGACAAGTGGAATGAGAAACGCTGGATGTTTAGGAGAGAGACCGGAGAGGGCTGGAGATTACTTCAAATGATAGCTATAAGCGTGGGATTCTTTGATGTAATCAGTTCTCTAAGTCCAAGGGCTTTCCATCATCACAATCTTGTGGCGCAGATTGGGAGATGTTGGGGCCTCTATACATGAGCTATCGCGTTTAGGAACTCGATTTTAGAAGCCCATCACTCCTCATTCTTATATCGATCAAAAATGAGATATCCCAGCAGAATATTTTATGCTCACGGGCACGACTGGCGGGTTTGAGATATTTAGTGGCTACAGATAGTTTCATATTACTCTCTGCGTTACAATCTCAAATGTTCACGTTCGTGCATTGAAACGCAATTGTAAAAACGAAGTCAATACGGTGCACCAAAGGTTGCAAGTCGAAGTCCGTCTTGTTTGGTTTATTTCAAAGGGTTCAAGGTATTTAAACGACAATTAATCCGACATTACAGAAAACCAGTTAGTTGCGAAATAGTCACGTTTTTATTATATGGATATTTCTTTGTAGTAAGAACAAAATTCAGTCACATTTTTTAAAGTAATGCCAGTATGGTTTAGATTTCCCTGACACAAAGTAATATTTATATTAATTTCTTTAACAAATGTAAACGTTTGTTACATTTTGGCACACACAGTGAAATGTTGTTTCTGCCTCAGCTTTGATACCGTAGGCTACCGCATTTTGGTTTACCTCAGCGTATAAAATCTTACCGTATCGTTTTCACAGTGTCAGAATGTGTGCAACATCCATTTTACGTGAATGTGCTTTTACCAGGGACAAACTTCACATGTTCATCACATGATCATCGCAGTGTAATAGTCATTTAAACAGGTCACACGCTGTCAGACAGGTGGCCGCATCCCCCTCAGGGAGAGTGTTTCTCCACACTGCAGGTGGATCGCACACCTCTAAAAGGACCAAAAAGGTTATACATTTCTCTGTAGAAGAATTTACAAAGGCATTTTACAATAAAGTATAGGCTAGATCTACAACCTACAAAAAGTATACAACCTCCTGTCTGATCGTCAGTATTTAGAATGTTTTTCCCCCAACACCCTTAAATTCAAGCTCTTGAATTATTTTATCTTCATGAAGAAAACTCTTATTATCAAACTGTTTTCCTGTATTTGACCTTTTGTGGCTTTCTGGAAGTTGATCAGATTTGTTTCTGGATTTTAAAAGCACATACTTTTCGTTAAAAAAGGCTAAGACAATAAAAAGTTCTTCTCTGCAGAACTCAAAAAGTTCTCATACGACGTCTGATTGATCTTTTTTAGTTCTAATTGGGATCTTTCCTCCTTCCCTCATTAAAGTTCATCGGATTTATCGCTTGTCTAGTTATTTATTTGAACGTTTCTTTTAAGATATGCAATTTAAACGTTTTGTCTTTCTAAACCCATCTAGTTTTCAAATTAAAGACCAGACACACATGATTTATATTTGGGGGTGGCTCGTGAAACCGTCGGAATAAGTTTAAAGGGCAAAATGATCAGATTGGCTGCATGTATGTTTTCCCACCTCTTTACCTCCCTCTCTCCTTTCTTCATGCTTCCCAATTTGTCCTTTATTGAACCTTTGTCTTCAGTGCATCTGCTCGCAGTTAATTAAAATTTGAAGGGGTCACTGTTCTGACTTCAGGCTGCTTGCCGCCCTCCTT
Source organism: Garra rufa (assembly GCF_049309525.1). Lineage (NCBI taxonomy): Eukaryota > Metazoa > Chordata > Actinopteri > Cypriniformes > Cyprinidae > Garra > Garra rufa. The sequence goes on along the minus strand of NC_133371.1, from coordinate 26,295,759 downwards.
CCAGCAGCTTTCACATGAGCAAACTTCACAGGTGTAACACTGTGGCTAACAGCTGTTCAGGGACACTTACAGCACCTTAAAGTACAAGAGAGGAACACTAATGCTTCCCTTCTCTCTGGCAACAATTCAGACTGCCCTCAACCTCTGCCAGCATGACTGAGTGTACTCTCAGTCTCACTATTTCGCCTTGTTCGTGGCTTTCTCTTGCTAATTTAAAAGGCGGGATGTTACACCACAAAAATAGAAAGAAAAAATCATTCAAATATCTCATTTTCACAAACGAGCATAATCGTATTTGACGCAATAAAATAAATAAATCCTCTCCATTTTAATCATGAAAGCAGCGTTAACCAACGGCAAAAAATCGATCATCTTTTAGTCTTTTCATCTGCGACATTGGCGCATATTGAAACATTTTTCGTCTGTTTCTAGGCTATGTGTTTTAAACTTTGATATAATATTCTAGTAATTGTCTGCTACAAATCGAAGTATTTTAATCCACCAATTATCTAGTTATCATCAGTTTAGGTTGATAATCAAATTTACACAAAATATTTTTATGCAATCTCCCAACACCAATCCCCATCCTGTTTTAAATTAAACAGAAAATATAGAAGTAATAAGCCAGAGGACGATATTTTATTTAATAATACTAATAATAATTAGACGTAGGCTAGTATTTGCGTAAAAACAAAAAAGCTATAGCTAGCTTTTGACGATAATAGGAATACCAAAATGGCTAAATGTCTGAGCTAAGGATCGCAATGCCTTGGATACATTTTATTAAATACTACATTTTAAAATTGGTCTTTGTACCTACTCTTATTAACATAGACGCAGACAAGCGCTTCAGTCTATATGAAGCTTAGTAAATCAACCCCGTTTTTTCCTGACGATTATGTGAAATATTGTGGTCTTACCTGTCTGAAACAACGATGTCACATAATCTAAAATAGCAACTGACTAAGTGTAGTTAGTCAGTGACATGTAATTAAGACTACTTTATACATGATGGAAAAAAGCAAAACTTGAATAAACTTATTTTTCAAATGTAACTATGTATGTTTTCATTATATAAACCATAATCATCATTACCACCAGCACCATCATCGTCATCATCTCTGCTATCAACATCATCACATTATCATAATTATAATCACAGCTTGTCTGGTCTTAATCTATGTTGAAGATTGCCTCCTTAGACTCATTTCTCGTCATTAACTCTTTATTTACCACATTTTATTACCTCATCAGAAGTCATTCATTTTGATATGTGCAGATGATCCACAACATAATATTCAGCGAGATAGACAAAGATATAGAGGGGGGGGGGGGGGGGGTCTTTAAAGTGCCCTGAAAATGATGGTGTGTAGCTGCCACTGCCATGCCAAAACCATAGTAATTGAATCATCCCTCCAATTCTGTTTGATAGAGCAGTCAGAAATTGGTCTGGATAACAGAGGCAGCTTTGAAAGCAGTGATGGATACTATTGTCCAATTTTGACCCTCTATTAACACGGCTTCTCAGCATCTGGATCTTTTCACCCCCTCCCACCACCAAGGCAGAAGGGCCAACCAATTTCTGTCAACACACCCAGCTCCACCGCTCTTATCCTTTCTCGACCCAGCTTTACCCCACCGTCGCAGGAAGGAAAAGCCATATAACGTCCTTTTCCCCTCTGTAAACGATTATTTCCCCTTAACGGTTATTCAGATTTTTTTCTGTTGTACTGTACTGCACAGTTTTCCAATTTTGGCTTGACAATGTAGCTGTATTTCCAATGAAATTCCTTTGTGTGTCCCACTAGTGTTTATTCGTAATTAGAAAAACTGAAGCAAAAGGATTAAAATAAAAGAAAACAGAACAAGATTTTTCCTTATCCATGACCACCAAACAAATATTCTTCGCATCATTTAATTGGAGATGAAAGTGCTGTAAAGAGAATGAGTGGGGAGGGAAAAAAGAGAAGGATGACCTTCTGGGTGACAGACATAGGTTGGAGGGTGGCATTTTATTGTGAGCCTCTCACTGAAAAGGAAGAAAAGGAGAGGACCAGTCAATTTAACGCAAGGACCAAGAGAGCAAGAGGGTTGCTAAGAGACGGGAGATGCTGCACAACTTCCATCGGGAGGCAGGCTCTGACCTTATGCAAATGCGGCTCCCCAAATCTTTTGTGGCAAAGGCAGCAAATTCCCCTTGCCGTGTCACCAATACCTGGCATCAAGCCTTCCCTTTCAGGCCATTCTCTCACCAGAGAAAAGAGACCGGCACAGTTGAAAAAGAAGATGATGAGCCTCTCTGACAGACAGTAAGAAAACATGCTTTTGTGATGTTTTGCTGTTGGTTTTAATGTGGGAATAGGATGTGCATGGGAAATTTACAATACTGCCGTTCTGCACATTAGGCGTGCAGCATACGAAGCTTTCACAATGAACACATGCCTCCAAATGTCAGCTAGCCCCTAAGCCCCAGTAAGCGACATGTCCAAGGCTAAAAGCACCCACTCCCATTACATTCTCAAATTGCATCTCTTCAAGCTCTCTAAAAGCTCTATGAAGGCACATTAATGTATCCAAGCAATCAGACATGTGCCAGGCTTAGGCAGGCATGCAATAATTTGTGGCATGTTATTAGATCATATCAGAGCAGAGAAAGGGGGAGTATGCAGAGTATTCATATAATTACCCGTATATGGACCGAGAGTGGATGTCTGCCTCGTAGTCGCTTCTGAATTATATGAATGTGTAATGCGCTTTAGTCTCAGACTATAAAATAAATAGAATTTTTCTCTCTAGGCAGAGATGCCATTTCCATATGAAATACTGAGCTCAGCAACAGCTGAAATAAAGGTTGGAAATGAAAAAAACATCTAAAGACATCTCCAACCAAACTGTTATACCTGCTATCCAAAAGCTTCTATTCTATTCTAGCTGAAACCAGGAGCTAATATAAAAGGTCATCAACATTGATGCACAGATGCTGATTACCACTAAAAAAATAAATAAAAATAATAATAATCTCAAGTCTCGTTTTCTTTAAAAATACACTATACATTGTAAAACCCAATAGGTTAAGAGTACAATATTTATTAGTACTGTTATATTTCTTTTTGAGTCCGCCAAAAAAATATTAATTAATTAATTAATTAAGCTATAAATTCAAATTGACACAAAATTACACTTAATTTCAAAATTAATTTTTTAACATGTTGGGAAATTAAATCTGCTGTAACTCATTGAGTTTGAGTTCTGCTAAATATAATAACTTATTGAGTTTACATGACTTTTGTCAATTAAGAACAATGATCTTTGAAGTATTGTTTCATTTAGTAAATTAAAATGTTTCATTATGCAGTGTACAATCGAAGTAAATGGGTCAATTTTTATCGATTTAATAGCGAACATTTTAAGATTATATTTTATAATTATTATTAAGATGTAGAATTCTAATTTTTGTGGGTTACATTATCAAAATGATAAATTAATTGGATATAACTAAACAGAAAACCCACGTTGGCCCCATTAACTCTACTGTGAAGTGCCTCACTGTATCCATATACACTACCAGTCAAAAGTGATTTTGTAATCTTTAAAATGTTTTTTTTAAGTCTCTTCTGCGCACCAAGCCTGCATTTATTTAATCCAAAGTACAGCAAAAAAAAAGGACAATTTTGAAATATTTTTACTATTTAAAATAGCTTTTTTTCTATTTGAATATATAATTTAAACCGTAATTTATTCCTAATATTTATATTTAAAACAGTTGAGTACATTTTTTTCAGGATTCTTTGATTAATCATTTATTTTTTTATTTGGTAAAGGAATTGTAGAAATTAATATGTAGCAAGGATGCTTTAATTTAATAAAAGTGATATTTAAAATGTTACAAAATAATTCTATTTCAGATAAATGCTGTTCTTCTAAACTTTCTACTTTTAATCTGAAAAATTTCTACTCAGCTATTTTCAACATATAATAATAATAATAATAAATGTTTTTTGTGCAGCAAATCAGGATATTTGAAAGATTTCTGAAGGATCATGTGACTGGAGTAATGATGCTGAAATTCAGCTCTGAAGTCACAGGAATAAATTACATTTTAAAATATATTCAAATAGAAAACAGCTATTTTAAATAGTAAAAATATTTCGAAAATTTTACCATTTACCTGTACTTTGTATCAAATAAATGCAGGCTTGGTGAGCAGAAGAGACTTCGTTAAAAAACATTAAAAATCTTAATGTTCAATAGCTTTTGACTGGTATTGTATTTTATTTGATAAGAAAATGAGAGACAAGTCAACATTATTTTTGTGGTAATATAATACTGTTGGCTGAGCTTAACTTTATATTGAACCCAGAATATTACTGTAATTTCATTCTTTGCATCAGTTCATTATTTTTATAAACAATATTTGGTAAGATCAGATGGTTTACATTTTCGTATAAGCTACACTGCCTTGAACATTCAATAAACAAGCATCACATGCAATTAGCAAGAGACTGTTGATTACCTTGCCTCGACACAAACATACTAACATGCGATGCATCTGTGTCTGCCCCCAGGCCGACAACTCTCTCTTTCTCTTTGTGTCTCTGTGCTTTTCTCTATTGCTTTCTTGCTATCTCTGCACAATCTCCACTGGGCTTTGTTACATCAGTCTTCATAATCTGTTTGAGCAGTAGCATTGAGGTTCAGGGGTTACCTCTGACACTTGTCTCTCCAACAGGCAAACAAGCAACACCACATCTACCTACTAAGACCTTGCAAACCAACAAGGCCCCAGAGACGACTGGAAGACAGCTGACAATGGAGGAAGCTGAGTCTGAGAAACATCTTCGCAAGGCTGATACTGTACCGTATGTTATTGTATGAAACGCACTGTTCACACTAGCTACATATATGGGAGGGAGGAAAGAGAGAGAAAGTGAAAGAGGAAAACAGAAACAGTGAGAGATTGGAGGAGAGCTTGTAAAATAATGACAGCCAGAGGGCCAGAGGGGTTACAACCTTTTGAGAAGGCTGTATCGGGTTGTATCAGGTTATCTGAAGTGGTCACTGATAATGCCTTTCACACATGCTTCGTTTGATACCTTTTTGCTGGCTGAGAGAGTGGCTTAATCAATACCTGCAGTGGATCAGTGCTCTGGGGTTACTATATGGCCAGCTCGCCACCGGCTCAGCAACATTCAAGAGCCAGCTAATTGAGCTTTGTCATTTCACCAGGTCAACCTGAAAATAGCACATCCATTCATCAACCTTTATCTGTGGCAGAGACCTATCTTTCCACAGCTGTTCTCTCTGCATCTGCTTCTTTCTACCGTGATGTTTCATCGATCTCATCATACATCACTCCCGCCATCAAAGGAATTATTGGGCTGAATCTTCAAATGACTTCTTCAACTCCAGTGTCAAATCATCCTGTAATGATGTGTTTGTCCATTCAAAAGCTGCAAATAAGCATGTGTACAGAGGAGGAGATTTAAAAGAGATGTGTAATTTACTTTCAGTAGGCCTACATTAAAATTGTGGACATTTCTCTCTAAAAGGAAGACATTTTTAGAGCTATTCAGAATAAATTCACAACTGATTAGATAGATAGATAGATAGATAGATAGATAGATAGATAGATAGATAGATAGATAGATAGATAGATAGATAGATAGATAGATAGATAGATAGATAGATAGATAGTCCCATCATTTTGATATAAATGTGTTCAAAAGCCTAAAAATCTGTGTGTAACTTCACAGATTGTTCTACAATTAAGCACATTTTTTGGGATGTTATTCCAAAACATTTAGGTTTTCAGAACTGTGCTAGCTAAACATGTGCTGATTAGCATCTTTGAGCTAGGTTCAAAAGTATCTAAAATTGTCACTACCGCACAGTCACGACTGAAACTTCACACCATTGTTTTTTTGGGTGTTTTTCCATAAAATTACATTTTTATGTGTAAAACTGTTCAGAACTGTGTTAGCTAAACATGTGCAGATTAGCATCTTTGAGCTATAGGTTCAAAAGTATCTAAAATTGTCACTACCGGAACAGTCACGGCTAAAACTTCAAATCATTGTTTTTTTGGGGTGTTTTTCCATAAAATTGAGTTTTTATGTGTACAACTGTTCAGAACTATGTTAGCTAACCATGTGGTAACTAGCATCTTTGAGCTACAGGTTCAAAAGTATCTAAAATTGTCACTACCGAAACAGTCACGGCTAAAACTTCACATCATTGTTTTTTTGGGGTGTTTTTCCATAAAATTGAGTTTTTATGTGTACAACTGTTCAGAACTGTGGTAGCTAACCATTTGCTGATTAGCATCTTTGAGCTGGGCTCAAAATTTTCTAAAATTGTCACTACCGAAACAGTTACGGACTAAACATTTGGTGAAATTTCAGTAGTAACATCATTGTTTTTTGGGTGTTATTCGATAAAGTTTAGTTTGTATGTGTGCATCTGTTTAAAACTGTGCAAGCTAAGCATGTGCTGATTAGCATCTTTGAGCTGGGCCCAAAAGTATCTAAAATTGTCACTGCCGTAACCATTCAGTTACAAACCAAATGTCATCATTGTCTCAGTAGTGACAAATGGGAACACATATGTGACCCTGGACCACAAAACCAGTCATAAGGTTAAATTTTACAAAACTGAGATATATATATCATATGAAAGCTCAATAAATAAGCTTTCTATTGATGTATAGTTTGTTAGGATAGGACAATATTTGGTCGAGATACAACTATTTGAAAATCTGGAATCTAAGGGTGCAAAAAAAATCAAAATACTGAGAAAATCACCTTTAAAGTTGTCCAAATTAAGTTCTTAACAATGCATATTACTAATCAAAAATTACATTTTGATATATTTACAGTAGGAATTTTACAAAAAATCTTAATGTAACATGATCTTTACTTAATTTCCTAATGATTTTTGACATAAAAGAAAAATCAATAATTTTGACCCATGCAATGTATTTTTGGCTATTGCTACAAATATACCCCAGCGACTTAAGACTGGTTTTGTGGTCCAGGGTCACATATACCTTTATTTAGGGCAAATAAATAACATTTTAGTTTGGTTATGCATTTTTTAGTATTTTAGTATGTTTTAGTATTGTATTAGTATGCCAATTAAAATTCAGTAATGTCTAAACATTACTGTCACTACTGAAAATGTGTAGTCACAACGAAAACATGGGATGTTTAGTCAAAAATAAAGTATACTGAATTATCAAGATGTTATGATAGTGTTTGGTTTGATGTATATTAAAACTATATATATATATATATATATATATATATATATATATATATATGTGTATATTCAATAATGAATCCTTAAGTTTGAAATCAGTATGATCAACTTTGTATTTTACAAAGAACGATTGGTTTCAAAATTCAACAAATCTCATGAATGAACTTAAAATATTGTTAAAATTGTAACTGTTATTGATTTACCTCTTTTAAATAGCAAAAATTATATTTACAAGGTACACTGTAAAAAGTTTTCACCAGATTTAACTTAAAAACTTAAGTTCAGCAGCTGCCTTAAGTTTTTAAGTTAAATCAGCTTAAAACTACAAGTCATCTTAACTTATTACAATAAAAATTAGTTGTAAAACTTGTGAGTTTAAATGACTTAAGTTGACAGGCAGCTGCTAAACTTAAGTTTTTAAGTTGAAACTGGTGAAAACATTTTACAGTGTAGTAATATTTACATTCTTCTTAAATTATGTATTACTGTGTTACGGTAGTGACAAATTTGGGGAGAGGAAGAATATTCCAAAACTTTCTGAAAATGCAATATAAGATAATATGCATGTATACAAAAGCTGTGGGAAAAGACATTTCTTCAAAATGTTTCCAACTTCAACTTGAGTAAAAGTATGGGGTGGGCTGAGAAATCCTTCTGTAAAGATGTCAATTTGTGTCATAGGAATAACATTTTTTTAAACATATCTAAAATACTGCAATGCCGAAACAACAACAACACTGTGAAATATACACTCATAAACAATACTAATAATGCTTGTAATATTTTCATTTTGATACTGTTGTCTGTTTTTTTTGTGTGTGTGTCAAGTATTAGTACATTAGCTTTGAAAACAACAGGTCAGTCCTCTACAGCACAGCTCCACTTGACAATCCAGGCTGAAAGCAAACCAGAAAATGAAATATAGTCACTCTGAGTGTATCTTCTTTAGATCAATTGTCCTTGATCACTGTAATCCATATTTTCAGTTTACACAGCTATATTTTTCTTTTACCTATTGGCATTTGGGGTGTGTGCGCATGGAGGGAGATCATCTGAAGCTAACTCCGTCAGTCCTGCTCACAGTGGGCAAGGCAGTGTAATAGCGCTTCTCTGATTCCACAATGATATCATATAATCTAGTGCATTCACTTACACTGTCATATTTATTTAACCTGCTGAGGGGACAGAGCAGGGGGGTACAGTGTCCCTGCTGCTAGGAGCACACACATTACACATTGCCGTTGTGTATCGCCATTGATTACCCCCACCCCGCCGCTCACAGACCATAATTTAACACAGCAGGCACAAGACTTAATACTTTGAATTCAAACATCATCTATACTTCAAGAGACACAAAAACAATTGACACTTAGAAAAAGTGCAGCACCTTTCTTAATGGAATCTGAGGCTGGTCGCTCCCCTCCTTTCTTGCTTCATGCCTTATTTCCCATTTCATCCAAGCTTGTGCCGCCACACTTCTGTAAAGCAAACAAGGCTTCTGTGGGAGGCTGGCGTATTTTTGTGAAGCTCTGCTTCTGTAGTGAAATGCTCAGTGATGCCAACACATAATAGTCAGTAAGGAGCAAATGTTAAAAAGAGGTCATGTTTGTACTGACACCTGCCTCAAGCAGCTAATGATAATAACACAGAGATCAGCAATAATCACACAGTAGGTGAAATAGATGGCGCTAACATTTGCTACAATTTACATTTGTAATTTATGAGGATGAGCATTTATATATTTATTTTTAATTGATTTATTTTTATCAGGTGATGCAAACACCCGTTTAAAATATAGCTTTTATAGATTTAGCTCAAACCAATTGGACTTTAGTTTCATCAAAATCATCCGAGAACAAAGGCTTGTTTTGTTCAATATCAGACAGAGGGCACAAACTGTACACAAGGTCAAATGAATCAGTGCACTTGGTCTGATGGTTGAAAAGAATGATTCCAAATATTTATGGACATACATTTCTTTTCGAATATAAAAAAATAAAGGCTTTCACATTATCTTATCCAAACATCAAAACAGTCACCTTCCATTATTTTGCTTATCATTCCTCGCAAACTGTCTGACTGATACGACGAACTAGAAAGCAGAAATTCTATAAAGGGTGCATTAGGGATCAACTCGCTTTTCATTTTCGGTTCAATCCCAGACGCCGATGTTTTGTTGATCATTAACAGGCTCGCTATCAGTGAGATAAAAACACAAGAGAGTACAAAATTTGCCACTTAAGTTCAGTTGCTGCATATCAATGTCCATGAAAAAGAGCCTGGGTCATGTTTGACCACTGGCAGCAGTTATTTGCTTTTCACTATCGCCAGTGGGAGTAATGTGTTGGCAAGAGAGTGTTTCGTTCTGAAAACACAGCCAAGGGCATTGTGGATAACCTCTGACACAGCTAGTCAAAGGAAAGGGAAAGGCTTGACATAGCAAGCAGCTTGAAATTATACAAATATTTGAAAAGGTGAACTGCGCTTGCAGAATGGCATGCAAAGGCATTTTAGTGTGCAAAACTGACGCTTCTGCAAGTTGAGTTGTTTTAATTGTCTTTGGGAGCATACTTAGTTGTAATGTATAGCAGTCATTGACACATCCAGAGGCTGATGTGGTCCAGTATCCATGCACTCTGAAAGGGAAATCTGTGATTAATCATCCTTTTTTTTAATTAGCTCATGGAAAGATCACACAAAATGCTGCAGAATGTTCAAATAGGGGCCCCTCCATGTGGTGCCCACAAATTCAGGCAACGATCAAACCTGCATGTTTGAAACAAAGTGATTTGAAGTCAGGCTAGCCCTGCTATGTGGATCCTTTTTTTCCTAAAGCTGAAATGAGCATCAGTGAGGATTAATATGCATTAATTAAATTGACTGTGTTGCCTTTAATGAGGAGGAAAGGATTTGATGTTAATGCTGGTGATCTCATAGAGGCTTCAATCCACTTAATTAACTGTGTTTTCTCAACAAACCAAAATAATCAATGAAAAAGATATTTCATTACTACTAACTTATTAGCACCAGTCTCAGAGCCACATGTTATTAAAATAATATGGTCTTCAGAAGGAGGTTTATTTATTGAAATAACTTTATTAGTCTTCTTATACCATCAAGCTGTCCTTCTAGTAGTCCTAAAGATTATGTTACTGACCTGATTCTGTTAGGGATGAGTGAGAATCTTAGTTTTAGTCTTTTTTCTTCATAATTTAAAGTTCATGAATAACTGCATAGACATGGCAGATCCTAGTCCCATTTTATTCTCCATTAGCAGCAGTTCAAAAAATCTTCATGTCTGATAGGCTAAGAACAAACATGAATAAATACATGCCTGTGAGGTATATTCAGTGAGGTATATAAAATAATATATATATATATATATATATATATATATATATATATATATATATTTTTTTTTTTTTTTTTTTTTTTTACTAGTGGGTGCAGGACACTATAGTTCGTTTATGTAAGTGAGGATAGCAAAATAAAGTGAACTGTGACATTTTATACCCAAAAAATTCTTCATACAGTTGATAAAAATTTGGGACCAAAATTTTGAATTTGACACTTTGACCTGACCATTACATACCTTTCTATCAAAGTTATCTGACATTATCAAGATGAATTTGTTTTGACACAGTTTAACTTGAGTTCTTGTCATATTTTATTATCATTTTCAAAACTATATCGAATAAACTGTGATAATGTGAGCAATTTTAAAGGTGTCTGAATAAATTTTGGTTTGGCTGTAATTAATTTGTGATTATCAAGATAAAGTAGTTCTGCCGCAGTTTAACTCTGAGTTCTTGTCATATTTTATTACCATTTTCTAAACTATAGCAAATAAACTGTGATAATGTGAGAAATGTTGAAGGTGTCTGAATAAATTTTGGTTTGACTATTTCATGAAGCATTGACATGGAGGTCATTCAGTGAAGGATTCATCAGACTGATACAAATCGGTGACTCTGGTTCGTTAGTCTTTTTAAACGATTCATTAAAAGGAGCTGACTCAGGAGCTGAGTCATTTGTTTGTGTTTCGGACTTCACAGATTGAGTTATTGTGGTGCACCAAGTCAGAAATAGCCTATGAATATTTACCTGTTTTGCCCACCAAAGAACTAGTCAAAAATATGAGTTATTTCATTTAGTAAACACATAATGGGCACACTGCACCGGCCTTTCAAAAGTATTTTTCTAACGAAATACTTTTTCAAAGCAACATATGTGACCCTGGACCACAAAACCAGTCTTAAGTGGCATGGGTATATTTGTAGCAATGGCCAAATATAAATTGTATAGGTCAAAATTATCGATTTTTTTTTTTATCCGAAAAAAAAAAAAAATCATTAGGATAGTAAAAATCATGTTCCATGAAGATATTTTGTAAACTGCCTACCGTAAATATATCAAAATGTATTTTTTTATTAGTAATATGCATTGCTAAAAACTTAATTTGGACAACTTTAAAGGCGATTTTCTCAGTATTTTGATTTTCTTGCACCCTCAGATTTCAGATGTTCAAATAGTTGTATCTCAACCAAATATTGTCCTATCCTAACAAACCATACATCAATGAAAAAGCTATTTATTCAGCTTTCAGATGATGTATAAATCTCGAAAAAATTGACACTTATGACATACAAATCTGAGGTAGGCTACTGTATGTGTATGTTCTAGTAACAGATCGTTTGGAACGACTTTTGAAAGTGTCCGGTGACCTTCAGGAGTGTTCAATCACATGACAAATTCTCCCGGAAATGAAGATGAATTCAGAATAACATCGCGTCAGGTGAAGTTGCGTTACCCAGAATGATGCGTTTTGAAATCTGCAGCTATTCATGAACACTCGCAAATCGGAACAAGCGTAGCATGCAAATCTATTATTTCTGACTTGCTGACATCTTTCTATAAGCATTTGAGTCCTCCCTGATTAACACCTGCCTTCATCCAGGTAATGTCACTTTGTTGACAGTTCTCTCATGTGGTCATATATTCTCAAAGCTTCAAACTTAATGCTGTTCTTACATTTTGCCGCTCCTCGTTTGTTTTCCTTATTGCTCTCTGATAAGTAGCCTACCTCGTTAACTTGTATTAGCATTATACAACAACCCCAAACACAAATTGCAGTTCCGTTGCCCTTAAAGTGGAACGTTTTTGCCATGTCTGTTCGCACAAAGAACGATAATTATTGAACTATGACGGCATTGTGCTTATTGTAAGCACATGGTGCTGTAAAACACTTGATTGCCAATGCTTATTATGGTTCATAATATATATAAGCTAGTTAGAACGATTTTTAAAAGTCTATGATGGTAATAGAGTTTGGTGTTTATTGTGGACATTCTTGGTGTGAATAAACTAATAATTCCATATTAATATTGGTGAATAGCTGCACACTAATTTGTTCTAACATTTATGAGGGAGAAATGAAAACAAGCTGTTGGTACAGTTTACAGCAGCACATCACACAGTGGATGGCAGCGCTCATACTTGCCTGCTTGCCTCCAGACTGTGCTTAATCATGCACAACCAGTGACCTGTTTTTATTCATGAGTAAATGGTTATGATTATAGTAACTGTTGGGGGATACGGGAAGTTCCAGAGCTGACTTTGAACAGGAACTAGCTTCACTGAAACTAATGACTAAATTAGTTTCAGGCATGTAGTCCAGGTGAGCATAATTACAGAGATAAATGGGCCAGGTAAGTGACAGTGGCTTATGGCATACTGCCATGGGACAGGGCATTTGTTGTGCAAGTCCCAGTGTAGCTACGCCCCATATACTCTAGAAGCACACATGCTTCCTCTGAGATAAGCAGAGAAGGTAATTATGAAAAGTCTGGACCACACCGATGGACCTTGTCACCTCAGCCTGCCCCACATCAGTACTTGGGGTTACTTGCTGTCACATACATTCATCATAAGGATAACTGGGTGGGTTTTTATTTAGTTAGTTTTCAGGTCAAAGGCTCCTCTCTACTATATTCTCAACTTTTTATCTCTTTCTCGTAATCGAGCTTTTAAAACCTTATGAATGGCAGGTATTTTTAAAGGAAAATAAATGCATGTAAATAAACTGTAATAGCCTGTATGTTTATTTAATTTAATCATTTATTACAAATGTACAAAAAAACAGAACCTTTTTGATTCAGCTGTGTTTTTTTTTTTAATTGGAAAAAAAAGGGTAACAAGGTTAGTTTTGACAGATTGAGATGTTTGGTTGCATTTCACCTAAAACATCAGATGCATTGCACACTTTGACAGATGTAAAAGGTGTTTTTACCTCCCACTCTCTCTGCCTTCTCTCTCAGCACTTCACTACATAGTGTCACTAATAAAAGAGTGAAAAAAGAAAAAAAAAACTACAGTCCTGTCAGAGCTAATTTAATACATTTCCGTTACTAACTTTAAGGTTGCAAACCTTTTCCGTCTTCATTTTCAGCAGACATGCCATATGACATCTAATTGATGTTTAATAGATTTTGGTTTAAATTTGCCTTCACATTTTGCATTGTTCATTACACTGCATTTGTTGTTTACTGAAGCAGTTTATTCAGCTTATCCATATTAACCTTCACACATGCAAACACACAGTTGCTTTTTTAAACCTTTCGCAGTTTTCTTCAATGTTTTTCCTCCTCTTTCATAAAATTTTGGTCATATTTCAGTGAGTGCCTTGGGCAAGTGCCGAGCCGCAGGATGAGAAATGGTGCACCTGTGTGCTGTCTAAAGATAGGCTAGCAGTGGAGGGCCAGGGAGCAGACTCCAGAGGACCCATCCGTCTCAATCGAAGGCTGCAGCTGACACCTTACAAAGAGGTACAATTAATAAGGACATTATCCGTCGGCAGGCAACAATGGGGGCCTGACGCACAGACACTAACCCCTGGAGGTCTGGAGAGTAAGGGGAGGGATGGCAGGCCTGCAGGCCTTTAGAACAAGGCTCATTAGGAGCAATTTCTCCACAACATGAAATACTATCCCATAATAGAGCCATCTTTTCAAACCATTATCAGCTTCTCTGTTTGGATTGGGTCATTTTCAAGGATCAATCATACGTTTGTCAGGGGCTGCTGAAACATGTTTCTTGTTGGAAGGAAAAAAAATGTCTATAGACGGTGGCCCCAGCATTTCTTTTTGTGATAAAATGTGTGTCCTTGAATCCATTTTTTATTAAGTTCATATTATAACACAAGGGTAAACTGAGGTATTGTATGTTTTCAAGCCATTTTTAATCACACTTTCTAAAAAACTATATATTCCAAGAACTATGTATATATATATATATATATATATATATATATATGTGTATATATGTTTTACCATGACTTTTCTTAAAAATATTTTTTTATCTTATTTAAACTGTTAGCACCTTTTAAAAGTGCAATAGAGAGTGAATAACAACATGTGAACAACAATTGACTTTATTCAAGAATAGCACTGATTTAAAACGATGCCATGCCATCATTTCTGATAAGAGAGGACCGGCAGTCCAACACGCCTGACATTTTCAGTGTTCTGGAAGGTTGTTGCTGGTCACTGGACAGTAGACAAATGCTGAACTCTCATGGTCTAGGGTCAGATGTAGATTGCACCAACAGAGGAGGTCACCCAGCTGGAAAAGAAAAACAGAAGAGAGTAAAAAGGTTGTGGGCTCATATGGAATTCAGTGGGTTTTTTGTCCTGTTTTGCATTTTAAAATTGTGTAAATTGCAGAAAATCGAGTATTTGCCACAAATGTGATTCTATTTTTAAGAACAAATCATTCTCCACAAACAAAACACTTACTATTATACCTAACAGTGCAGCATTGGTAAATTAAGGCCGTGTCAATCCTGAGTGCTTTTAGTGAGGTACGTAAGTGTATATTAAATGAACCAAAGCCTAATCTGTGCTTAACTCTTCCCCAGTTGTTTGGAAAGTCAAGAGTTCCTTTGCCTATTATCGGTTTTATTTTATGGTACATTCCATGGGGATGGATTGAGCTTGGTTATGGATTAACAGTGCGATCAATGGTTAGATTCGAGTCTGGCTGAGGAAAATGAATTGGAAATGCTGTCAAACCTTTATCGACCCACCCCTAAGACTAGCTTTTATAGCGGGCGGAATAATATTGTGATGAGGAGCTAATCTCCTATTTTAAACACAACCTTCACCCCTCACTTTCTCACCGGACTGGTTCTACTTTATTTATTGTACTTATTCCTATTTCTAATTACATTTTACATAGTCACCGTATGCATGCTGCAAATGACAGAATATAAAATTTAAGAATTTTTTACAGGAATATATTTTAATAAAGAGGTACATTTTAAGTATGTTCATTTCAAATATTATTATTATTAAATCTTTTTTTTTTTTTTAAATCTAAATGCATCGAAGGTCAGATTAATAACCTGCATTAATGTAGGGAAATTACATTTAAATTAAGTTGAAATGAGCTGAATTGAATTGGGTGCCTTTCAGGTGTCAAGTCTTTTGAGAATGATCAGTTATCAGTTGAAGACATTAAATTATAACAAATGTCTGTATTTGAAATGATTTAATTTAGAATTGCCTTCTGAGGAATAGTTAGAATTGTATCAAATTGTATCTCTTCACCTTAATGATGCTGTCGGGTTTGGTTGGTAGTTTTATTCTGTTTTATAATTTATTTTTTGCACGTCTGAAAGTCAGTGCTGCCTGAAAATAGGCACTAGAATAATTATCACCATTGACCTAGTGTTTTCATTATTGTCATGAATAGTTGCAAATAAGCTGTTTCTGATAAAAGGTATGTGAGGAAGGCACCATCAAACCCTGTCTTTTTCATTTGTGTGGTTCACTTTTTGTTGAATATGCATTTAATTGATATATTAAGCAATAAATCACTGTTCAGTTTAGCTTCCCATTTTTGTAGCATAACAACAAAGTTGTGATTGGAAGTGGGGAAAAAATAATAAAAGAAAAGACAATATGCTGTAATTATTTGAATATTTGTAGTCTCTTTTTTTCATTATAAAAAAAACAGATCTTGGTTCTATTTTTTTTCCACTTTCCATCTCATATTATTGCACAAAATCACAATGATTTCCTCCATTAAATGCCACAAATTACAGAGTGAGAGAAAGGGCCAGGAAGGTGGATCCCATTCATTTCGTGTTTCATTTTCTGTATTGTATTCCAAAGTCTCTCCTCACATGCCTGCTCCTGCTCTTCATTATTGAAGTAGAACAGTGATTAACAGCAATTTACAGTATAATTATGTGAAACAAAAGGAAAAAAGACTCACTTTGCAAAAGTACAAAACAAGTGTGAAATATGGCTTAGCCAATCAATTGCAAGAAGCCTCCAAACTGGTATTGTCAAATGGCAAAATAAGTTTGTCTCAAGTTATAAAGAGTCTCTTATAGTGTTCTTCATAAATATAAAGTGTTTTATGTCAATACCAATCATAGACCAATGTCCTGTTGTATAGGGAAATAAATTAACTTGGTGTTTTTCCTATTGGAGACATTTTAATCCATTTGATCTGTCCTATGGATCTGCTCTGCCATGAGCGTAACAATGTCGTCTTCTTTTTTTAAGCTGTTGGTGCCAATAATACCTTGGAGGTCTTGAGGAAATCATGGTCGTAGGCAAGCTAGCGAAAGTACTAAAGGGCTCCTCCTCTTAGTAGCTCTTATCTTCAGTGAACTCTTTAAAATGGAAGGTCCTCCATGGAGACTGGGTCAATATCCTGAGGGCTGGCACAGCAGAGAGGACTATTGATCTCTCCGTATCTGTTTCCAGTGCTCTACCTCAGCTCACATGATACATGCCACAATTCCTGCCCTTGTACCTATCAAAGGGCCCTTCTGCAGGGCTACAAAGACGGCCGTGGCTTTCCGCCCAACATGGGGCGATTTTGAAGTTGTTTGGTGACATAATACTGTAACTGATCATATGGGGGCCTTTGTAACCTTGTGGCAAAACAGAGACGCAGATTGCCAGCAAGCCCTGTCAATCAGAGGGAGAGAAGAGATGGCGGTGAGGTGCGAAGCCTTTATGAAAATGAAAGGGAAAAAGGAAAAAAAAAAAGCAAATCAGGTTAACTGGTGATCAACCAAATGTCTCGGACTCTAATGAGGCCTTAGTTGCCCATGGCAATGCGTAGTTCAGGAAAAGGGTCTTTCTCCTTTCCTTGTGCACTCCTTTGATCATGTTTGCTTTTCCACTGCTGGGATTCTCATTGTTGTTTTTAATTACTTCTCCGCCAAATGGCACAGATGAAAGATAGGTGTCTGTAATTAATAACATTTACATAAATTAGCATCACTAACAAGTCTCATTAGTAGCTTCTGGCTTTTGTTTTGACTGAAGTCTCATGTCACCTTCTTATATAAGCACTAAGTATAGAGAACAATATCAGAAAGGGGGCATAATTCACTTGATCTCCGCCATATTTTTGGTTACTTCAGTGGAGGTAATTAAATCCACCGCACATTCCAATGATTAGGGTCAACCTGTGGAAATATGCTGACTGCTTTATTACACCATAATAGAATCGGCCAACTCTATTCAATTAGTCAGTTCAGAGAGATACTTTGTGGTCGTGAACATGCAGTTTTCAGTCAGGCTCAAATGGCTGATCAAAGACGCTTGCAGCTTGCCGTTTGGCTGCGTATAATGAGGGTCAGGACAATGTGCTTTATCTGCGGTTGCTATGCAGGAGACTCTTAAATGCGCCATTTTAGTCTTTTGATATTGGTCAGCATGATAATGACGGGGAGAAATTTGCTCCCATTACAATCAATATCTATACGGCGCAAATGAAAGAGAGGAGAAAGCTTTCTTTCAGGTGGACCTGTCACCCTGATAATGACGGAAAAGCCCACAGGTTTGTCTTCGGTGCAGTGGAAGTCATGCCTGAAATGGTAGATTACTTTTATGTAGTACCTCCACAAAGGCTTCACATATGCGGCATGGCAAATGGAGCAGACCCCGGGCTCGGTAATGACTCCCGAATGCCGCTCGATGCCTGTGCTCGTATGCTTTATAATGATGCATTATGTCTCCTTCGCACAGTGAAACCATTTTTTCCCCTCCCTCTTTATCTTTTAAGTGTGCCGGGGCCCGGAAAAAAATGCATATTTACGTCTGCCGTGGTAAATAGACTTTATATAAGCTGCATTTGTTGTGATGTTTGCTTGCGCACACCAACTCATCTCCTGCCTCGGATAAAGAGCCCCGCACACACACACACACACACACACACACACACACACACACACACACACACACACACACACACACATATTCTGTAACAATGTGCTTCAGCTGAGTAGATCAATAATGCACTCTTTTTCTGATGTCGGTACCAAGCGCTCTGTGATTAGTTTGACAGAAAATGACTCCCTAATCAGTGAAATGTATTCTGTTTTGGTGGCTAAATGAGGGTGTTTACACTCATCCCCGTGCAGGTCAGGGAAACTCCACACTTTGCTGCTTTGAGACAGAGCACTATAATCTGTGCCAAAAGGACAGGCTGTCATTACATGCGAATGGAGTAATAGACTGACATTGATGCTATGGCGAACAATTGGTTTTCCGGCATCAGTCAGGTGGGCTGCCGACTAAATGATGAGGGAGAAGAGGCAAAGTGTTTGTGTGTGTATGTGTGTGAGGGAAAGACTGTCAGAGGCATCGTAGAGCAGGAAAGCCTGTCTTGTCTTTGTGATGGAGTCTCGCTCAGCATGGGAGATCTGACTTCGTGCCAGTCTTTGACTGCTTATGTAACGCTATAATAGTATCGCTTTTTGTGTGTGCATGTGTGCGGATGTGACTTTTTTTTTATTTGAGTGCTTTAACTGTTTGTGAAGATGCATATATCATTAAGCCACTGTACCTCTCTTAACAGTGCCATTATGTGCAACGAAAGTGCTGATATTAATTTTGTTCATTTAAAACAATTATCCTCTCCATATTTTAATAGACATTCTCAGCCGCTTGTCAAATGGAGACATCTGTACCATAATGAAGCCATTCTCTCGCTATCATTGTCTCTATTCCGCCTCTGTTCTTATACGTGACACTCTACTTTCTAACAAAGGCCTCCGGATCGCGCAAATTGTGACGTCTTGCGCATTTGAATTGAAATAGAGACATCACTGTCCATAATCCTGTGGATGACAAGTGCGTGACAAGAGTCCAAAGGTCAATGGCTGTCAAAGTCCGGTCATTTTTAGGGGGATTTGTCCTCTTCCATTCAAGTGAAAATCACGATGGCGCTTTGTCTGCAGCACTATGCCGGAAACAGGCAGAACAAGAGAGGCCCGGCTCTGAGCCCTCAGTGCTAAATTTTCACCTGTCAGTGCGCTGGCCTGGTTAGAAGAGGGCAGGGGAAAGGCTTCGACTGGCCAATAGTTGGGGTCAAGGACGGACCAGGCGCTGCCACTCCCCAGCCACATCATCTTTGTATGACAGCACCACCCTAAGGTTGAAGTTCACTCAGGCTTTTTCAGTGACACAGAGCTTAACGTCAAACACAAGATTAAAGCAGGGGTGTTGCATCTTGGCAGAGCCCAAATGAAAATATCAAGCGCTAAGCCCTTCTCCGTGTCGAGCGGAGCCAAGGGGACAGGTAGCTAATATTAGAGAGAGGAGACGGCCTAGTTAGCAGTGACTGCCTGCTGCTTTCCGAGTGCTCAGTCCTGGTCAAAAGGCCACCCGGGCTTTGCCGCTGCTTTATTGGTAAAATATATTACAGTTGAGGCCAGCCGAACTGCCTTATTAGAAGGTGGGGGTGTGAAAGAGATGCCCCTTTGACTTTTTTTCAGAGCACCGCGCATATCTTCATATTACTGAATAAATTACAATAAGTCAGGATTGTACTACTCTGCCTTTTAATATCTGGGGCTTTATGAGGAGTCAATAATTGGTTCGTTTAAGCAAACATTACCTCAGTAACGACGACGAGCAATTTTGATCATTTCAGTGAAGGCTTCTCAAAGTTCTAAACTCAAAAGATAGTAAGTAAAAAATTTTTTTTTTTTTTTTTTTTTTTTTTTTTTTATCATCTGGTTAGCATATCCCGTGTTAAAATAAGAGGTATAATCAGCTTCCCACGTTAAGGAATTGACTTCAGGCTCTGGTTTTTCGATTAACATCTCAAATTGCTATTGGCTTTTAGTGCAAACAGAAGCGGTGAGCTGAATGTCTTTAACAGTCTGTTTTTAACAGGCTTCATGCATGTGGCATGAGGAGAGCAGAGGAGAAGTCACTGATGCTCATTAACCGCGCACAGCGCAGTCAAAGGCCATCGCCCAGACCAGCGAGCAGTCACTTGACCATAAATATCCGTGGAATGTAAATAAAGATATTTTTAAATCTCCTGATTTATGTTCCAGTATTAAATGGCAACAGATATTTAATTGATTGACAGTAGAATATATTTATTTCATTTAAAGTATACGCTTTAGTTTGTGCATATAATTACATTATTTATTTAGATTTATTACTGAGATTATTTATAATTGTACTTTTTTTCTTGTCATGTCGCATGTGAAAAGTCATTAGAGTGAGAGAAAGACATAATATAGCTGCTGGAACTAAAAGGCTGGATGGCAAATATTTCTGAAGGCATTAATCAGGTTCAAACCTCTGATATCGCATTGTCTGTTACCAGATGTTGCTGCTTTCCGCTGTGACATATGCCCCAGTCAGGCTGCACAGCCCCTCTGGTAAGAAAGAATGAAGAATTATGCAAGAGGCTATGTTGCCCTAGTGCATCACCTTCACCGCCTTCCTATGAGTGACAGTGACTTCAAAGAGAACAGGGTGCCTGTATCCAAAAAAAAAACATGAAATAACAGCTCTACCAGAACCGCTCACGGAGTCATCTTTTAGAAATGGATCAGTATGTGTGCCCACCCCCTGCTTATCATGCTCTCCTCAAAACCATCGCCCGAGGCTTCCTGCAAATCAGACTACTCTTTTCTTTTTTTATATATATATGGCTCCATTTGAAATAGTGTGACTTTAAAGAAGCTAAGCTGAGACAGGCTGATTTGACAAGACAGCTCATATGCCAGAAACTCTGCAGAAATGTGCAGCATTGCTTCAGAGATATGGCTCTCCATACCCGCAAATACGCGTATACCTTAGAGCCAATTTGGCCTGATTAATGGAAAGTTCTGGTAGCAAAGTTAAGCTTTAGAAGACAAAAACATTTCTAAAGTCCCTCAGGGGCATAGAGTACTATATATAATTTTAAATTCATAGTATGCACATAGGAAACTATGAGTTTAAAAATTGTCATTGCTTGACAATTCAGATATGTGTCCCTGGACCACAAAAACAGTCGAAAGTAGCATAGTAGTTTAATTTTTCATTAGTAATATGCATTGCTAAGAACTTAATTTGGACAACTTTAAAGGTGATTTTAGATTTTTTTTTTTTTTTGCACTGTCTGATTCCAGATTTTTAAATAGTTGTATCTCAGCCAAATATTGTCCTATCCTAACAAACCATATATCAATGGATTTCAATTTAAAAAATCTACCCTTATGATTTGGTCCAGGGTTAAATATTGTTAAATGAATTCAAAATTATAATGCAAAAAAATAAAATTAACAATTAAACAAGCTGTCATTTTATGTCATTGAAGGAATTGCTTAGTCTTTCCCGTTATAGCTGCTCAAGCCTCAGAAGCTTCAGACCTCTAAGAGGTTTGAGAAGCTTAAAAGAGGCTTAGCTGCCCTTCTCATCACCTGTATACTCCATAGCTGTTAAAAACCTCAAAGAGAAAACACTCTTGTATTTGTTTCATTCGCCCCAAACACTTCATCATTCGCATTTGAAATTGAATTATGAATCAGAAATTATTAGTGAACTCAAGCGTTGGAGAGAATGTCAGTGAGCAAATTAGAAAATAAAAAAAACAGTCTAATTAATGTGACATTCAGCCTATTGCATGTTTCATGAAGAGAGAGGATCATTTATAGGTTCTGGTGAGGTTTATATGAATATGCAATTGAAAATGCAAAGTGAGAAAGCCGTAATAGAAGAAGTAAATCTATTTCACTCATGGAGTTTTGTAAAAAATATACTTCAGCTATACTTCTGCTGACCCATGAAAAGACGTTCATTAGTATTTCTTCTCAATTCTTTAAGTAGCTGATTTGGCCCTGTTTGGGAGTATGCAATTACTTGTGATGAGATTTTTTTTGGAGACAGAGGCTGATCCTGACGGCTTTTCTCTAATCCCTCCCCTGGATGCAGGCTTAACTAAACAGCAAGTTTGTCACAAGCTCAAACAGCAACTCAGTGTTGCACTGGATACTTCATTCAGCTTAAGCCAACTTATCAAGCGCATTCAAAGCACATTCATTGAGCCATGTGGACGGGTCTTTTCTCCAGATCTATTAAATAACATTCTTATCTGTATTTAGCATATGCCGTGTATGTCTGCATTGGCGGCTTTAGGCAGATTCACACTCCAAACACCTCGAGCCATCCTCGAGCTGAAGCGACAGATAACATTCAGAAACTTCCTCGGACATGCCAATTTAACATCTCAATAACTTCGTTCCACTTCCGAGCAGTTTATTTATTTATTAGCTTCTCAGTGACAGTGAATTCCATATAATTTGCGTTGTTACTTTTCCAGATGGGTGTATTTATTTTGAAAGCAAAATGGTGCTATTTGGTGCTCTCCTTCCTTTGCCATTCAGTCTATTCAGAAACCAGGGAACATGATAATGTACAGTAAGTGGCAGGCTGAAATGGAAAATTGCATGCTGGTGGATGTCTGTGTAATGCATAGCATTGCATTCCAAGCATGCAGGCTTAATATAGGAAAATCTGTTTTACAAAGTTTTTCTTCATTAAAAAAAAAAAAAAAAAAAAACATGATCAGAACAATGCAAAATATGGCACTAAATTAGCACACCCACAAGTTTAACTAATCCATTTGTAAACAATCCATGAAATGTAAACTGTGCCACAATTTGATAAACACAGTACCTACTGAAAACCAAAAAACGCAACAATTCAATATGTTGCGGAGCATTCTGAATACTTATTCAAGAACTCAAAACGTTTAGCGAAATACAATAAATTCAGTTAATAATAGAGCACATCAGCACAACAAAAGCTGGAAAGCATCCAGGAGGACGCCTGCAGATGCACCATGGTGGAAAATCATTCAGAGAGAGATGTGTTCAAGCTGAAGTGCTGAGGTTGGGAGTTTAAAACAGAGTGCTGCCCTGCACATTTTCATAATCAGTTTACTGGGCCCCCCATTCGGTCAGACACTGGCCCCATCCTTTGCATCAGTCCATTTGTCACCACACAATGTTTGGCACAGCACCATCTTATTCACAAGCTAATAAAAACGCAATTAGTCTGCTAATATCTTTGTAATTTGATTTGATTGCACGTTATATCATTTTTTTCCCCCGTTTTTAATATAAATATTTAGGTTATAACACCATTGATGGATGGAGAGGAGAGTACCGTATATTTCTAATCTGAAGAACCTGCTTCAGATGCAGTAACATGGACAGCAGCGGTAAGCCTGTATAGGAGAAGCAACTCACAACAGTTTAATACATGTAAAATGTATTCATTTTTTACATTCTCGCCTTTAAGAATTTAAACTCTCAAAACGTAAATATTTTAAATTATGTTTGGAATGTAGTTACGACGTACTCTGAAGACTTGGAAAGTAAATAACTTAAAAACAGGGAAGTGCTACCTAAAACGCGCGTTTTATTGTTATTATTTATTTATTTACCCCCAAAAGCAAAATATAGCGCCATTTATTTAGCATCTCTAAACGCGGTTGTTAGTAAAAGATTGTTAGCGAACCTTAAATATCATGTTTTATGTGATGTAATAATTATTATTGGTATCAAAATAATTATTAAAACAGCGTGGTAATTGTGTATTTGAATTGGTAATTTGAGCTTTGTTTAAAAAAAAAGTATTTTAAGTCTGAGTAATTTTTTAATCATGTACTCTAGGATTATACTTGGTTATTGTAGATTTAAACTATATTTGTATTCTGTTTATTAGAATGTATTCGAATTTTTTATTCTAATGTATTCTAATTGTTTGCGCGCTTAATGTACAATTACTAGAATTTCCAAAATGTTGTCTATCTCACCCAGACGTTTCCCCTTTGTAATAAACGTATAAAATTTTAAAAGTAATACCAAAAATTATTTTAAATAAATGATTTTGTTATTTGTGTTGTTGTTGTTATTATTATTAGTATTATTAGTAGTATCGTTGTCCCCAATACTGTCATTACCATCATATCGCTCATTTTATAAAACCCTTTTGTTTTTCAGAAATTAAGAATATTAATTAAACAAAACAACAACAAAATTAATATTTCATTTTGATATAAATTAATACTGTCCGATGAGCATTATATGCAGACAGCATGATGGTTTAAAGATTTGAAATGTTAAGTCCAAAGCTGATCCAACTTCTTTTCACGTAAAAAAAAAAAGGTAATATCAAAGGACAGTACCATTACACACAACATCAAACATCCACACCATCACACATTAGGTTATACCAGGTTGATCAGTGTCACAATGATCACATATTTATTCCAGTACACGTTATTAAAGCCATTTAGATTTGTTTGATTTTTATTTTCAAAATTACAAGCCTCCAGAAGTGCCTCTATTTAAAGAATCACTCAGCTGCGCACAAGAGATAACTAACATCCGTTGGCTATTTATGTCTTTAAGTTCACGTGGGCTGAATAAATAGGTTACGTTCACACATTGAGACAGTCTTGCAAAATTAGAGGTCGTAAAAATACAGGCAAGTAGGCTATGTTTATTTAGAGGAAAATCAAATGAACATGATATTATCACAGCAAGAAAACAAACGCAGTCTGCACGGAGCAAATAAAATGTCTCTTCACACCACAGACGATTTTAGCTCCATGGTTACGATTTTTCCGCTATTTTGGTAAACAAATTGTGTGACTGAAATCACGTTTTTATTTGGATATTACGTATAGATATACTGCGTAAATCATTGTTTTTTTAGAGTCGTTTATCGGGTTAAACTGCTCACAAATGTTTAAAAACGAAAACTAATTATTTTAGACATATTCTGGAGCGCGCAAAAATAAATGTGTAAATCCCGCGGCTTCGACTTATATTTGCCCGGGTATAAGATTATTTTACTCTGCCGTTGAAGTGTGCTGAGAAAAGACGCCTGTAATTCCTCTCTCTGTTTGATATTAGCACAAGGGCTTTGCTTCTAGAGCCTCTGTAAAGGAGCAGTGTGCAACTCCTGCTGCACTGAGCACTGAGCCCCGAGACTCCAAGAACAGCATCCTCCTCTCATACCTGTTGAGAAGTCTTTCATCCTTAATGGGCTCATTAGCCACATTGTTAATTGAGTGCTATTCAGGGCAACATCAAAGCAAAAAAAGAAGAGTATGCAGCTCCTTTATTTATTTTTGGCAAATAAGAGACCCAACAGGGCTCTAAATGCAGCTTTCGTGGGGGGTATATGCTGAAGGAGGCTTATTAGTTTTGCACTGCATTGTGTGCCATTATGTTTAAAACATTAAGCACAATAATATTTTCTCTTCTGATGGCATGCGTTTCAGTTGCATTTTTGCTGCTTTGAAGAAAGTCTCTTGTGTCCTTTGTCACAAAGCAGAGAGGGTGGCTCCTCATGAGGGCATTTCTACAACAAAGTGTCACGGCTGCATGTGTGTGAAATAACAAAGCTGGACAAGTTTTAAAATGTAGTATTATTCAAATAATTTCTACAACAATTTCTGCTATAGCAAAAAAATAATATGCTTATCGAATACTGACTGAACGAAAATGTTTAAAACAAAAACAATTTAAGTATATTAAACAATTTAAAATAATAATAATAATAATAATTATTATTATTATTATGCATAATAATAATTAGATTGAAACTAAAGAACAAATACATTTATAATAGACATCAAAACATGTTGTTATTTTTCTTTCCTAGTTGCCTTTTTCTTCCATCAGCTCAGTGTTCTCCCTCATGGTGCAATATTAGGTGGTAATAGGATAGGAAAATTGAAGCTAACTCATTGGAATTAAATTTATCAGCATGTGTTCAGAGGTAATAAGCTGTCAGTTATAAAATGAAGATCAGTATTTAGATATATGATAGGGAAGAATAATGAATAGGCAAAATAGATGAAGCTGTTTTGCAGCTAAATTAGTTATTTAGGAGCAACAGACCAAGAGCAGATTTGTGATAATGACAGTGATTATTGCGTTTCTATTTATTTTTTATTTTTTTTGCAGATGTTAGATATATGGACTCAAAGGGCGTCTCTGAGCGGCGAAAGAGTTAAGCGTTTTCACAAGTAACGTGTTGATAAAAGACACGGAATTGTGAAAAACATCAAACTTTTTAATGAAGGAAACCTAATGAGTATCAAGAGTAGTGTGCTTACATGGAAGGCTGATCAAACTGGAACCCTGTGAACCAGAGAGTGTGTTGCAAAAGGAGCTTGCTGACTTCCTTCCCCGGGGGGAGGCTGCCTGGCTTTTACTAGAAAGCACAGGGGGGAAAAGTTAATTTGCACAGCCATGTGTTCAGTGCTACAACTCAATAATCTACCTCCTCCTGAACCCCCTTTTTTTGTAGTATAATAATAGTAATAATAACAATAATCCTGTTTAAAAAGAAAGTAAAATAAAAAATATTGAAGTAACAGTTCTGTCAAAAAGAGCTCTTTTCAGTCTCGGCTGAATTGCCTAAAATAAAGTTGAGCACAGTTCATACTTTCCTTTCTCTATTTTTGCCCCTCCAGGATCAATGAGCCAAAAACATGAAAAATTGAATACCGATAAATAATACATCACTGATTAAGTGATGAATGATTTATTAGTGTCCTGGAGACTTTGTTGTGCTGGTGTTAAAAATTCTCATTACCTAAGTGGCCAAAATGAAATGAATTTCAAATTGTTGCTGCCTATCAATTTTGCAAGCCTTTACATTATTGATAAACAGAGATGATTGTTGTCAGAGCCAACTCTTACGACGATAACAGGTTGTCGTGGTTTATTTTAGATTATTGTGCCACCTGCTTAGTTGTCATGACAGCTTCTCAAATTGGAAGATTTTGACATCAAAAGTAAATTCGAATCTATTACTGTGGAGGAAGTTTAAAGGGAAAAAGTAGATCAAATAATGTAAGACAGAAAACTGGAAATACCTATCCACCTGATATGTCATTATAATGAAAAGAAAACCACCCACACGTACATTTTCGTAAATATTCATGATGTTTTAACATTATTGTACAGATGATTGATATTTGGACTGATTAATCTTAGACAGGAATGTTGAATAATTAAAGCAAAAAGTCAAAATGTGAACTTTAGCTGAGATTTCAATGTTGTGCCTTAAATTGAACGTATAAAAAGGAATTTGCATTTTAAAACACGCTGGATAATTATATGTTTTATTATTATAATTAAACATCATCTTTCACTTCATTATTTGCCAGGCTGACCTCACTAATATTCTTTGTATTATCAACTTTTATAAATGGAGGTGGATATAGCACAGTGTTATACGGATAAATATAGTAAAAGCAAACATTTTAAAAAATACTAACTGAACATTTTTCTATTATTTTTTTGTTTGCTCAAAATTTAAATGTATTTTCTATGACTGTAAATATGTTTTTAATTCTTAATAATTTGTAGCAGTGTTTAGCAGAGGTGAACAGTAGGATTTTGGGGGAAATCTCTTCTTTAGAACTAAGAATAGCATCACACTGGCATCCGAGTGGGTGTACAGAAACCCAGTTTTAATATAAATCTCACATTCAGAGGGGAGATAGAGCAGATACCTTCTTTCTTCTGACCCACTCTGTGTAAACAGGCAATGACATGAAGAAAAGTATATTAAAAAAAAAACCCAGCGTGGCTGCTGGACTGGCGTCTGATGCCTGTCAAATCATTAAATAGGAGAGGTGGCGTTATCAATTGCAGGGGATCAGCGATAGTGATGGCACATGGTTGGGATGCGGTATGTCTTCCATGGGGGCACTCTAGGGGCCTTTTGTGAATTTATAAAGCGAGATAAAATCGGCTTCATATTTCGCCACCAAATCGCTTGATGAAAGCCGGCTAGGATAGAGAATTGCGTGGCGGGAGCTTTGTCACCAGTCTCATTGGCTCCAAGGGTTGATGATGAGAAGAGGACAAAAAATGAGTGAAAAGGTAATGAGAAAAAGCCAAGCAGCGGGTTTGCTCTATTTAATAAGTCATCACACCGCTATCTCATTACCTGCAGTGTGTCCGGTGAGAATGGCGACGCGTTGGAGTGTGTATACGCTGACAAACTTTTGTCTGTTTTGGGATAATGTTATCTTCCTGAATATCTCTGGTAAAGCTTGAGCAGCTAGACAGGAGCCCCACTTTTCCTTTGCACTGACACTCTCTCTGATATTAATAATCTTGACAAAGTCTGTTATAAAAAAAAAAAATGTCTAGTCCTTTTTTTTTTTCCTACAGGAATGTGTGATTGCAATTAAGATAGGAGTCCCAACACAATGTGGAAATTAGTGAAATCTGGGTTTGGGATAATTACATACAGAGCTTAGCTTTAAAATACTCTCCCTCAATCACATGAAAACAAATGATCTGGCAGACACGAGGATAAAAAGCAAGATTGTCCTGTCCTCGGGATACAGGCAATGCTACTTGGCACTATCATTTCTTTCTGCATTTCATATGAGTTCATCTCATAACTCATCAAACAATTTGTGCTGTCTACACGCAGCCTTTATTCTCTTTCCTCAGGTTTTATTCTGCATCTAAACTGCACACATACAGGAACACAGCAGCCTGAAGGCAATTGGGTTTTAATGTTGGAGATGATGAATGAGAAGAAGCTGATTTTCTGGCAGCCGGATCACTGCGAGAGGACTCCTGGCTCACATTTGATGTGGGCAGTTAAAACAGAAAAGAAATAAATGAGATGTAATAAGAAAAAATCTTGAAGCAATAGCTGAGACAGCCCTAGTCTATTACTCAAACGACGCGCACAAAACCAGTCTTTGTGATCTGACAGTCCTTCAAACGCACGGGGGAAAAAAAAATATTACCTGCTAATTTACTCTGTTGCGACGTATGCATAAAATATCTGCACTATTACCACGTCTTATCATGCAAACTCACAGACTCCAGGGTGGCGGGTTTCTGACTAGTGGCTGACACAGATGCACGCTAGAACAGATAGCGCGGTCACATGCTCCTATCAGCAAGCCCTCACTCAGAGGGGATTTTTGGAGCGTGTGGAGTTTTTAACATGGAAATTGGCTTTGAACCCCATCTGCACAGGTCGGCACATCTTTGGGCGAGGCACTGCTACTGCTGACAGGGAAAATGAACCATCAATTCCTTATAATATGGCCTGATTATCATCCTACTTACCCCCTGCAAATTCCAACTTAGAGCAATTCAGTGCCATCAAGGAAACGGTGTAACCCCAGAAAAGACGTGACCCCTTCAATTGATGCGCTTTTTAACCAATAGGAGACATATAGTGTAGGTCTAGCAATTTTTCCAACATAAATAAACAACTTTAACACGACTGTTGGCGTTGAAGCTATTGCGGCTTACAAAAGACGTTTATCAAGAATGCATTTTCTGTTGCAACGTCATGTTTTTAGAGAAATTTCAAAAAACCTTTCTGATTTATTTTACACCCACAAAAGACATTAAACAATGCCAGAACGGTGACAACAACTGATAGTCAGCCAAAGTTATCCAAATGCCAAAAAAATGGAGAATTCAAAACAGCTCCTACCTTCATAGCCCTGTTGTTTTCATCAAATTAACTAGGACTAGGTTTCACTACCTCCCCCCTAAGAAAAGTGGAGGGGAAAAGTAGCTGACTGTGATTTTTAACTGCGACTAAAATCTTTAGCACTCAGCCTAAAGAGCAGTTTCAATGTGTGAAATGTGAGTGATCAGCAACTTTTGCGGCAGGACCCGGCTAAGTCCGGCGTGGGATGTCTTTATTGGAAGGGGATTTGTTTTGTTATTTCCTTGGGCCTGTCCAGCCCGCTGGTGTCCCTTTCACCCGGCCAGGCAGCTGGGTCCCGACCCCTCAGATCTGCGCCTCAAACGGGGCTTCTTTCAGGCCCCCGCTGGTTCCTCCCTGTCTCCTCCCTTCAGCAACATCCCATTCACCCCAGAGATAACTTTATTCATCTCGCGGATCATTGTATCCAGTTGAATGAGGGAACTATGCAGACACTCTAGTGAATTGAACAAGTCTGTGGGGATCGGGGAAGGCCGGGGGGGTTGTGCGAGTGGGGGGTGCGGGGTATTTCATGTCTTAATGTCTTCATTTAGAGCAAGCCGAAAAAACGTCACGTCTCACTTGTAGCTGACCCAACTGTTTTGCTTGAGAGAGAAGAAGAGAGAGAAAGAAAAAAAACAACAACAACAACATTTTGCTGGCTACTTGTCGCTATTGAGTAACACTTGACTGAAAGCATGTTGTAAACTTTTTCTTTTTATAAAATATCGAACGCTCACTTGCCATTATCACCGCCGAGGATGATACGGATAGCTGTGAACGCCGGCTTTCCCTCCGCCTGTGTGAAATTCGGCTGCATTCCTCTCTTATTTTGTCATCAGAGAGTTTGAGCGGAGGTGTCTCAACTGTGTTTGATTTGCCTGCTGTGAGGCTGGCAGGGACAGTTGGGCTTATTCTCTCGCCCGCCTCCGCCCAAGCCACCCAGACCACCCTGCTCTTCTCTCATCATTCATATTCAAGCCAAGGCCTCTTGACAAGTCCGCTGATCTCACTCAATGTTTTGTGATATAGACAATACTTTTTTTTTCTCTCCCTCGCTCTCCCTTTCTCACTCTCTAGCTCTCTCTCCAACTTCTCTCTCTCCTTCTCAGAAAAAAATCTGAAACCATCACACTCCTCCAGGCATGGCAGTGTGATTGTAGTGAGGTAGCAGTGCAGGATTACTCCCCTCTGTGAGCTCCCTGCTAACAGCAGTGGCTGCCTCCCTCCCAGCCCCCGTAAAAGACAGTCTAATGAGGCAGATAAGCAGATGCCAACAGACTCCACACTATGTCCCACTGCTACTTTCCACACACCAACCTAATGATTTATTATCTATAAGCCAACAAGAAAAAAAAAATCTTTGGAACAAGACGGACAACCTGCAGAAAGTTTGTAATTAGTTTTAAATGTATACATAAAAATAAAAAATAGGAACACGAAACATGCATGCAACATTTTTACTTTACTTTTTACAAGCCTGAATAAAATAAGGTTACAAAATCGTTTATTTTTCTAAAAATGTAAGTATTCGGCCAAGAGTTTGCAACGGCTTCATCAGCTGGGGGATTTGGACTAACGCAAAAGAGAGAAGTTTATACATTAGCGCTGTAGTTGCAAAACACTGTTGATATTCAAATGATTATTGTGCAAAATCTGGGATAAGCTTCAGTGTGAGAGCCCCTCTAAGTGCCTACAACTATTGCTAATTCCCCTAACCATTGTGTGTGTCACAAAGGCCTTAATCCTGTTTCACTTTTGCAGAAGCTTGGGCTATTTTCCCTCTCATAAACCAACAACACTCCCCCTGGCCAGGCCTGAGAGGCTCAGAGAAAAGGCGCTATGTGTGTATACTTCAAGGCTTTTTCTGTGTTACTTGGCCGGTGCTCTGCATAAACTTTTAAGTGGTCCCAGTAGGCCTGAAACACCTCTCTGCAAAAATAATAAGCCATCGTACAGCGACGGCAAATAATCTTAAGTAAACTTAAACTTATTATATGTCGGAATATATTAGAACTTTAACAACAAAGAAGATCTGATGATTTTTTTTTATTCTTTTTCTCACCGTTTTTGGCAGTTCAGCGACGGGCCTCCCAATTCACATTGTAAATCCTTTAATACATTATTTATAACTCTGAGATCCAGAATCAAAGATACAGAATTAGGGCAAGATTCAATCAGAACAGAAAGAAAAGCAACACCATAATTTCCTTCCTCGCAATTTATCTTTAAAAAAAAAAAAAAGAAGAAGAAGAAAATATACAGAGGTGAAACATCCAAGGCTAGTGCTCATCTCAGTATCGAAAAATGAACACGCACAAGAATAAACAAAGTGTCAACATAGATGACAGGGTCATCTATCATGTTTGTCATATTCATAAATAAGAAGTGACTTAGTGAAACCTAAACATGCATCCAAACAAATTTCCTCATAACCCACAAATGCTATGTCAAGGGCATTTTACCTCATCCTGTAAATATTTTTTAAATATCTTATATGAATAATACAACAACAAAAAAAGTCTCTTAAGCACAAGAGCATGCAAGGTCTTTAGCGCAGCCCTCAAAGTTCGCCCGTACCGTTTGTGGGAGTATTTAATAGACAGTCATGTATAAAGGCTGTCACGCTGTGCCAAACCCATCCTCTAATAAGTACATGATGGCTTTATTCGATATGTGTGTCGTGCGGCGTGTGAGAGCGTGTGCCAGCGTGTGGCTTGTGTTCGCTCGTGTTACAGGTGTGTGAGATTGCGGTCCACTTGTTTTTCGAAAAGAAGAGGAGAGTTGGGCCTCATTGTTCCATAAACAGACATCAGCTGGAAACTGACAAATGTGGGATTAGCCTGTACTTATAATCAGCTAATAGCTCACTATGTGTTCCTGTCAATCAAGCCTGAACAGTGCACAGTGTGGGTGCAGCAGATTTAACCAGCAGAAACATGGCTACTGTACACTTTATTGTTATTCCACAAGGGTAAAGGGACACTTAGTTCTCATGCTATATGACCTGCGCTTCAAGAGCCTTATAGACCATGTCAAAGGAAAAAATCCTGGACCACAAAACCAGTCATAAGGATACTTTTTTTGAAATTGAGATGTATACATCATCTGAAAGCTGAATAAGTAAGCTTTCCATTGCTAGGACAATATTTGAACAAGATACAGCTATGAAAATCTAGAATCTGATGGTGCAAAAAAAAAACAAAAAAACAAACGAAATATTGAGAAAATCGCCTTTAAGGTTGTCCAAATGAAGTTCTTAGCAATGCATATTACTAATAAAAAAATAAGTTTCTATATATTTACAGTGGGAAATTTACAAAATATCATGGAACATGATTTTTTCTTAATACCCTAATAAAATTTTTTATAATTTTAACCTATGCAATGTATTTTTGGCTATTGCTACAAATATACCCATGCATTTCTAGTTCTTAGTAACTTTCTGTTTATTTATTTCTCTTAACATGACGCATTTCAGTTCTTTTGATTGATACTAGCTGAAGTTTACAAATAGTAAGCCGATGCAACTTGTATGACAGATATTAATCTAATTTAAGTCGTCAGGCTGCGGTGATTGAGTTTCTATCAGTTGCTTTGTCTAATTGCTGCTGCAACTCATAAAAGCCCTAAATTGAAAAACTGTTATAATGCGGCTGAAATGAATTATGAATGTAGATGATCACAGATTGTAATTGACCGCTGTTCACCTGCCTATTTAGTGTGGTTAGAAATTGAATTTGGTGATGGTGTCTTCCAGCAGGGAGCCGCGTGTGTCAGATCCTCACTTCATAATATCTCTGAAAAGTAGATGGATTAATGATGTCGAACCCAAAGTAAAAGATAATACAATCATAATACCATCCGCAGTATGTGCCGGTTTTGCAGTTAAACATTAGATTAAAAAAAAAAATTATCATTTTAATAAGTGTGCTTTTATTAAACACTGTATCAGGAAAGATCCTCCATGAGGAAAGTAGAATAATAATTACGTGTTTTAATACAAGTATACAACAAGTAAGTGAATTAATTTCCTGCAGGTACAAGAGTTTTTTTTTTTTCAGGCGTTGAGTCTGTATAAAATGTTTGAAGTTGTGTATTAAATACTTGAGGATTTGTGGTGTCGCAATGATCACTGAAAGGCTTACAAAGGTTACATCATTTTTAAACATTTTTTTTTATTTTACAAGAGTTAAACATTTGGTATATTTGTAGCAATAGCCAAAAATGCATTGTATGGGTCAAAATGATAAATTTTTCCTTTATGCCAAAAATCATTATGATATTAAGTAAAGATCATGTTCCATTAAGCTATTTTGTAAGTTTCCTACTGTAAATATATCAAAACGTAATTTTTGATTAGTTATATGCATTGCTAAGAACTTCATTCGGACAACTTTAAAAGCGTTTTTTCTCAGTATTTAGATTTTTATTTTTTATTTATTTATTTTTTTTTTTGCACCCTCAGATTCCAGATTTTTAAATAATAATGTAATAATCTTGGCCAAATATTGTCCTATGATAAACCATACATCAATGGAAAGCTTATTTATTCAGCTTTCAGATGTATAAATCTCACTTAAAAAAAAAAAAATGACTTTGTGGTCACATTTCAAAAAGCAATTGACATTTGGGTCATGTGATGTTGTTGTTATTATTATTATTATTATTATTATTATTATTATTATTATTATTATTATCATTTGTCTTAACCTTTTCAATTATTTACATTCAAATGCTATTAATAAAAAAAAGACAAAGTAAATTTGATTTTTTTTTTTTTGTGGACCTTAAATTAAAAAAGAAAAATCTATATGGATGGTTGTTGAAGGGTTTTCGTTTTTAATTAATTTAATTATTTATTTTAATTATGTTGTTTTAATTTTTCTCTTTTTTTTTCCTTTAAAAAAATCATTTTGTGAATCTTTTTTTTTTTTGAAAGTGTATTGTTAAAACCATAAAAAAAACATACATTATTTGACAAAATCATAAAGCAGCAACTAACTGAGAGAATCTTTTTAAACATTATAAATATCATATATTTTTACTGATTTTCATAAATGGACATATTTTATTCAGGTAAAATAAGGTAACACTAAACAAATGCCACAATGTACATAATATAATATAAAAAATATATATGTTTAACACTTTACAATAAGGTTTCGTTTGTTAACATTAGTTAACTGCTCTAGTAAACATGAAATAAGAATAAACAATACTTGTACAGCATTTATTATTCTTAGTTAATATTAATTTCAACATTTACTAATACATTATTAAAATAAAAGTTGTGTTAACATTAGTTAATGTACTGGGAACTAACATGAACTAACAATGACTGTATTTTTTATTAAATAATGTTAACAAAGATGAATAAATAGTGTAATTGTTCTTTGTTTGTTCATGTTAGTTAATAACTAATGTTAACAAATGGCACCTTATTATAAAGTGTTACAAATATATTCTGTAAGATGCACATAAATATGTTTCATTTAATTTTCTTTCCTAATTGTGGTCCAAATTTCTGCATGCTTCTCTTCCTCTTTCCTTATCTGTCTGATAAACGGAAGATTTCTGCTAAAATTGTAAATCTATCTGCCAGTGATATTAACACAATGCCCAGTTTATAATAATTAATAACATCTTAAAAGCTTTCTTATGTGTTTTAATACAAATATGGATGCCATTATAAGATTTCTGCTGGATTCTTGTTGATAAAACACCCCATCTTTGTGTTTATGGAAATGCAGCATTTTCAATTGAAGCGGGAGGGAAAAGCACTTCCTCTGTCACACAAAGACTCCTTGCTAAGCCCCAACAATTTATTAGATTTATTAAGGTCTTATCAAGTGTGATATGCTCGAGGACCCAGGTGGCCATAAAAATGATTCTCTTATCAGGTGTTCATTGGAAGTGGAATTAGGATGGTGTGGGGGGGCTCTAGTTAAGAACTTATTCATACAGGAGTTTAATTATTATTAAAAGAATGACGGCACAATAGCTGGCACTGGCCCCCGTTGCACTCGGAATCTTAACCCCCAGGAAAGGGCTGGCATATCTCAGACCCGCACCGGCTTAATCTGAGGCACGCTGGGTCCGAGAGGGGTGAGTTGCACTGTTAATTCCATATTGAAGGTGGGCACGTGTTGAGAGGAGCTGAGAAAGGTAGCGGGTGCCAGGGGAGTCAGCCTCATGCCCTACCAGCAATTGCCAGGCGAGGTGTTAATTGGGAAGGTGCAATGGTGGATTGATGTTGGGCGTCCCATTGCAGGAGAGAGCGTGCGTGGTCTCCGACTCTCCCACAAGTCATTGCTCCCATCTTAAACAGCCTTATTATGCTGCTAAGGCATGTTGTTACGTGTTATACGCCCCATACTGATTTCACTACAGCAGGTTGTGATCCTATATAATGGCTTATTTCAATTTTTGCATCTGTGATGCACAAGTCTGATTATGTTTTGATTTTTGTGTATCTGAACAATATATACAAACCATTCATTGCAGCGTCCTTCATTGCGACGCATTCAGCATAACTGCACTGTGGTTATTTATTATTTATTTAAAAGTTACATTTTTTATATTTTTAATGTCACAACATACATGTACTCTAGTCCGGGTACATGTCCATCTTCAACCATTTGAATATGAATGCACCCTCCCGGGTACAGCAAAAGCCGCTCTCTTCAG
Organism: Garra rufa; assembly: GCF_049309525.1. Classification (NCBI taxonomy): domain Eukaryota; kingdom Metazoa; phylum Chordata; class Actinopteri; order Cypriniformes; family Cyprinidae; genus Garra; species Garra rufa. The sequence continues at coordinate 26,258,995 of NC_133371.1, read as the reverse complement.
AATTCACACAACCTTCAATTTAACCTCAGAACCATTATGTTCAATGGGGAACGGCCTCACCATTGTCGAAAATGCAGCATCCTGTTCAGCAAAAAGGATTTAATTAAGCCCAACACATTCCAAAAGAAAGTAATTTTGGGACACAATCATGTGTCTCGAAAAGATAATTCCTCTTAATGGAGGGCTTTTGAATACGTTGACTGGAGCCCAAACTGGACCTTAGCATGATATGTATTTTTTTTTTCTTCTTGTGCATGTGTGTGTGTGTGTGTGCAAGAGACAATGTTCACAGTGATTAAATCCTGCCAATACAGAATCCAATCACATTTTGCATTTTGTAATTTTACTTTGCACTAATTCCAAAAAATAGCACCTTTCCAATAACTCTTGCTTTAAAAGTGACCCTGGACCACAAAAGACCTGAATAAATAACTTTTCTTTGCTGTATGGTTTGTTAGGATAGGGCCATATTTGGCCAACTTTTTGAAAATCTGAAATCAGAGGTTGCAAAAAAATCTAAATACTGAGAAAATGGCTTTTAAAGTTGTCCAAATAAAGTTCTTAGCAATGCATATTCCTAATCAGAAATTAAGTTTTGATATATTTATGGTAGAACATGTACAAAATATCTCAATGGAACATGATCAAAACATATCACATATCAAAAAGCAATTGACATTTGGGTCATGTGATGCTATACTATTGTTATTTGCCTAGAACTTTTCAATTATTTAAATTTACATTAAAATGCTATTCATAAAAAAGACATGTATACACTTTTATCATTTATCATTCTAAATTAAAGTAAATGTAAACATTTTTGTGGACCTTAAATTAAAAAAGAAAACTCTATATGGATGGTTGTTGAATGGTTTAAAAAGTGACCCTGGACCACAAAAGATCTGAATAAATGAGCTTTCTGTTGCTGTGTGGTTTGTTAGGATAGGGCCATATTTGGCAAAGATACAACTTTTTGAAAATCTGCACTCAGAGGTTGCATAAAAATCTAAATACTGAGAAAATCACTTGTAAAGTTGTCCAAATAAAGTTCTTAGCAATGCATATTTCTAATCAAAAATTAAGTTTTGATATATTTATGGTAGAACATGTACAAAATATCTCAATGGAACATGATCTGGACCACAAAAGATTTGAATAAATAAGCTTTCCGTTGCTGTATGGTTTAAGATACAACTTTTTGAAAATCTGGAATCAGAGTACTGAGAATCAAAATACTGAGAAAATCACTTTTAAAGTTGTCCAAATAAAATTTATATCTCAGTGGAACAAGATATGGACCACAAAATATCTAAATGAATAAGCTTTTTGAAAATCTGGAATCAGAGGTTGCAAAAAAATCAAAGTACTGAGAAAATCACTTTTAAAGTTGTTCAAATAAAGTTCTTGGCAATGCATATTTCTAATCAAAAATTAAGTTTTGATATATTTATGGTAGAACATGTACAAAATATATCAATGGAACATAATCTGGACCACAAAAGATCTGAATAAAAAAGCTTTCTGTTGATGTATGGTCTGTTAGGATAGGACAATATTTGGCCGAGATACAACTATTTAAAAAAAATCTGGAATCTGAAGGTGCAAAAAAATCAAAATATTGAGAAAATCACCTACAAAGTTGTCTATACCACCTACAAAGCTTTGACATATTTGTGGTAGGAAATCTTTACTTAATATCCTAATGATTTTTGGCATAAAAGAAAAATCGATAATTTTGACCCATAAAATGTATCTATGGCTATTGTTAAAAATATACCCATGCTACTTAAGACTGGTTTTGTGGTCCAGGGTCACGTTTGTTCTCCAGTGGTTTGCCGTTGATTTGACTCTGCTATTTCTTTCCAGGGACGTCCACTGTGCATCTACCGTTGGTCTGGACCTCAAAGTGTGCCTTACGAGATGGGTCTGCACACAGCTGTCACCCAGGGTGTTGATATCTTAATCAACACAAGGAGGGACCCATGATTCAGTTGGGGGTGTGAGGCTGCATTTATGCCTGGGAAGTAGGAGCTGTAGGGTGAGGTAGGACGTGTTGGGTCAGCCTGAACAGCGAGGAGGGACTTTGGGGGAGCACTCCCCCCTTTGTGCCATGTGCTGCGGAGACATAATGAATTACATTATAATTATAATACAGGCTGGACGCAAAAGGGACAAAACAGATATTTGAGCAGGGGGTGGAGAGGGTTGTTCCACTGAGACTTCGGCCTCAGAGCGCGGTCATTCAGAGTCTTTAACACGATTGCACACTAGCTTTTGCCGGCGTGAATAGGCTTTATCTCCTAGTATGCACTGCACTTCAGCCTTTTTTAATGTGATTGTTGCACCGGTTGCTAGTTCTGTTTTATTTTTCTGATCAGTTTTGGTGCAGGCCAGAAGAGAAAAGTACTAGTGTAGGTATTTAGCATGGATATGGCTGGTAAATTAGTATTCTGTGCATTGATGCTTGCTTATTGTGAATGACAAGACAATCCTGACCCCATCAACACCGAACCAGACATGTGGAGAAAAACGTCAACTAAAATAGAAATCCATCCTGGTGCATGTAATACACAAGTGTGTGCATATATGATTCGGGGAGGATTGATTGGTGTGTGTGTGTGTGTGTGGCGGACTGACTGCGTCTACGCGGGGCGATGTTGGTCAGAGTGCCGGTAGCATGGGCGATGAAGCTTGGGGGTGTCGTCTGTGGGGGGAGGGATGGTTGCTGGAGCAATAGAGAGAGAGGCCGAGGGGAGGGACGCTGGCAGTGACTGAGAAGATGAGGATTTGACAGTGAGGTGACAGAGAGTTCAAACAAAATGAGGCTTGTAGATTAGCAGCGCTCCCCTCTGTGACAGGTGTCATCTCTGGGGGCAGTCTGTCACTCTGCCTGCTGCCACTCTTTATATAATACGAGGAGGGAGAGCAGGGAGAAGGAGGCAAGAGAGCGTGGAGTGCGCGGAAGGGTGGCGCCAGTCTCACCTCGCTGAGCACATCCTGCCGGAGTCTCCCTGCCAGTCATACCGATTAAAGCCCAGGTGGTACAGGGAAGCACCAGCATATAAACATATACACATGCACATGGATACACAAGCCCAGCCAAAGGCAAAATATTCTATTAGGACCCATGACGCATCCATTTGCTTTCATGTAAATCGTGCCTTTGGGAGGGCTAATGCTTGTACCAAAGTTTAGCCTTTAGTTGTTTTGGTATTTCTAAACTTATTTGAATAGAAAAGGGAAAAATAGGGTTTCATTTATTTTATTTGTGTAGTTTATTTACTTTTATTTATGTTTAAGAAGTTGATAAATATTAGTAACATTTTAGAACATGTAACACGTTCACTATTAACTGAGAGTTTTCTCTTAATAACCGACTAATTTGCTGCTCATTAATAGTTAGTAAGGTAGTTGTTAAGTTTAGGTATGGAGTGGGTTAAAGTGTGGTTTATAAGTACTAATAAACAAACAGTATAGTAGTAATACGCATGCTATTAAGCAACTAGTTAATAGTGAGAATTGGAGCTTAAAATAAATTGTAACCAAATAATTGTATTCTGTAGAATAAGTAAAACGTCATACATAAAAACTCGGATATGAAATAACATGCCTAGTATTGCATTCATCTATAATTATAATATATAATAATAATAATTATTGTTATTATATTATATTAAATTATATTATATTAAATTATATATTATATTATATTATAATACAATATAGCTTTCAGTTGTTTTGCTTATAGCTGACACTTATTTGTATTTAGTTTTGTATTTTTAAATTACTTTTGGATAGAAGAGGAAAAAATAGGTTTTTATTTATTTTATTTATTCATTATGTTTAAGAAAGTTGATAAATATTTTATTCAATTACAGAATAAGTAAAATGTGTGATATAAGAACTCTGATATGATATAGCATGCCTAGTATTTGCATTCATGTATAATAATATAAAATAAGCACAATTTATGTTAGAAGTAACAGATCAGTGATATATAATATAATATAATATAATAAACACAATAAATTATGTTAGACGCAACAGATCAGTGATATAATATAATATAATAATGTGCATTTGGTAAAACTTTCAAATAAATTTTAAACTTTTAAAGATCATTGATAATATTACACTCAGATTAGTGATTTAATTATTTTTTATTACAATTATGAATAAATATATTCAGATATTTTTCTTATATAAATATTTAATAACATTTCTGACAGTGAATGCATGTTAACTAATGAATAACTTTATTATTATGAATTATTAATATAATGAATAAAAGTTATTTTAATGCGTTGCTCTGTATTAAATATCAATTATTTTACATGGTTCAAAAACCATGTCCGTTTACTTATTCATATATAATGTTTTTGTCACTAATGTGATCATACTGCAAAAAAGTAGTGTATAAACCATTTTCATTTAGAAATTGCTAGTAAATTTCAGTTAATTAAAAAGAAATCTAATCTAATCTAATCTTTAAGTAGAAACTATAATAGAATTCCTGTCAGAAGTATTCCGCTAACCTTTGTTTTATTTACAATTTACAATTTTTTTTACATTTTAATGCAAACACAAATTGTTTGGCTGCATATAGAAGAATGCGGGTTAGTAAGTTTTATCTTTCCTTTTTTTTTTCTCCACAAGTGAAAATAGTAAGAGAAATAGTGGGCCGGATTAACACTGAGAGACAAACATAGTGATTGGAGACTCAGTTAGGGGGCCGCTGGCCTGTCTGTGGCCTTTGCCCATGGCTGTGGCACAAGAGGGTATTAAGATGAGCTGGGGGAATCTGCTCTGCCTGACTACTCGACTCACAGACTCACTGCCTGCACTACCTGCCCAAAGCCTGCAGCCATCTGGCCCCCAGATTGAGCAGAGCTGCACTCAGCAAGCGCCGCTGCCTCCCCTCTGGGTTAGGCAGTCAGCAGAGGGTCTGCTCCTTCTCTCTGGAGCTCGTGGAGAATGTCCTCGCACACACACACAAGTAGTGAAATCCAGTTGATGTAAAGGGCGTTCGGTCTTCGAGTGGGTTTGCAGTTTGGGTGAGCAAACCAGACCACAACTAGTTACAACCTCGGAGGACAAAGAAAGCTCTGTGAGTGTGTGGGCAAGTGCTAGCAGTGGTGACAAATATAGATCTAATTAGTATTCTACTGTTTGTCTTTTGGACAGATGAGGGATGCCCCCTATTGACTCTGTCAGGGGAGCCAGAGCAGAGGGGAGTGAGGAGATGCGCATGGTACGGCGTAGACTGCAAATTATGTTGTAAGTCATGCCAAGTTCATACCTCACGATCCGAGTAATAAGCACAATGCGGGCAAGCGGATCTCGCAGATTGTATGGACAATGGCAGCTTGCAATATGTTATTGTGCTGAAACATTACAATGTTTTGCACAACACTGCAATACCCAATAGAGTGTGAGGGTTGTGCGTATTCCCTCTGCGGGGATAAAAGGAGACACAACGCTCCGTTTGTGCCGGGCAGCAGACTCAGTGTTTCCAGTGCGAGTGCTGAGTGAAAGATAAGAGCAGAAGGAGACGCTCTTTTCATCACAAGCCGCTAAATAGCGTGGCTTGCTGACATTTTGACTACGGCGAGGCTGGTTAACTTTTTTGTTTAACTAGCCAGGCAAAATTTTACAATATACTTTAAGAATGTGATTTTAGATTTTAAATTCCCATAATCGTATTTTCTTTCCAAGTGACAAGTTTAAAAAAAAAAAACACACACATATTATACAATAAAATAATGTAAACTAAACCTTTTTTATATTATATGGAGCAGAGATTTTTACAGAAGTGTAAATGAACACAGATCATGTCTCTCTATATCTCGTGCTTATTTATCTTCTCTGAAAAGACATTAATAAACTCGCTCGTCTCAGTCCACAGATCTGTGAAAAGCTGCAGCTTTTTATTAGCATCAATGCTTAAGGGTATAGTGTTTGCCAACATAACAGTGAAATCAGTCTGACAGACTAAAAAATTATTTGTTGGCACATTAAAAAAAAAAATCACATTGTTCCTGTTTGTGCTTATTACTGGAAGAGGCTTAAAGTAAGTGAAACCTGTAAAATAATAGAAATAATGAAATTATAGATGTCTAGTTGTAAAAGAAAATATTCTTATTTTTGTGGTAACTTATTAACAACAACAGTAATTACTACTGTAATAACTATTACTATATAACAGTAATAACTATTATTATGATTATCATTTAGTATTAATTCTTTTAGTTTTACAGGTTTCGTTTACTTTTTAAGCTAAAATGAAGCTTAGAAAATTACTTGATGCTTAAGGATACAGTGTTTGCCAAATAACAATGAAATCGGTCTGACTTACCAAAAAATAATTTGTTGGCACATAAAAAAAAAATAAAAAAATAAAAATGATTACATTTAGTTGTAAAAGAAAATATTCTTATTTTTTTATAACAGTAACAATAACAGTAATTACTGCAATAATAAGTACTACTATATAATAATAATAACTATTATTATTATTATTATTAATATTATTTAATGTTAATTATTTCAGTTTTACAGGTTTCATTTATTTTTTTAAGTTAAAATAATGCTTAAATTACTTTTTATTATTACTATGTTATTATAAATTTTACAGGTTTTAAGTAAATGAAACCTGTAAAATGAAAGTAATAATAAAAATTAAATAATAAAATATAGATGTCTAGTTGTAAAAGAAAATATTTTTGTAATAACAGTAACAACAACAATAAATACTATTATAATAGCTATTATTATTATTTTTTATTATTATTTAGTTTTAGAAAAACATTATTATTATTATTATTATTATTATTATTATTATTATTATTATTATTATTATTATTATTATTATTATGTCAGTTTGACAGGTTTCAAGTAAAAACCTGTAAAATGAAAGTAATAATAATAAAAATAATACAAGTATAGTATATAGTATTTCTAGTTGTAAAAGAAAAGTCTTATTTTTTGGTAATAACATAGTAACAACAATGAATACTACTATAATAACTGACTATAATTATTATTATTAATAATAATAATAATTATAAAACATTATTTTCAGTTTTACAGGTTTTATTTACTTTATTACATTTAAATTAAACTTAGAAAATTATTGTTTTGCTATTATTATGTTATTATTACATTATAATCTAATATAATAAATCACACATTTTTTACATTTGGAGTAATGTGATATATTTAAATCACACATTTATAAAGTTAAAATGAATATTTTCAGAAATTGTAACTAAAAATGAAAAGAATCAATTTCAGTTGTTATTGGAATAATAATTGTATTCTACAAAACTGAAGATCTTTTTCTTCGAAAACTGTACTTCTAGAAATTGTATTGTATTTTAGAACCACTTTTATTTATTGAATATCTCAGAACTCGTACATTTTGTTTGTTCACTAACAATTTCCCAGTTGTTATCTCTTTACTACGATCACTCATATTTCCTTTAACAATAAGATGCATCTGTCATATTTCCTCTGAGTTTTTTCCCCCCTATACATTTTATCACTCTCACCTCAGTTTTCCTCACATATGCACATACACACGCTTTAACTTTTCCATTAAACTTAAAGCTGCCCTGAAAGGGATTAGAGTGAAGTTTTGAGAGAGAAAGCGTTCTTCCTACATTATCAGCATGAGATGAAGATGTGCGAGTGCGAGCGAGTGTGTGTCCCTTTATCAGAGGGGCTTTATGTGAGGCTTAGGCAGTAGTAGCTCCAGACAGTGAGGGTCTATATGTTCTCCTCTCCCAGCAGCATAATCACTCATGAGTGGCACCTCATTTCACAGCCTCTAATGGCATGACATTCGGAGCACACCGGGGTACCAAGCACGGAAGCTTTCTGTGTTTTTTTTTTTTTTTTTTTAATTCTCTTTCGGGTGGGGGATGATGGGGGGTCTGGAAAGCAAGCTGATAGCTTATAAGAGGTGCTCTGCTGATCACAGAATTTAAGTATCTTTTTGCATCTTGATATTTATTGGCGAATATTTGAACATTTCTTTTAACTGTCATTTATCACAGATTGATTGTTTAGCATCACTTTATTTTCTTCCTGTCTCGCTTTCTCTCTTTCATGCCCAGCACCCCTCCCAATGCAATAATGTGATAAGCACGCGTGAATGTTTGCTGTTACATGAGCATTGCTGCAAGCACTCTGCAGCTTCCTGTGATGTTTGATAGTGTTGCACAGCCATCTGAACCAAAGTTATCTTAACTAGCTCTGTGATAGACACTACAGCCCTCCAGGATTCCTTTAGTGAGGAATGTGTGTGTGTGTGTCATGTGCCAAGCCCCAGGCCCTAGTCAGTCAGCCAGGCAGGTAGCATGACTGTATAATTGTGCCGTGACACTCTGAACCCCTGGCTGATACATAAGCATGTTAATTTTCTGATAGCAGGAGCGCCGGGCAGTCGGACGGCGAGTTATGATGGGTGTAATTTGTGGCTCCTGCAGCATTGTGAAAAGACCAGGGTCATGGGCTGGATAAATACAAATGGAAATTGATGTGGGGCTCATTTCTGCTTGACCAGCCTGTCTGGGGAGGCTGAGAGAGAGGCAGGAAGGACATCTTGGTGTGGCTGTCACGTACCCCTTTTACACACCCTCTGATATCTGAAGAAAAATGTTAAATGGGGAAAAGAACCAATGAAAGAGTAGCAGAAGAATCTCTGGCATCTGATGGCATTTACTCGGCAGTGTTTAAAGGGATATCTCTTCTCAAAAATATATTTCTGTCATCATGTACTCATTCTCATGTTGTCCCAAACCTGTATGATTTTTTTTGTTTGTTTGTTTTTCATTTAATTTTGTTTTGTGTCTTTTTTGCTTTGATCTGATTAGTTTTTATGTGCTTTCTAATGTTTTGTGCTCTTTCCCATTTTGTTTTGTAGTGTTTTTGTTTTGTTCTTTCTTTTTTGTTCTGTCATTTGTTTAATTTCATTTTGATTTGTTTTGTTTTGTAACACAAAAATATATTTCCATTTGTTTGTTTTTTTTGGTTGTGTTTTTGTTTTTTTGTCTGTATTTCTTCTTTTTTTTGTTTTGATTTGTGTCTGTTGTTTCATTTTGTTTCATTTTGTTTTGTAACCCAAAATACATTTTTTGTCTTTTGTTTTGTTGTTTTTTTTGTCTGTTATGTGCTTTTTCCATTTTTGTTTTGTTTCTTTGTTTTTGTTGTTTCTTCTTGTTTCATTTTTTGTAATCCAAAATAAATATTTTGAAATGTCTCTTGAATTAATTTTTGTTGTTGTTGTGCGGTGTTTTTTTGTTTTGTTTAGTGTTGTTTCTTATTTTTTGTAGTGTGTGTTGTTTTTTTTTTGTCTTTTTTTGTTGTCTTTTTTTCGTTTGATTAGTTTTGTTGTGCTTATTTTTTGTTTTGTGCTTTTTCCATTTGTTTTTTTTTTTTTTGGTTGTTTTTTTTTTTGTCTGTTTTTCTTCATTTTTGTGTCTTTTGTTTCATTTTGTTTTGATTTGTTTTGTTTTGTAACCCAAAATAAATTTTTCGAAATGTCTCTTGTCTCTTGGAATTTTGTTCTGTGTTTCTTTTTTGTGTTTTTTGTCTTTTATTTTGTTGTGTTTTTTGTGTTGTGCTTTTTCCATTTTTTTTGTTTCTTTGTTTTTGTTGTTTCTTCTTTTTTGTAATCCAAAATAAATATTTTGAATGTCTCTTGAATAAATTTTCCTTTGTTCCTTTTTTGTTGTTTTGTCTTTTTTTCTTTTGATTAGTTTTGTTGTGTTTATTTTTTGTTTTGTGCTTTTTCCATTTTTGTTTTGTTTTTGTTAGTTTGTTTTGTTTTGTTCTGAGTTTGTTGTTTCTTTTTTGTTTTGCATTTTTAGTCTTTTGTTTTATTTTTTGATTTGTTGTTTTTTTTGTGTGTGTGTATGTGTGCTTTTTCCTTTTGTTTTGTTTTGTTTTTTTGTCTTTTTTGTTTTGTTTTTAATACAGTGAAAGTCAAAGGGGGATCATGTAAAAAGTCATACTGTCAAAGAAGAATAAAGTTCATACCGGTTTGAAACAACATAAATAATGACAAAATTTCATTTTTGAAAGAATCCTTTTAAGTTTCATGTGCTGATACCCCCCCCCCCCCATATTTGTTTTAATTAGTAAACTTTTTTTTTTTTTTTTAAACTTTAACATTTATAAATTGCATAAACATTTGTTGCATTATCTGACTTTTTTCTCTCTGTGTTCTATTCTAATGGACCTTTATGTTGTGTAAGTTAGCTATACCATATGTTAGCTCCGAGTACAAAACAAAAAAAAATACGGAAGAAAAATACGACCTTTGCGATGCACCCGTTTTGAAAGGCAAGACACATATTGCAAATATTAGATGTTTTTCTTCCTGCTGTTTTTTTCTCTCTGTTGCCGTTGTGGCTTCGTCTCGTTCCAGTCAGAGAAGGCCAGAAATGAACAGCTGCTGATTTGTGTGAGGTCACATGAGTGACATCTTCATTTTGAGGAGAAACATCGCTGAATAGAAGCCTGTTTGTTTTGCGAGTGTGTGTGCGTGTGCATACATAGATGAAGATATGCGAGGCTGTGTGCGTTGCCCTTACTCATAGGTGTGTGTGTGTTCTCGAAAAAGGCCCGGAGAGGACCGTCCCGCCTGAAACACTGTCACAGCTCGCCTGACTGGCAGTTCAAGAGCTCTTCATTAGAATCCCGCTGGGTCTACGGCAAAGAAAAACAATGTGGTTGGCCCAGGACCTGTAACCTTCCCATTTAATCACCGCTTCAAACTGCATTGTCTCTTCCCACCGTGGGAGCTGGTTTCCAAGGCTCTGCTGAGACTCCTAGGCAAACAACCTCCTATCTGACCGGGCTAACACATCTCTCTCTGTGTCACACCGGCACACAAGGAGCTTTAGGTCTCTTTACAGCTCGATTAGCACACATTTTATTAGCAACACATGCCGTAACGCATATACCATCGCTTGTTTAAGGAAATATCAGACGCTGAATTAATGCGCTGTGTATTTACACAAACAGATGCTTTTGACAAACAAATGGAGCTTGCCAGAAGAGGCAAACAGCACATATATTATTTTCTGTAATTTGTGTTTGTAGATTTGCACAGAATTTCCTGTGTTTGCCATTAAAATGTATTATGCATATTTTATAGAATTAATTAAAGTGCTGTGTGTAAATCAGACATGCTTTATTTTTTGCATGTATTTGTATTATCTTTTTTTAGAGCTTTATTATCAACAGTCTTTTCTCCTCGATTTAAAAAATACCATCACTTAGATCTGTTTCCAATGTTGCGTTAATCAAAAATTAACATGCCAATGCACTTTGGCTGCTTTGAGAAATGTAAGACAAAAAAATGAGAGAGAGGGAGACACAGACAGAAAGAATGACAGCGAGAAGCCTCCACATGATCACAAAGATAACATCTACAGGACATCTTCTAAAACGGAAAGCTTTTTTTCCGCGAGACATTGCAACTCATATCATTCACTCTGTCTCTGTCAAGTATATAAAGAGAAAATACAGTACCGTTTTAATCAACCACTGAGACCTGAACAAAAGGCAAATGAATCCTGCAGTCTGAGTTCCAGAGCTGCTCCGCTGACCTCTTCCCTCGGCAGCCGTGCTGCATACTGCAAATGAGGCAGGCACCCGGGGATTCCAGCTCACCTCACCTCTGACTGGCATTGTGGGTTTTTTGCACTATTATTAAAAAATAATAACACATCTCTGCAATTGCCTGGAGTTATTTACCTCAATAGCACTGGGGACAATTATAAATAGATATCAAGCTATGGCATGTTTCCTGGATTGATTTTTTTTTTTCACTCATTCTCATTCACAATATTTTTAAACACTGTATTTCTCATTTTATCTTTGGTAAAAAAATAATAGCGTGTCATAAATAATTTTATATAATTCAGGACAAAATATAAAAGGTGTTTCATGCAATACATTGTGAATGTAAATAATTGTTCCACTTGTGATTTAGAAGGAAATATAATGCTATTTAAGACACGTGCATGTGCTTAAGAATTAATTCAGCTCTTTCCCCCAGTTTCACAGACAAGGCTTAAGCCTAGTCCTACACTAAAATGTAAGTCTGAGCTGTTTGAACTAAAAGAAACTTGCACTGACTGATCTAAAAATATATCGGTGCCTTTGTTTTGTCTCAAGAAGCACAACAGTAATGTTTTTTTTCTGAACATGTTTATAAAAATTACTTAAATATCCTAATTGAACTATGGCCTAATCCTGGCTTATTCTAAGCCCTGTCTGTGAAACCGGGCCTTTGTGTTTTATTTGAAGCCTCATAATTAGACATAATCAGGATCAAACTGCAACTCCTGTAAGATAACTCATCTGAAATGCCTTGGGGAAAAAAAAATCATCCTTCACATTTTCTATTTTCCCTTTTCTTTTACTCAGTGGTGGCTATAATCTGTAGATAGAATAAATTACTATGTGTTACTTCTGTTGATAATATGCTGCTAGATTAAATTAGTGAAGAAAAAAAAAACTTCATATTAGTTGTAGAGAAACTTCATAATGACCACATATTATAGCTGACAGGCATGTCAGAGGGTCTAGCAAGGAGCTTTGCTGTTTTATGAGTTCAGTGAGTCTTTTGTGGGTCAACTCAAATATTGCTGCCTTACAATCACAACAACCACCACATCAAGTTTGATGGGTCGTTGATGTGTATGCATACTTACTGAAGTATATAAAATAAAAATTTAAATTAATATAAAATGCATATTGAAATAAACTCGTGAAATGATTAAAATGACATTGAGCACTGACATTGACATTATTTAGCATGATGGACGTACTGTAAAAGTGATTGGATAAACGATGACCGGCCAAATGAAGGCATGGATGAATAAATTAATAAAGGAATGAAGGAATGAATGGCTTGGAATCTTCACATTATGTGTTTTTTGATGTCCTATGATAATATAATTATACTATCCACACATCTGAGAGGAGAGGTTGATTTGTCTTGCTGTGAGCTAACACACTTAATTGCAGTATGCAAATGAGAGCAATTACAAAGCTTTTAGGTAAAGAGATGACAGCTGAGGTTGAAAGAGGAAGAGGCCTCACCCAAACAGTTGTCATGGTAACAATATGGAGTAACCTTACAGTCAAATAATTATACATGGGGGAGGCAAGCTGATAAAACCTAAGGATAGTTGAGGTTTTGGTCATGCACATGCATAAAGACATCTGCCACATAGAACAAGCTCTTTACGTTCTTTTTACAATTGTAAAACGTGCACGCTTCTGTTAATGACTGAACTTTTTTGTACTTTCTTTTTAATGGAGTACAGTAGCATGTCATAAAACCATTCAGGCACAAATAACATATGTCCAGCAATACATTGGAACAAACCATTTACATAATTACCGTTAACGGCTTTCGCAGTGGAAACTTATATCACCGCTACTTTGAATTCTTTCTGTCATTGATCAAAAAAAAAAAAAAGAGTAGAAAGAGTAGTTACTCTGATTGCACTGTGAATAAATTGTCACCATTGTCATTGCATTAACATCTTATCATCGATCCATCAAGAACGCAGCAATTTACACGACGATAAATCAATTCTCGCACAGCGCAAATGACCGCTCTGGAACGAGTAGAACGAGAGCATGATTGTGACTCAAGTACACTGTTTGAAATCATTTTGAGCACAACAAAAAAACAATTCTTGCCTGCGACTGGCACAAGGGTTGCGTTTTCTCCTCTCTTTGTTTACCGCAAAATGAAGGGGTGCGACACGGCGCTGAATGCCGCTAGCATACCTAATAAAAATTGTAGTCACAAATTGATATTTTCTATGGCAATTTATTTTACAATTACTCTTGCGGAGGCTTTCATGAATTAAATATGAGTTCTGTCTGGGAATTAGATGTTATAAAGGTAAATTACAAGAGGCAGGCTGTAATTGAGGTGGCTGCAACATGGGCCTACTGAACTAATCCCTGGCTGGGTCATGTGATAGTCTGTCCTCCAATGGCGGAAGGCTTTTTTGCCACAAAGCCTGAGCAGCTGAGAAAATTGATTTCTCATCTGAGCGCTATTTGATAGCTTTTGAAATCAGAAATTGAAATTAACTAACCTACGCCCCGTCATTACAAAAGAGCAAATTAAAATTGCAACAGTGTTTCCTATTGGCAGTGTACGCCTGCCAAGGTAAATTTCTAAATAGATTTTAAGATGCTCCGCTTGCACGCCTGGCTTACTCCCTCACACACATGCACACACAGAATGGCTTTATCTTTACACACACACACCTGTGCTACACCGAGAGGATCTTTTCATCGAAAACTGCAGATCACTGGTAGATTATACTTGATATTGTAATGCTACGCCGCAACAGAAATCCCAAAATTTACATGACACTGAAATTAATTCGGCAGTGAGTGAAATATGCATGACGTCTTTGATCTCTAAAATAAAAAGCAGTTTTTTGAAGAACGGCCCTGGCGACTTTTCAAATTTATTTTCAGCGGGAGGGGCTTCGTTTCGGTACGTACACATTTATAGTCAAGAGGTTATTTTTTAATACATTCATTTGACTAATTAATTTGCAATCCACGCCGATCTTTAATAATTTAGCTCGGGGAATAAATATTCAACCACCTTCGTGGTCTTTGAAGCAGTGAGCAACAGTTACTCTTCTCTCCGAAACAAAGACATCCAGCACTTCACCCAAACACAGTGCTTTTTAAAATAAAAAACGGCTCTTTTTCTCGTTCAAGCAGGTGCTTGACCTTCTCGATCCATTGTCTGGCGCAATCTGAGGAGCGAAACTTTGGCGAGGTGGCGGAAGAGTTGTCAGCACGCTGGGAGAGAAAGTAAAAAGTGGATGTTTGTTTGACAAAAGACATGGAGGAACAGATGTTAACACAGGTGGACACACAGATCAATAAGCGGTGCCGAGCGGAGAGCTAGTTACCTGAGCTCGAGCTACTTGTAGCAGATGTTAAACAGACTGATGCCTGAGTAGGCAGATCAATGGACAGCCAGCAGATGGAGGAGAACGGGCCTGTGAGCGAAAAGCAAGGGAGAGGGAGTGCGGCGAGAAGCGCTCGGTACGCGAGTCCTCGGTGACAGGCAGATGGGCTCACATCCACAAAGAAAAGTTTACTCTCACCGCCGCAAGTAAACAATGGGCTGCCGCAGAGGAAACTTTCCGCCATCTGTGGCTAAGCTATGTTAAATGCCCAAATCTCTGTGTACCGTCGCAATTTGTCTGTAATCGTTCTTAAATTGCATTAAGCCCAGTGCTGTCACTGTTAGACATTGTAGAAAAATGTTCTGCCCCAACTGATTACTTTTCCTGTCAGTCACGCTAAAGAGGAAGCGCTTTATTAGGCCGGAGGAAGTGCGACTCGGCCCCCTGTCCGAGCTTTGCTAACTTTGCTCATTAACTGTGCTAACAGGTTTGAGTCAGGTTGTGAGGGAACGTTCAGTCCCTCTTGAGTCCTATTAGTGTCTTAAAGTCAGCGTCTGAGACAGGCAGCGGACATGATTATGACTTTGCACTTCATCGCGTTATCGCCGCCGTCTCTTGACCATTAGCTACCTGAGTGAACTGGATGTTTTGCTCAGCAATTATATCACATTGCTGAAGTGAGAAAATCCCACTTACTGCTTTCTTGTGCCTGCGAGTACGGGTGCGAGGTAGAATTTGCGAGAGGTTGCGTGGGCGAGTAATTTTATTCTTTCACACCCTTCAAAGCAGTGGTATTCTATTACATTAACAAGTGGAGAGCATTCATTGGCTGGAAAGAGCGTGCGTGTATGTGTGTGTGGCGACATTTCGCTTTGGAGATGAATTTCAATATGGATTTTTTTTTTATTGCGCTAATTAGCTCAAAATTTGACAGCGGTTATCTGCTGAAGATCAACATCTTTTACTGTGTTTTTAATATTTTTATTGTCTGTGCAAAGCACAAATGCCACACGACGAGTGCTTGGAAGAGAACAAGCTCGCGAAATCCCTGACAACCCGTCCCAGTGGCCTTGCTGCCCGAGGAGCGACTTGAACCGGGCGATAACCCGATAGACGTTATCTTGTCTTCTCTGGGTCTCTGGGAAGCCTGTGCAACACTCTTTGCTGGTTAGTCGTTTCTGCAAACCCCCCAGAGCCCTAACCTTCCCTTCTCTCTCCCCTCGGCCCTCGCTGCACAGACACCGAGGTGGAAGATCTGACAGTAGCCTGTTGCTTATTTATGGTCCTGCATGTTTTATGTCTGCGCGAGATATGACGGCCGTGACACGGTGCTGATTTCAATCAGCCTGCCACTCGGCAGACGGAGTGACAGCAGGCAAAATTGAGAAGATGGGAGCGAGCGAGAGAGAAATAATCTTCGGAATCGTCATTGTCTCGGTTCGGGCTTTGGCCTTGTCTCCGGGCTCGGATTTCTCCAGCCTCTTTTAATGAAAATGTTTCATTCACATCTCAAATGAAGGTGCCTGCTGCCTCCACAGCCGATGAATTCAATAGAGAGGAATAAAAAGCGGAGAGAGGAGCGGACGGGGGGAGATAGAGTACGAGAGAAATGCGCTTTTGTCAGAGTGAGGAGGCTAGAGGAGAAGGTGACCCCTGAGCCAAAGGTGCTGACATTGCATCAATCCCTTTAGGGTAGAGGCCTGCTAGACCAAGCCTCGCTGAAGATTACCTCCAAACATCTGAGGGATGACGGCTCTATCTATTACGCACGTTCCATACACACACATTCTAGACCCTGAACTGATCTTTAAATTAAGTCTGAGATTGTTGCGTACAACGAGGGGCCCTGACGCAGGCGGATCTGTTTCAAAGGCTTTAAGGGACAGCTCTGTGTATTCCTGAGACCAAATTAAGAAGCATCTCCTCCCTCACATTCTCCTTACGATAGGAAGTAAATTTATGCCATCCGTAATCACAATGAAGCTCTCTCCTGTCATATGGAGGCTCATACACACTTATCCTGCTACGATTCTCCCACGCAGCTTATACGCAAACACACTTAAATCTAGAGTTTGCACTTATAACTTTTAATGCCTGTAAACAGTGCTGGTTTTTGTGGTTTTAGTCTTTTTAATTATTTTAAATGAATTAATATTTTAATTTGTATTTCAGTTTATAAAGGAAACTTTCAATTCAGGAAACTTGAAGATACAACCATTTGAAAATTTGGAATCTTGAGGGTGCAAAAAAAAAAAAAAAAAAATCTAAGTATTGAGAAAATCGCCTTTAAAGTTGTCCAAATTAAGTTCTTAGCAATGCATATTACTAATCAAAAATTAAGTGCAGTAGAAAATTTGCGAAATATATTCATGGAACATGATCTTTACCTAATATCCTAATGATTTTTGGCATAAAAGAGAAATCAGTAATTTAGACCTATACAATATATTTTTGGCTGTTGCTACAAATATACCCAAGCTACTTACGACTGGTTTTGTGTTAAATAAAGCAAAATAAAAAAGAACAAATATATTATGTTATAATTAATAATGCAGTGTTTTAGCATAAATGTTCCTTTATTGCTTTACAAAACAATGTGAAAATCTCTTTTCCTTGTTTGTTTCATTCCATTTCCAGATTTTCATCCTGGGTCATTATACAAGTTCTGTTTTTTAATTCCAATCTACTGCATTTTTTTAATGTTCAAACCCGCTAATGCTTCTATTACAGACTGGAACAGAGAATTAATTAGCTGTCATTGGATCAGTTCAATTTCCTCCTGCTAATAGCAAATGTTGACAGGTGTCTCACATTTCATCTGTTTGGTTTCTAGCTACACTTCATGTTAAAATGGATAATTGATCCATCAAAAAAAAAAAAGTCTCACAACAGGCATTAAATGCCTCCAGACAACAGTAGTGAACATGCAGAAAATCGAATTTAACCCTGTGCTGACTGCGGTACTCCCTCCGGCTGTCAATCAAGCATCTCGCTCCCTGGCAGGCCTGTTTCTATGTTGTTAAATAATCAGAGCGAGAGAAAGAGAAAGAAAATGAAACATGAAAGAAAAAAGCAGTCTCAGAGGAACTGTCATGAGAAAGGAGAAATGCCATGGGGGGTGAAGAATGCCTGCGGTCGGCCAGCTTTTCACATTGTAATTTCAGTTCCCCGGGACTGACTGGTGGTAGCGGCTGAGTGAGCGAAGGCCTAGGAGTCACGGCGATGGCTGACCCTGCCATATACACACGCTCGGAGAGATGTCAGCCCCGCAGCTCCCTGGGATCACCCCACTGCCAGCCACTTTGAAAGCGGCTGCCAATTCAGCTTTAAGTCGTGGCTGAATGGACACGGAGGAGAAGGGGAGTGGACAGCAGCAAAAACAGGTTGCAAAGGGAAAAGAATTTGCTTTCAAAATTTATTTGGCCTATGACCCTCCGAGTCCACCCTCTCGCCCCTTCGCTTTGAATGCGAGCATATTTTTTTTGATTGGGTTTGGGTTGAGCGACTCAGAAAGAGGTGAGGGTGGGACGTTTGGGAGGGGGTGGATGAGGAGGGGGCCTGTCACTATACATATATTAATAATCTGACGGCTTCATCTGCTTTTGAGGGGCAGGCATGACAGCTTCACAATAGCTGGAGCTGTAGCCTTCCTCCAACACGCATGGCCTTCCTGTCTGAACAACACAGGCAGTGTATTAAGACATCACACGGCCGTGAAGTATTGACTTAACACCCGAGTGCGACCCGAACGCCAGGAGTCCTTTCTGAATCGCTTATTTAAAATAATTTAAAAGCTTGAAAATCAAGACGTCACATTACTATGTGATAGTGAGAGGATTGCGCTTACCAAAATATCCTTTTAAGAGAGAGTCTGAGAGTCACTGCTTGGTCTTTGAGCTTGAGCTGCCAATCAAGATCCAATGGTAAATGTCCAACATTTGGTGTAGGATTTACTTTGAAACAATTTTCACTCAGAAATTGATAGTGAACTTCATACATAATTACTAAGAAATGGCAAGAAACACATTGAATTAAGGCTATAAAAACAAGACTTTATTATGTGATAGTGAGAGAAGTGTGACTAGAAAATATTATTTTAAGCAATCTAAGCTGCCAATCCAAAAATTTGTTGTAGAATTTACTGTTTGCTCTTAGAAATTGATAGTGAATCTCATAAAGAATTACAAAGAAATGGCAAGTAACACATTAAGGCTAAAAAGATGTCACACGATACCATTTGACAGTGAGAGGATTGTACTTGCCAAAATATTCTTTTCAGAAAAATTCTAAGCAATTTGAAAGTGACTGCTTGATCTTTGAGCTTGAGCTGCCAATCAAGATCCAATGGTAAATACTTTGAAACAATTTTCTCTTAGAAATTGCTAGTCAATTTAATAATTAATTACAAGTAAATGGCAAGTAACACATTGAATTAAAGCTATAAAAGCAAGACATTACTTTATCATGTGATAGTGAGGGGATTTTGACTATGAAAATATTCTTTTCAGAACATTTATAAAGAAATTTAAGAGTGATTGCACAGCTGTCAATCAAGGTCCAATGGCAAATATCAAACATTTGGTGTAGGATTTGCTTTGAAACAATTTTCACTCAGAAATTATTAGTAAATTTCAGAAATGATTATAAAGAAATGGCATTAAGGCTAAAAAACAACAAGATGTCACATGTTACCATGTGATAGTGAGAGGAAAGTATTACAAAAATATTTGTTACAGAGAAAAATAAATAATTAAACTGCAAAAAAATAGCAAGTAACAATTGAATTAAAGCTAGAAAATCATGGTGTCACATTTCCATATTATATAATGAGAGAAAATTAAGTTTTAGGGGGAAAAAAAGATCCAATGGTAAACATGAAAAATGTGGTATAGGATTTTCTTTGAAGCAAAAAAAATTGAAGAGAAAAATTAAATAATTAAACTGCAAAACTGAAGAATGAACTACTATTTTAAATCAGGATTTGCTATTCAGTTTTTCAAATTATTATTAAAAAAATGGCAAGTAACCCATTGAATTAAAGCTAGAAATTTAAGGCGTTGCTTATACCATATTATATAGTGAGAGAAAATTGAGTTTTAGAAAAATCAAAATTGAGACTGAGTGCAATCAAGATCCAATGGTAAACATGAAAAAAGTGGTGTAGGATTTTCTTTGAAGCAATTTTCACTTCACTAATAGCGAATCTCATAAATAATTACAGATTAATAGAAAGTAACACATTAAGGCTAAAAAGATGTCACACGATACCATGTGATAATGAGAGGAAAATATTACAAAAAACATCCGTTATAGAGAAAAAATAAATAATTAAACTGCACAGCTGCCAATCAGGACCCAAAGAAAAATATCAAGTATTTCTGAAGAATTAACTACTATTTTTAATCAGGATTTGCTATTAAATTCTCATATTATTATAAAAAAAAATGGCAAGTAACACATTGAATTAAAGCTAGAAAATCAAGGCGTTACATTACCATATTATATAGTGAAAAAAATTTGAGTTTTAGAAAAAAAAAATTTTTTTTTTTTAGAAAAATCTAATTTGAGACTGAGTGCAATCAAGAAAATGTGGTGTTCCTTTGAAGACATTTTCACCCAGAAATTGCTAGTGAATCTCATAAAAATCATAATAAAATCAATTGGAGGGTGACTGCACAGCTTCCAATCAAAATCCAATGGAAAAGATCAAATATTTGGTGAAGAATTTACTTCGAAACTATTTTTAATCTAAAGTTGCCAGTAGATTTCATAAATAGTTTACAAAGAAAGAAAAGTATTAAATTGTTAAAGTAAAAAAATAAAAATAAAAAGATGTCATGTTACAATGTGATAATGAGACGACTGTTTACCAAAATATTCTTTTCAGAGAAAAAATGTTTTTAAAAAATAAATAAATTCTAAGCTTCCAGTCATGGTCCAATGGAAATATTAAATATCTGGTAAAACTTTTCTTCGAAACTATTTTCAATCACAATCAATTACAAAGAAATGGCAAGTGACATTGACTTGAGACATTGACATTGAATTAAACCTAGAAAATCAAGACGTCACTTTACCATATAGTGAGAAGATTGTGTTTAGAAAAATATCCTTTTCAGAGGAAAAAAAATAAAAAATACATAACTTCTAAGCAATTTGAGAGTGACTGCACAGCTGCTAATCAAGATCCAATGGAAAATATCAAATTTTTGGTGAAGAATTTATTTTAAAACAGTTTTCAGTCTGGATTTGCTATTAAATTACACAAATAACTATGAAGAAATTGCACTTAACACATTGAATTAAAGCTAGAAAACCACATATTACCATATTATAATGAAAAGATTGTCTTTAGAAAAATATTCTTTGCAAACAAAATGCAATTTGAGACTGATTGGAGAGCTGTCAGTCAAGACACAATAGTAAACATGAAAAATGTGGTGTAGGATTTATTTAACACTATTTTTGCCGAGATATTGCAAGTATTTTTTTACAAATAATTACAAAGAAACATCAAGTAACACTGAATTAAACATGAAAATGTTAGTAGAAAGATAAGAGTGTTGTAAAATGGACTCTAAAAATATTTTCAATGTTTCACTTACAACTTTGAAAAATCGTTTTTACAATGGTTTTCCTAATATATAGTTTAAGGTTTAATTAAAAGAATCAAGTTTTATAAAAAAAAAAAAAAAACAATATGTGTAATTAAAAGTATAATTTAGCAACAAAAGTTCATAAATTGCACACAAATCGTTCCTCAGACAGCCCATTGGGAAAGAAAGAGAGAAAACAAGAGAGAGATAGGGAGGTCAGTGGGAGCACAGGTAATTGAGTAGTCCCCTCCCTTTCGTTTTCTACCGAGCTCCTCAACCCCGTCCCTCGCCCCCGCCCCAGCCACACAGCGAGCACAATTACGCTCCCTATCACCTCTCCAGCTGGCCCCCATGATCCCGCTCTCCTCAGCCTGCTCACCTCGTCTGGCCCTCTCCCTCTTAACCTCCTGGCAGTCTCTCCCAGGGAGCCAGCATTAGGCTCAACAAACACTGGTAAACGCGGTGAGAGAACGAGTTTAGTTCCAAATACGAGTTCTCTGAACAAAGGGTCAAATATTCTCATACTAGTGCTGTGTTTTGCATTATTCAAAATACTTTTTTTGCTGTGGGTTTTGTGTTGCCAGGCATGCAGGTCAAAAGGGTGAGATGTTTATGAGCTCTGCATTTAAAAATGTACATCATCTCCATAGAGATAAGCACATAAGTGCTGCATCTGTTGGTTCACCTTCTTATATGAAAATGCATTGTTTTTAAAAGCTAATAAGACAATCGTAGTATATACTGTTAACATCTGTGGCAACAAGTTAAAATTAGTCTTCAGTGAAGCAATTGTGTTATAGTTAACTAAAACTGAAACTATAAAAACTGTTTTGTCGCTTGAAATAACTACGTTAACTCAATTAAAATAAAACATTAAAACTTAAAAGTTTTTCAAGAAAACATTTACTTCAACTTGGTGTACTAAAAAAACGACACCTAATTAAATTCAACCTTTAAAAAGTAATAGTATATAACATTGCACTAGTATATAAAAGGCACTGCAAGCAAAGACACTGTTTTTACATGCACCTGTCAAGTTTGAGATTTTGGGCTTTTTGGTGTTTCATAAAGTGTTTTTTCAGACTAGTGGAAAGAAAACACACCAAAGACACTGTTGAGTGTTTCTTTTATAGCACTTTATCTATTTGTGTCAATAGATTTCAATTACAATACATATTTGTAAGGCAGTTTTCTCAAAATTAGTTTTTTCTCCTACACTGAGCCATAAATCTCCACTTTAGTAACACTTACACACACTAAACTTTACATTTTTATTCCTGTCTATATTCTGAAGGTTTTTACAGAGGGATTTATTCATATATAATTTTCTTGATTTTATACAACATTAAATGGTAAAAAATACAACTTTTATAAAACTCCTAAAATGGTAAAAAAAAATACATTTTGTGTCTGTTCTTTTTTTTTTAATTATGGAGTGACAAAATTAGATTTCCCTTTGTAAAAACATTTGACTCTAATATGTCGAAAAAATTCAACAAGAATTTTGAAACTGACTTAAAAATTTTGTGCTAGAAATGTATGCAAATTAGTGCATATTTAATTAAATAATGCCTCATTTGCATATATAAACCTAACATTTAAAAAAACTTGCAATACAAAAAAAGTTTGCAATTACCAATGTAATCATTTAACTGGGTGCATAAGGTGATTACTATTAGTTATTTTTTTACCCTATTCACCTGCAGTGTCTCGCCTTAAGCATAAAAACAATGTGTAATACTGCTTTAAATTGTTGTTGCAGCGTAACAGCGTTTTTGTTTTCATTTTTCTGAGCAAAAAATAAATATCATAAATGTTTCCCTAATTTGCAGAAGACACCCACTAAAATGCCATTCAGTGTAACAAACTTGTCAGGCAAATTAGCAACAAAAATCAATTTATGACATATTAAAAGATGAATTACTTTCACCCCAAATAATAATTAGTTGTAATTTTACATTTTTTAAATTTGCCACTATCCTAGGTTTTGCCCATTTAAAATTGAATATGCCACCTTATTTTTTATATATGTTTCAATAAAAGTAAAAATAAGCATGTTGTTTGAATTTTTACATAAATATTGTGTTACACTAAATGTAACATTATGTGACATTATTTCAACCAAATTTCGACATTTTATTCTTCAAAAACCTTAAAAGTAGACACTTTACTTACATTTAATGTGCTTTCTATGGACATAAAATCACAAAATTTCTTTTGACGTGGACATCTTAATGTCTTTGACTCATATATGCACTGTATGTAGTGTGCGACGTGTTACCTCTTCACAACGGCAAAGTATGTCTTGATGCAATCGCTTTAGTACCTCCGCTTCCTAATTAGCATTTTTCTGTCTCATCCCTTCACAGAATGTCTTGATGGACCGGGCTCTCTCAGTCTGTCCCCTCTCGCCTTGACGAGGAAGACACCTCTCTATCCCGTTCGCTATTACCTGAGATAATGCTATATGGTAAAATGTAAACAACATCTGCATATTCATGTCGTAATTTCATCTGTTTAATTAGTTCCAGCAAAGCAGTTTAGCCTCTGAGGCCTGGGCTGTCAGTGCGGTGAGGCTCAAGCCGTGCCCTGCTGTCGACGCTGACAGTCTTCCATTGTTCAGCCAGCATCGCCGCCCCACCAGTTTAATGCCAGGTGCGTCTGTACAGGGCGTGGGTGGGGTGGGGTGGACACAAGGGCCCCCTTTCCTATTAGACTCCCAATAGACACATAATTGACAAATCTTAAATGGTCACTTTTTTGTTTTTTGTTTTGGCACCTTTGCTTTTAAAGTTTGTTTGTTGCATTTCACAATTTGATTTAAATTCCTATTAAATATTATATCAGTCTTTTACTTTATTCACTTGGTAACAGTTTTACATGGTAAGGCAATTCTACAAAGTGTTTTTATTGGCATCTGAATTGGACATGCATATGTTTTTCTGTCACCACCTGCAAAAAAAATAAAAATTCTGGCTGAGTTGCCTACTGTTTTTGACAAAAACCAGGGTTGTGTGGTATTCCTGTCTTATGTGGGAAGCAGGAAAATTAATCTGTAATTTTTTGACCACTACCAAATGTCGTTCAGTTGCAAGCATTTTTGGTACAATGGAGGCTTGAATCGCAGAAATTATTCCCATAAATTTACGACACAGATGCAGATTGTTTAAACTATTGGCGTGGGTTAAAATTATGATGGCAATAGGTACAGTTGAGGTCAAAAGTTTACATACACCTTGCAGAATATGCAAAATGTTAAGCATTTTAGCAAAATAAGAGGGATCAAAATGCATGTTTTTTTTTTAGTTACTTTGAGGTCATTCTGAGGTTAAATACAAATATACTTAAAATAGTTTAAATAAAACAGTTATTAAATAAGCATGTGTCCTATTCTAGTCCTAAACTCCTGAAACATTAGTGTCTCATATTTTAGAGCAGTCAATGCAATTTTGGAAAGAAATCAATCATATCTGTATGCGTCTATAAAAATATTAAGTTGTTGGGTATAATATGTCACAGTGTTCTTTTTTTTTTTTTTTTTTGCTATTCTCACATACATAAATGAACTATTTAATAATAATTATCTAATATCTAATAATTATATCTGGTGTCTGAATAATTTTTGGTTTGACTGTAGATTGCTAGAACTTTTTTATACACTGTGATTGAATTGTCATCTGAAAGTTCGGAGCAATGCAAAACTTTTATAGATGTCACACTGAGAAACAATTACCATCCAAATAGTGCTTAAGATCATTTAAGCCCTGTGTTTTTGTGCTTTGTTTTCTTAAATAATATCAAATGTGGCGCAAACGCCCATAGCAAAACCAGAAAGCGACTTGTTTTTCACTCAGTCACCCTTCACTGGATACTTGTTAATGCTTCAGCATTAATACTCTTGACCTTATACTGGCCGAACACTGACGTGCTTGGGGAAAAGGAAAGAAAAAGAAAATATCGGGGAGTCAGATATGTTTTAGCCTTTATTTCTTGATGGGTGCCCCTGATGTCGCGACCCGCTGGCGTCTGGCTAATATGCTAGAGTGCGCTGTGGCATTGTTCTCAATCAATAACTAATTATCAAAGTACTGGCTGTAGCTGCCATTGTCCGCTTTAGCCTGGAACCCCTCGTAGTGGAATGACAAACAGAGTTGGAGGGGGAACGGATGCCTTTTGGCTGCATTGCAGCACTGCTACCAGTACATGGTTGCAAGCCTTTCAAGATACAGTGAACTGTCAGCTTGAATTACTGTCCCCCGACTAATTGATATAAATTAGAACAGAAGAATTCCTGTTGCTGGCAAATGTCAAAATGATATCCTCAAAGTAATTGCGGGACAAGAAGGTGAACGGCACAAAACCCACACGCCGACCCCAAAAAAGGACAAATTAGGCTGACTCTTGCAAGTGACCCTACAAACTTGATTTGACACAAAAGGGAAACGCATTAAACAAACATCTGACTGGCCATTTCGCATTCGCTGTGTATAGAACCGAATGAAGCACCAACTATGTTCTTGCTCAAATAACAATACTGTACTCCTCTTTTACAGACCGTTTTTTGTATTTTTTTTTTCTTTCATAAGCCATCACAGTTTGTCATTGTTCTCCAGAGGCGAGCTGTCTGAAGCAGTATAGTGCTGCTCGGAGATGGCCTGGCTGGGCGACTGGGTTGTGGTGCCGGCCTGTCTCTGTGAGAGCGGAGCCCAGGCTCTTCCCACGTGGTGGCCCCTGCCTAGCGCCCTGCCCCCCTCCTCCGTCTCACCGCCAGGCCTGTGGGTGCCACTGGCACCAGGGTTGCGGAGGTGGGGGGAGCTAAGGCCCTTAGGAGCCTGCCAGGGTCAGGCCAGGGGAACGTCCCCTCTCCGGATGGGGGTAAAAGTCACGGAGGGAGGTTCCGGGGTGGAAGCTTCGTAATCCCTCGGTGCTGGCATGGCAGCTGGAGCAGTTTGCTCAGCCCATGTAATGATATCACTTGCACTGGAGATGATGTCTGACCTCATTACTAGAGTTTAATTGGATTGTTACACAGTTTCACTTTTTCTTTCTCTCTTGCCTCTTCCAATTGCTTTCTTTCTTCCTCCCAGTTTCTCTCTCACCCTTCGTCTGACAGCTCTCTAAAAGCATTCCATACTTGTTTTGAAAGCAAATTAATTATTTCTCTATGCCTTGTTTTTTCACGTAGTTAGACAATACAATCACTATCATACCAAGATTGTATCGGAGGATTGAATGACTTTCAAACAATGTCGCAATTCCATCTCACTTGTTTCTGGTACTTCAACCAATGGGACATGCTGATTTTGTCAACACCACTTTTTGAAGATCACTAAAAATATAAATCTAACTTGTGGAATACATGTACAACATGCAGAAAAAACTCCAATTAATCATTATTTATAATATAATAGATACACAAAATACACTTGTGTCATCCAGAACATCAGGTGCCTAATGTCAAATAGTATCATTGTCAGTGTTGCTAAGTCTGCGTTTTTCCTGTGGAATTGGGCTACTTTTACACTGTTGACGCAGGTTGTTTTACATGTCCGTGGGATAAAATGACCCCAATAATGTGATATTTATCCTCTGGAATGTGAATTTTACCAGGGGAAACCCTTCCAAAAAATGTGTATTTTACACCAGAATGCGATTTTTGATGGTGAACCCCCTCAAAATGCGATTAGGCTAGTTTTGGGTAGCAGTTTGGCAGGTTTGTTGTGAAAACCTGGCAACCCTGATCATTGTACTGAAAAAAAAATTATTAAACTATGAAAAATATTATCTAAAAATAATATTGAAAAATTAAAAATAAATTGCATAGTGCATTTTGCATGATTTAATTTTTCCTGAAATTTTCCATGGACTTGCTATAGGCTATATGTCGAACGTCACCTGACCAACCCCGGAAAACAGGTCTCATTGCTTCCGCTTGTCGGAGAACGTGTTAATAGCCGTAATAAATAATGGCGATATCGACGGACTTTTAAGGTAATCAGTTAAACAAGCCAGCTGTTTATTGTGGACGTTTCATTCGATATTTATATATAAATGTTAGTGAAAAGAATAAAAATTTAAAACTTTTATATATCAATCCACATATGTGATGGACATTGGTTATGATCATTTTTAGTGTCTACTTTGAATGAATCTTGAGTAAATCATGTTCATATTTAAAGAGGGATATGCAAAACGCGTGAACCGGAAGCAACGAGACCTGTTTAGCAGAAAACGGAAGCCTGTTGGGCATAACCCCTATAGCACCCACTTGTGTCCCACTTAGGGGTAAACTCAGAACAGTTTGAAAAAACCCTTAATTAGAGGAGACAAGAAATGAAAATATGTGTAACTTTGTTATTTATTTTAGAGATGTTTAAATACCTCTGTAATATGCAATGAATCATTTCAACCACTGGACATAGAAAGACAATTTTGAACCCAAGTGCGGAGTTTGAGCTCATCTTCAAGAACTAGGCTGCATGTCATTGAAGAAGAGCCTAACCCACTTCTTACTGTCTGATACAATATATATATATATATATATATATATATATATATATATATATATATATATATATATAAATGTATGTATATGTATATACAAAAGGTTCAAACACTCACTGATGCTTCAGAAGGAAACACTTTTGGAATTTGAAGATCAGGATAAATTTAACTTATTTTGTCTTCTGGGAAGCATTTAAGTATTTTCTGTAGCTTCGGAAGGGCAGTAATAAATGAAAAAAAAAAAAAAAAAAAAAAAAAAAAAAAATATATATATATATATATATTTAAGCACAACAAGGAAAATGTACACATCTTCATTCTGTTCAAAAGTTTTCACCCCCACCTCTTAATGCATTGTATATCCTTCTCTATCATCAGTGAGTGTTTGAACCTTTGTGTAATAGTTGCATATGAGTCACTCAGCTGTCCTTAGTGTGAAAAAATGGATCTCCAAATTCTACAGTCATTGTTGGAAAAGGTTCAAATGCACAAAAATTCTACAGTCAAAGAATTTGTAGGACCTGAATACTTTTTCTGAAGAAAAGCAGGCAGTTTATCTGTTCAGTACAAACAAAGAACTAATGAACAAATATCACTATTAAAAACACCTGTGGATCATTTAGGTAACAACACAGTATTAAGAATTAAGTATATGTAAACTTTTGAACAGGGTCATTTTTATAAATTCAACTATTATTATCTCTTGTGGACTGTATGACTATATAACATCTTTTATGTGAAATATCTTATTCAGGTCAGTACTAACTTAAAAAAAATAACATGCATTTTGTATGATCGCTCTTACACCTGCAAGGTGTATGAACACTTTTGACTTCAGCTGTATATATATATGTTTAATTTGATCATTTTTAAGATACATAAATTATATTTTCATTATTAATAATAAATACACTGTTATGCTGTTTTCTACCATTTTTAAAAGTATAGTTCACCAAAAACTGAAAATGTTATCATCCTCATGTCGTTCCAAACCTGTAAATGTTTCTTTCTTATGTTGAACATAAAAGAAGATATTTTGAAGAATGCTGGTAATGAAACAGTTAGTAGTCCCCATTGACTTGACTACTATGGAACAACTGTTTGGTTCTTTAAAATTCCTTCAAAATATATTACTTTGTGTTCAACATGAAGGTGAGTAAATGATGACAAAATGTTCATTTTTGGATGAACTATTCCTTTAATTTGGTGTCCACTGAAATACCTTTGGAGAGTAATTTTGATAGAAAATATACTCAAGACACCCAAACACTAGGAATATTTTGTATTTTGAAACAAATTAGCAAGGAAAACTCACATAAACACAATAGGAAGAGTACTTCCAATGACAGGAAATACTAGATTTTCAAAATACTGACATGAAAATAAGAGCCCAACATTTAGAACTTGTATAAACAAACCAAAAGCATAATGATTTAGAAGGATATGGGAAACTGTAAAAGAAACAGTCTTCAAAATGTCTTTATGTGTGCCTCTTTTGTGGATCTGAAACATCATGGTTAGTAAATGATGACAGTTTTCGTTTTTTCATTGAATAAATTGTGTTTAATGTATTAAGACTTATAAAGTGAACTCGGCAGAGCTACAGTAGCACTCACAAGATGAAATGAGATTCTTATAGCAATGTGATATTTATAGCAAGTTGACTGACACTAACCGTGTTTATGTTTTTTGCTGTTCCGTGTGGTGGTTCAGAACTGTTGAGCATCAGTGGGTTTAGTAGTCAGAATTGTTATTGTATGTGGCTGATTAGTTTTTATAGCTGCTGATTTTGTCCTTCTACATTTCTGTCAAGTGACAAAACACCAGATTAATGATCGACTCATCTGGGCAGCCACACCTGTTGGTTGGCCGTGCGATCTGGGATAATGTGATCTGTAAATCACAGCACATTTTCATTTGGTGTATTAACACCTTTTACTTCTTAAGGATAATAATACCTGACTTTGCGATGTAGATAACTTAGTGATGCAAATACCCTTGGTGTTCTTCACACTTATAATTAGATGTGATTTCACGACATTCATTATGCTACTAAAAACAAAAAATTCAAGGTGTTGAAATGTTTCCATTCAATTACATTTCTAAGAATTATCAATTCCGCGTTTCCTTCTGAGAACAGCTGAGCAGAAATGAACGATGAAAAAAATCTGATGGTGAGGGTTTTTATTCATTGTGTTGTTGCTTTCAAGAAAAATAAGAGAAAATAAATCACCAACACCGTGGAAAGCAGCAAAGCCCAATGACACAAGGGCAACTCTATTGAGAAACCGCTATTCCATCAACAGCCCTGGGACACAACTTCCTCTTTCAAGCCATGATAGCACATAAAATATGAATTAAATCCCCACGGTGACGCACAAATAGCAGCGTGACGGGGGAATCAGTGTAGAGCGTGGATGGCCTGTTCCCTGCTTTATGTGTGTGTTTTGTGTGTGTACCTGTGTGTGGCTGTGGTCTCCTCTCTTTCACAGAGCTCACCAACCTACACACCTCTGCTCAGCCGTGACTGGACTGAAGGTTCCGGGGGTCACGATGGTAAATGGGGTTGCTCTTTCAAAACATTGGGACACAAGAAAATAGGTCGTGCCACTGTGTATTAACCACAGTCAAAGCTTGGGTAAATGTAAGGAAACGCAAGGACACTCAAAGGACTGAGGGTAGAACCTCAGTGGAGATGTGTGCGCTAAAGATGTTCCTATATGCGCTAGAGATATACTTTTCTATTACTCTCTGTATGCTGGAATGGCAACGTAAAATAATGTTGTGGGTTCAATACAAGTTCAAGCTCAATAAACAGTATTTGTGGCATTTTATTGAAAAAAAAACATCTTGTGGAAGCTTCTTGTGGAGGGTAATTGTTTGAGGATTCTAAAAGCAAAAATTTTGTGAAATCACTTGCATTTATTCTTCATATTTTAGCTGTAAAGTATTTTAGGTTTTTAGCCATGTTGTAATGGCAACTAAGCATTTTTTTCTCTTTTACGCTCCTAAGTCATGCACATTATTAGCATTTTTGGCTACTGAGTTTTTAATGTTTATGGATTTTATATTTTTTCATACTATTAGTTTTAATTAATTTATTTATTTTGAATGAGCTTTTATGTGTATATTTTCATTTTCATAGTTTCATTAGTTTAAGTTTTAGTAATTTTGTTCTGTGTGTTTATATATAGATTTATGGTTTATGCTTATTTCAGTTTTAGTTTTAGTTCAGTTTTTAATTTAATTTAATTTAATTTAATTTTTGTTAGTTTTCTTCTAGTATTCTAGAATCTTTTTTCAATTAATAGAATTATTCTATTATATTATATTCTAATATATTCTATTATATTGTATTACGTTCTCAAAGCAGGACTGAATTTAAATAATCTCAAAACATTAATAACATAACATGTTGGACAAGTTGCATATTTAATTGGACTTTATGTTCTATTGTGTTCTCTTCTGTTTTCTTTTTTCTGTAAGTATTCTATTCTATTCTATTCTATTCTATTCTATTCTATTCTATTCTATTCTATTCTATTTTATTCTATTCTATTCTATTCTATTCTATTCTATTCTATTCTCAAAGCAGGACTGAACTTAAATCATCCCAAAACATTAATAATTAATTGGACTTTATATTCTGTTGTATTCTGTATTCTTTTTTCTTTTTCTGTTAGTATGCTCCTTTATTCTATTCTATTCTAATGCTTTCTCAAAGCAGGACTGAACTTAAGTCATCTCAAAATATTAAGAACAAAAAATATGTTGGACAATCTACACATTTAATTGGACTTTCCATTCTGTCGTATTCTGTTCTGTTTTTTTTTTTATTTTCTGTGAGTATACTAATTTATTCTATTCTATTCTGTTCTATTCTATTCTATTCTATTCTATTCTATTCTATTCTGTTCTGTTCTGTTCTGTTCTGTTCTGTTCTATTCTATTCTATTGCATGACTGAACTTAAATCGTCTCAAAATATTAAAACAAAAAATTTGTTGGACAATCTACACATTTAATTGGACTTTCCATTCTGTCATATTCTGTTCTGTTTTTTATTTTCTGTGAGTATACTAATTTATTCTATTCTATTCTATTCTATTCTATTCTATTCTATTCTATTCTATTCTATTATTATAATATTACTTTCTCAAAGCAGGTCTGAGCATAAGTCATCTCAAAACATTAACAACAAATAATATGTTGGACAATCTATTCATAATTGGACTCTTCATTCTGTTGTATTCTGTTCTGTTTTCATTTTCCATTAGTATACTCATTTATTCTATTCTATTCTATTCTATTCTATTCTATTCTATTCTATTCTATTCTATTCTATTCTATTCTATTACCTTCTCAAAGTAGGACTGAACTTAAATCAGCTCAAAACATTAACAACAAATAATATGTTGGACAATCTGCACATTTAATTGGACTTTACATTCAGTTTTATTCTGTTCTGTTTTCTTTTTTACTCATTTATACTCATTTATTGTATTCAGTTCTATTGCATGACTGAACTTAAATCATCTCAAAACATTAACCACAAATGTGTAGGACAATCTACACATTTAACTGGACTTTATATTCTGTTGTATTCTGTTTTGTTCTGTATACTCACTCTATTCTATTCTATTCTATTCTATTCTATTCTATTCTATTCTATTCTATTCTATTCTATTCTATTCTATTCTATTACTTTCTCAAAGCAGGACTGAACTTAAATCATCTCAAAACATTAACAACAAATATGTTGGACAATATACACATTTAATTGGACTTTACATTTAGTTGTATTCTATTCTGTTTTCTTTTTTGTTAATATACTCATTTTTTCTATTCTATTCTATTCTATTCTGTTCTGTTCTTTTACACAAACTTAAATCATCGCAAAACATTGACAACAAATAATATGTTGGACAATCTACACTTTAGATTACACATTAATTAGACTTTACATTCTGTTTCCATTTTCTGTGAGTATTCTATTCTATTCTATTCTATTCTATTACTCTCTCAAAGCTTGACTGAACTGAAATCATCTCAAAGCATTAACAACAAATAATATGTTGGGCAATCTACACATTTAATTGGACTTTCCATTCTATTGTATTCTGTTCCATTTTCATTTTCTATTCTGTTCTATTCTATTCTGTTCTATTTTGAGTAATTATGAGACAATACCTTATGTTTTTGCTGTGAGTTTGAGGAATAGTGCACATTCTGTGTAAACAAACCTGCAAAGGGGAGTGATAAGTGAAGATGTGAGTAAGTCAGGGCTTGGGAGAAGGCAGAAAGGGAATCAAACGAATGGGAGAGAAGACAGCAGTGTGGGAGGAAGTAGTAAGGAGTACTAATCCTCTATTAGGCTCTGGTGATCTAATGAGGCATCAGGCAGAGCTCTGTCTCCAGCTCAGTGGAGCCCAGCTGCGGCTGTGCAGTGTGGATAAGAGGTCAGTCTGTAATGGAGGGCTCCATGGCTTCCCCTCCAGAGAAGGGAGGGGCCTACTCGCGTTGACCCATTAAGTCGAGTTGCTCTCCACTGACCCTCCAAAAAGATGGGAAGTGGGCGGCCGACAAGCTCTAGACTCCCCACACAAGCAGCCCCTCTCATGCCCACAGCTACGCAGCAACCAGGCCGCAATGTTGCAGGGAGAGCGCGGCCTGCGAAAGATGTAAATTGAAAGGAAAAGGAGCAGAACTTTAACCTATGGGCTATTACGCGGGCGAGTGAAAGCGAGCTGCCGTTTGAAATTAAAGGACAATGAGGAGGTTCAGGCTGAGGGCATTTACCCAACGGGCTGCGAGAGTATCACATCACAATCTAAGTGACATTGCTGACCACCTCCTCACTCTAACGCTGATCTCTGGTGGCAGCGAATGAGACGGAGAAAGAAAGAAAAAACAAGGGAGAAAACAGGGTCTGCGAGATATAAGCATGCTAAAAATACCAGGAATTGGATGAAAAAACAAAAATGAGACCCCGGTGGACATCGCAAGCCATCGTGTGGTGCAGAGGGGCAGCAAAGCTGTGTAAATAGTCACCGGCTCACGCAGTCAATAATTCTTGCAATCTGAGGGGACAGAAAGCTATAATCAACAAAAATCCATAACATGGGTGAATGCCATAGTTTTTCCAAATGTCAGCGGCGTGTTTGCAGAAGGGCAGAGATGACAGATGAGGTGTGTAAACCGAGCAGAGTATTTGAGCCTGATGAGGTGCCAGTGCATCCGTCCAGACTGGGAACCCAAACGTGATGCTTTTGAAGCCATCGCATGTGATGTTAAGTGAATTTAGAATCGTGGCACCCCTGTTTATTCAGTATTTTTCATGTGTGTGGAAAAGCTGTGATTTGGTGATCAAGTAGTGTTAAGTTACCACAGAAATTAATGGCCCGCTGTCATAATATTCCCAGCCTG
Organism: Garra rufa; assembly: GCF_049309525.1. NCBI lineage: Eukaryota > Metazoa > Chordata > Actinopteri > Cypriniformes > Cyprinidae > Garra > Garra rufa. Next base: position 26,224,495 of record NC_133371.1, on the reverse strand, counting down.
TTTGACTAAATACTTTTACTTGGCGGAGGTCCATGAGGGCACAGATTCTTTGCTTTTCGTCAGACCGTACGCTCAACAATCTGCCAGTGCTCCCCCATCTTAACTTTAACCGCGTTGTAGTGAAATTGTGGTGTTTTTATGTTCGATTTCTCTCAACTCAATCATTCTGAATGAGAGAAGTCTATTCTTTTTTCCTCTTCTCTGAGGTCTTTTAAGTCATTATGAATTTTTTTCTCCTTTTTTTTCATTTTTGGCTTAGTCTGCTTGAATGAAATAAGTGCAGATTTGCTGGAAATCAGAGGCTTTTGTGTGCGGCTGCAGGAGCATGGTGAAATGTTTGGACACTAATACCCATTCATTTCAGGGAGCCCCATAAATAAAAGCAGCCAGCTATGCGGCTTGCCGTGAAGTGGTATTCTTTGGTTCCCAGCAGGACGTCCTGTTCACATTAGCCCAGCGGGGAAGCAAAGCGTCCGGAACAGCCAGACAACTAAATCAAGACATTTTCAACTTTTGACAAAAATTACTAACGGAGGAGAGAGCCAGTTTTAAAAGGTGGGAGGGGGGTGTATTTGTATTCAATGTGTGTGTTAGGGATTTTTGGAGGGGGGGGGGAGAAAGATGATGTCTTTTCAGAAATGTTGTATATTCCAAAGAATACCGTAAAGGAAAGCTCTATGTGGTTGACATGGCCAAGGAAGTATTACCAGAATGTGAAATACAATGCCCTGAAAGATATTTAAGCTGATTTATTAAAAAAGACCACAGCTGCATATGAAATAAAATAGACAATGGGGGAAAAATACAACAACAACAAAAGACCATCAGGCTCTCGCTCATTTTTATCCCATAGAAAAGAACTACACATTTAAGTCTCAGTGTTTTGGGTTTGTGATTTCTGACAAAAATAATATTTATTGGTATTTTAAAATGTAATTTTTAAGTTTAAAATTTTCATCTCTTAAATATATTTATTTTTTGTTAACATATTATTGCTCTTAGCCTAAATATAATAGTCTTTATTTTGTTATTTGAATAGTTTGATTTAAAATTAAAGACCTTTAGCTGAAAGTTCGTTTCAAGTATAAATAAATAAATCTCTTATGCTCTTATATAGGTCTCTTATACTCATTAAGGCTGCATTTATTTGATCAGAAATACAGAAAAAAATGTAATATTGCAAAATGTTATTACAATATAAAATAATGGTTTTTATTTCAATATACTTTAAAATATAATTTATACCTTTGATGCAAAGCTGAAATTTCATCAGCTGTTACTCCAGTCTTAAGTGTTACATCCTTCAGAAATTATTCTAATATGCTGATTTATTATTAGAATTATCAATGTTGGAAACAGTTGTGCTGCCAAATATTTTTTCAGGATTCTTTGATGAATAACAAGTTAAAAAGAACAACATTTATTTGAAATAAAAACCTTTCTAACAATGTAAATCTATGCTATCACTTTTTATTAATTTAACACATCCTTGGTGAATAAAAGTATTAATTTATAAAAAAAAAAAGAAAGAATAAAAATGTACTGACTCCAAACTTTTAAACAGTAGTGTATATTGTTAGAAAACTTTTCTATTTGAAATAAATGCTGTTCTAGTTAACCTTTTATTGGTCAGAATCCTAAAAAAAGTATCACAGGTTCCAAATAAAATATTAAGCAGCACACTGTTTTCAACATTGATCATAAATCAGCATATTAGAATGATTTTTGAAGGATCGTGTGACACTGAAGACTGGAGTAATGATGCTGAAAATGTAGCTTTGCATCACATGAACGTTACATTTTAAAATATAGTCACTCATTTGAAATAATATTTCACAATATTACAGTTTTTCTGTATCTTTGATCAAATAAATGCAGCCTTGATAAACATAAGAAATGTTTTTAAAAACCATTAAAAATCTTAATGATCCCAAACTTTTGAGCAGCAAAAATCTGACTTGACCACATCCAATTGTCAGTTGTCAGTGTCAACCAAACATATTTCTAGCTTTGTGTGCAGGTGGTCAGTTACATGTTATTTTGGGGGTTTAGAGGAACAAAAACACCCATATAGAGCTCAGTCATATGTCAAATATGTGTCTACATCTTTATGAGAGGTGGTGAGTTTCTGTACGTTTGTTTGATTATGTGTGATCAGTGAAGGGCCACTGTCTAGTCACTCAAAGAGCACAGCTGGGTTGTGCTATGGTGCGGCCATCTTGATTACTACCGAGTTTAACCTCCTGCATTTAATTGAGAATAAAATGAGACAATTGTGCTTTGCGCTATTGGATTTTGGAAAGCATAAAAGAGATAGTGTATTGTCCCTCCCTTCCCCCACAGCGCCTAGCACATATTGTATCCACTGGAGGAAAATGAGGTTTGGCAGTGCCACCATGAGGTTGGGGCTGGATTTTATTTGTCTTGAGGCAACCTGGAGCCCTTCCAGCCCTTCTCTCCTCCCTTCTTTTTCCACTCTTTTGGAGTTCTGTGAAGTGGAGCTGAGCGAGCGCTCCCTCTCTCGCTGCCGTCTCCCTTTTGTGTGCCTCGGCTCGCAATCTTTGCTGCAGGGTTCAGTGGACCTTGAGAAAACACCAGCAGAATCTGTCACCATCTCCCCTCCCCTGAAGGACAAAGTTGGCCGGCCACTTCTGAAGCTGCAGTGACCCGAGGACTGAACCCTGCTGTTCTCAACTCCCTGTTCAACGTCAGCACTGGGATTGCCTGACCCTCCAGAGCATCAGTAACAGGGCCACATCAAGCCAACACTGCCATGCTGTCATGTACATATTCTCCTCTACAGGATGATGTTTAAATCTTCGCAGTCCAAGGAGTTGTACAACTCCAAAAACGGTTCACCCTCTACCTAGCCGTTGACTGACAATTATTATCATGACTTTGTTATCATGAGTACAATAATTCTGGTATATTTATGCCAATTTGTCCTGGCCCAGATGGCCCTTAATTGGTTGGCAAAGGCAGAGAGGGAGTCCTCTTTGAGGCGTGAGGAGGGATTGTTGCAGTGAATGGCTGGCGGTGTGATATAGGGCTGAAGCGGGGAGAGAGCAGCTTGCACAAAGGGAGCACCAGCCATGCTCACAGGGGGTGGGTCCTGAAGAAAGACTGCCCGAAAGGTCTAGCTCTACAGAGGAGAGGGGACTACAAGTGTGTGGGAATTTATCCTCCCCACAGACTTCAGAGAGAAAGTGCAATGTGATAGACTGTCTATGTGAACTTGAATGTCTCATAAATAGTTTTTTCACAAGCTGAGGTAAAAACTAATATGACCCTGGACTAGTCATATAGGTCAATTTTTTTTAAAATTGAGATTTAATCTGAATACAGAATAAATAAATAAGCTTTTCACTGATGTATGGTTTGTTATGATATGACAATATTTGAAAATTTGGAAAATTTTGAACAACTTTAAAAAATCTTTAAAGTTGTTCAAATTAAGTTCTTAGCAATGCATATTAGTAATCAAAAATTAAGTTTTGATATATTTATGGTAGGAAATGTACAAAATGTCTTCATGGAACAAGATCTTTACTATTGATTTACTATATTCTAATGATTTTGGCATAAAAGAAAAATCGATTATTTTGACCCATACAATGTATTTTTGGCTATTGCTACAAATATACTTGCACTACTTAAGACTGGTTTTGTGGTCCAGGGTCATACACACAATTCCTAAACACCATCATGGTGACAAACATGACATTAAAATAATGCAATAAATATTCATTTAACAACATAAGATGTAACATAGAAACATTATTTGAATGAAAGACCAAAAATTGTCCTAAAATCTCAAACAGGGAATGTTAATTCAAGACTTTTCAAATCTAAAAACAAATAAATAAATACATTTATCATAAATGGCAGTTGTGGTTGCCAGAACTTTACGGTAACAGTTTACAGTAGGTTTATAAATTAAAGAGTATATTGAAAACTATATTTCCTCTGCTCATATAATGCTAATATACCAAAGTAGTACAAATGAAGACTTCAGATGCAAAAATCTCCAAGTCTGTCTGAAATGTTTCTTCCAAATTAGCTTTTTTATCAGGCTCCTATGAAAATATTATTGGACATTTTTGGAAATAAGGCATTCAGTAACTGACTAATAACTTTTTCTTTGCAATAAGAGTGCAATAACAAACCCTAAACATAGGAGCCTGATAAAAATGTTAATTTCAATGACAAAATGTCAGAAAAATCTCAAACAGACTTAAGACTTCAAATCTGTATGTACGTTTCGAAAAAACAAAATGTGGTACAAAATTCATCATAGCTTTTTCACAAAATGAGGTAAATACTAATATATAGGTGACAAACATGACATTAAAATAATACCATAAACATTAATTTAACAACATAAGAAGTAACATAAATCCTTAATGTATTTAAATGATCTACAAATAAACAAATACATAAATAGATTTTAATTAAAAAAACATCTGTAAAAATGTATTATAAATGGCATAGAAAGCCTGATACAAATGCCTATTTCAATGACAAAATCTTTGAAAAATCCCTGACATACTTAGAGGTTTAACAACATAAGAAGCCAATGTGTATAAATAATTGAAAAAATATATGTGACCCTGGACCACAAAACCAGTCTTAAGTCGCTGGGGTATATTTGTAGCAATAGCCAAAAATACATTGCATGGGTCAAAATTTTGGATTTTTCTTTTATGCCAAAAATCATTAAGAAATTAAGTAAAGTTCATGTTCCATGAAGATTTTTTGTAAAATTCCTACTGTAAACATATCAAAATGTAATTTTTGATTTGTAATATGCATTGTTAAGAACCTAATTTGGACAACTTTAAAGGTGATTTTCTCAGTCTTTTTGATTTTTTTGCATCTTCAGATTTCTGATTTCAAATAGATGTATCTCAGTCAAATATTGTCCTATCCTAACAAACCATACATCAATAGAAAGCTTATTTATTGAGCTTTCATATGATGTATAAATCTCAGTTTTGTCAAATTTAACCTTATGACTGGTTTTGTGGTCCAGGGTCACATATATATTATTTAAATAAAAAAAACATCAAAAGTCAAATGTTAAATAAACATTCCATTTAAAATAGTAATAAAAATATTATTTATTTATAGTTTTATTTTGTTACATTTGAAAATAATTAGCAATTTGCTGTACAATTACATAAAATCTATCTATCTACAAATAAATAAATACATTTTCTAAAATTTGTAAAATTTATCATATATGGCAGCTGTGGTTGCCAGAACTTTACCATAACAGTTTACAGTAGTTCTATGAATTGAAAAGTATATTGAAACATATATGAAAAGTCTATTTCATCTGGTCATATATATAATGCTACTATACCTATAAATAAATTAATAAATATATATATATAAAAAAAAAAATATATATATATATATATATATATATATATATATATATATTTTTTTTTTTTTTTTTTTTTTAAATCATAAATCATAATCATAAATGGCAGCTATGGTTGCCAGAAAATCTATCTATCTACCTATCTATCTATCTATCTATCTATCTATCTATCTATCTATCTATCTATCTATCTATCTATCTATCTATCTATCTATCTATCTATCTATCTATCTATCTATCTATCTATCTATCTATCTATGTCTGTCTACCTAGATTTATTGCTGTATATATAAAGACATCACACTCTGACACTTACAGTAACACACACACATGCTCTTGTGGTCACCAATTATACCTTCTTCGACACTTACAATCAAATAAATTGAGCTGTCTCTGAAATGACACTTTTCATCTTGGCTTATTGCTCTTTTTAAATAAGAGACAAAAGACGAAAAGAAAAAGACAGTGGCCTTACATTGCCACAACACCTAGTAGTTGATGTTTTTACAAGCACATAGCTAAATTAACCTGTGTCAACTTGATAAGCCTGTGGAAACGTTGAGAGAGCCATCGAATCAGGACTTAGTGCAATAGCAGATCCCATTATTAATGACACAGGCAGACCTGGGTGCGGTCAGAAGTCAGCAGCGCAGGAGAAGTTCTGGTGTGACTGGCTTCATTAGAGCCCTGTTTTCAGGCGAGGTGATGGCTCTTCACTTGTCCTGAGAGGGGTGAGAAGCGGAATCTCTTTCACTCCTGCCAGCACCTTGTCACTTTAATTTCTTTTCTGACGCTTGGCTTTGACACCTGGGAATGCTACGAGACAAGAGGAGTAGACCAGGATCATGGGAAGGTCCTATTTAAAGGCAGTGCTTGACACAAATGACATTTCCTCCTCTTTCGTCTCAGCTTCTTCATCCTTCCCTTATTAAGGAGAGGAATGTGTCACAGTTTAAGGCACGATTTTTACTGACAGTAAAGCAATGCATCGTTTTTGCTTTGACTCTGAGGAATATCTTTCTTTTTAATTATAATTTTAACCCTTTGCCATATTTCATACAACATGTAGTATGCTTGTTAAAGAACTAAGCCATTTTAATGTGGATGTGAGTAGGTCTGATTAATTTGTTTAAATGAAAATACCAAGTAAAAGCAGACTAACTGGTCAAGCGCCTCAGTCAACTTTACATTTTGTATTGCAGTAATGTCTATGCTAGTTTCAGTTGTGCATTTTAAGTCTAATGAGTTGTGTATTGTCTGTTGTGATCAAAATAATAATATTGCAATATTGACACTTTCAACATTTCTCACATTGTCACAGTCTATTCGCTATAGTTCAGAAAATGCTAATAAAATATGACAAGAACTTGGAGTTAAACTGTGTAAGAACAAACTAATCTTGATAATGTCAGATAAAGGCATGTAATGTACTACAATCAATCAAAAAATTCAGTTAGTATGACAATATTTACACAACTATCAATACTTTGTTGACCAATTACCAAGCAATGCTTAATTTTGTTCAGTCTGTACAGTGTGACAAAATTGCATTAGCAATTAAAGAAAAAACACCTAAGCAAAACATGGTCAGGTCAAAGTGTCTGAATAATTTTTGGTCCCAAATTTTACTGGTAGTCCACTGTATGAAGAATTTTTGGGTATAATATGTCGCAGTTTACTTTATTTTGTTATCCTCACTTACATAAATGAACTATAGTGACCTGCACCCACTAGTAAACAAATATCAAAAATTATATCTGGTGTCTGAACATGCAGACCTCATATTTTGTTATTGTTATACTATTTACAATGTAGTGCAGTTTAATTTGTCCATTTTCCAGCCAAATACCCTTGAGCCTACAATGCATTTGACTCTGGAATACGTAACTCTGCTCCCAGAAGTGAACCGTGACTTCTTGACTCTTGATTAGAGAAACTGTCAAACTGCTCTGAATGTTTGGAATAGATTGCATCAAAGAAATTAGAAGTTGTAGTTGATGATTTTTCAGACCAGCCATGCAGAACAAGTGAACTCGATAAAGTTGACAAGCCGTCAATGACATGTTAATAATACAATATGCTCCCCCTTCCTCAAGGGGGTGCATCTCCACTATGCGGGTCACTGACTGTATTGAAAAGGTTAAGGGTGGGCCATAAATTTATAGTGGATGCTACAGCAGCATTGGGGCTGGAGCACTAATGGATGACCTTGTGGCTAGGCTGCTCCAGACTCAGGGAGATCAGATCTCACCAGCTTCCAACCAGCAGGATGACCTCACCGGCCCCGGCCTCAACCTTTAACTTGCTGATCTTTGACCAACTTATTAAGCAGACACCTGCTTTCCGGTGTGGCTGTAAAGAGAGGAGAATGGCTTTAATTTGATGTAAATGTTTGGTGTGACAGTATCCTTCCGACTGGAGGGATTCCATCTGTGCAACAGTATAGATTATTTACTGTCTTTACAGCAGAGAACTGCTCTTCTCTCCTCATATGCCCTGAAGTCAGTGAACTCTGATCTCAGGGCCTAGTACTGCTTTGACAACAATAGTGCTCTGAGAGGTCAAAACATAATGTGGAAGGAAAGTTATACTGAAAATACAGTATGTGCTGATTAGCCTTAGTTTGGGCTTGTTTGGATTTACAGTAAAATATGTGACCCATGACCACAAAACCAGTCATAAGGGTAATTTTTTTGAAATTGAGATTGATACATAATTAATAAGTAAGCTTTATATGTGTATATGTTTTGTTAGAATGGGACAATATATGTCCGAGATACAACTATTTTAAAATGTGGAATCTGAGGGTGCAAAAAAATCTAAATATTGAGAAAATCGCCTTTAAAGTTGTCCAAATTAAGTTCTTAGCAATGCATATTACTAATCAAAAATTAAGTTTTGATATATTTACGGTAGAAAATTTACAAAATATCTTTACTTAATATCCTAATGATTTTTCAATAAAAAAAAATGTTGACCCATGCAATGTATTTTTGGCTATTGCTACAAATATACCTGTGATACTTAAGACTGGTTTTGTGGTCATATATATATATATATATATATATATATATATATATATTACTTAAATAAAATGAGCAAATGCAACACAATTCTAAATGTGTGTGCAATCCACTTAAAGTTGTACAATTTTAAAGATGATTTCATCTGTTTTTTGTTGGAACTACATGTATAGCATTGCTGTAACTGGGTTTTCAGCATGCTTTGCATGAGATTGGATAGGGATACAAAGTGTTAAAATTAAGTGTTGTGTTTGCAAGATGAAGGAGGAGGATTTGTTATAGTTTAATTTTCTGTTTTGGAGTTTACAATTGAGAAAAGTGGAGCTTGTGATTAGGATGAGGACATGTCCATAAATAACTGTATAAAATAAATATAACCTTTCTTGTAATTGTTAATATTTAATTGCGTTTGTTGGTGTTTTTATATACAGTTGAGGTAAAAAAGTTTACATACACCTTGCAGATTCTGTAGAGTCCCTTGTTTGTCCTGAACAGTTAAACTGCCCTCTGCTCTTCAGAAAAATCCTTCAGGTCCCACAAGTTCTTTGTTTTTTTCAGAATTTTTGTGTATTCAGAAGGTAACACAATGCATTAAGAACCGGGGGTGAAAACTTTTTCTATTTGAAGATCGGTAAATTTAACTTATTTTTGTCTTCTGAGAAACATGTAAGTATCTTCTGAAAGGCAGTACTAAATGAAAAAAATATGATATTGAGGCAAAATAAGAAAAATGTACACATCTTTATTCTGTTCAAAAGTTTACACCCCTGACTGATCGTTTTTTCCTTCTGAAGCATCAGTAAGCATTTGAACCTTCTGAAATAGTTGCATATGAGTCCCTCAGTTGTCCTTAGTTTAAAAAATGCATCTTAAAATCATCCAGTCATTGTTGGAAAGGGTTTAATGTACACTCTTTCTCTGAGTTACCTTCACCCAGACATCACAGTTGGATCAACAGGGCATCACTAAAATCAAAAGTGAATTATGGGTTTTTGGCTTTATCCAACAATTTCTTCCTTGTCAGTTCTTGATGCACGTCCTTGACAGTATGCTCTCGTAGCTTCACAAAATTAAGGACTATTTTAAGGATATCATTACTATACTTCTGGGCCTTGAACATGGTTGTTACGTTGCTGTCTATGCAGGGTCAGAAAGCTCTCTGATTCCATTAAAAATATCTTAATTTGTGTTCTGAAGATAAACAAAGGTCTTAGGGGTTTGGAACGACATGACGGTGAGTAATTAATGACAGAATTAAATTTTTGGGTGAACTATCCCTTGCTGAAAATTTGTGGTGTGTAGGTTTGGTGTCAGGGTAAGGGGATAGAAAATACAGTTTGTACTGTATAAAAACCATAACGCAGATGAAGAGTCCCTATAAACCACATATTACCAATGTGTGTGTGGGATAAGAACCACCAACAGCAACAGACTATATCCATTACACACAGGGACACACACAGACATACAGTCGAACACCTGTACTGTGACATTTTATTTGTTTGGACAGCTCTACGGTGTTGGGGACAGGTAGTTATATGAGATAAACTGTGTCCTCTTAGCTATGGGCTCCAAGGGCATTACTTCCTGCCCTATCTAATGTGCAGTGAGAAGTGAATGCAGTGGCAGGAGAGGACGCCCAGGTGTGTGTCTGCAGGGCAAAGATCCGCTCTGTATTAAAGCATCTCCTAGTGGCTTCTGACTGCAGTGGGTAAAACAATTCCGACAGGATTTACTGCCATTTGTTGGTGCAATTTGTCACTTTTGTGCCCAGGGAGTTAATATTAGAGGACACTTTGTGTCCATGTACTGTTTAAATAAGCTGTTGTGACCTCTCTCTGTACATTTGGATTAAAATATCCCAGAATCCCAAAGAAGGATGGTCTGAAAGCAATAAAACATGGCGGACGTTCTAAAGTTATAGTGTCATTATCACATTTCACAGCCGATGTGTTGATGACTGCGGAGTGTATTAAGAATCTGCATTTCTCATTTACAGTTTAACCTTATAACCTCATCTGGTTATAAAAGTCAGGATCTTTGCAATTGTTAGTGACATGTAGATGGCATGAAGAGGGAGTTAATAATTGGTGTCATTATACATCCAGTTAAGGATGTAGTCCTCTGTCAAGGACACAAAGCTAGCAGCACAGACCCCGAAGACCTCTCGGTATCTCAGGGACCGGCCTATGTCAAACTTCAGGCGAACAAAGAAAACCCAGCCCGAGCCATTAAGGTATGGCTTGGGAATGACACTGACCTAGGTCTGCCATCCTGTATTGTCCCACCATCTGCACCGACGTGAACTTTGCCTTTAAATCCTGCCTTCTCAATTAACATGTCCAGCTGGGTGGAGAATTCCGCCAGCTCCCTAATATCATTACTATGGCGGCAGAGTGGGATATTAATATTAAAAAAGTGCCCAGAGCTCTTTCTTGGGCTCCGGGAAGGCCTCTGCTTCTCACGGCGTAATGAGGTGCACATACACAGCGGTGTAATTCTAGACGCCATGCTCTTATTAGGTTCTGTTCAATGGGAGAGGGAGGGGAGGAAAGAGCAAGAGCGAGAGGGAGCTGGGGAGAGAGACAGGCAGAGAGGGAGATGTCTCGGACTGGCTTTGTTTGTTAGACTCTCACAGATTCTCCTTTGTGCACCTCAGAGAGTCCAGACAAAGGGCCATCTCTAGCCTCTCACACCTTGATCATGGACAAGTGGCTTCCTCCGTGCCTCTATCTCGCACTCTGCCACCAGTGTCAGATGCGCTGCCGTTCCCGGCGAGCAAAGTGCGTATCAAAGTAAAACGGCTATCTTTCAAAGCCAGCCTGGTGAGGTCTCTTTTGATACCTTCCCATTCCATAAGAAGCCCGTTTTGGTGCACGTAGACGGAAGTGGTTCTTAAAACCAATGACGTCTTTGAATGTAGGAGACCGCCGCTTGCGACAGTTAATCTCCCCCCACAGTTCTGCAGACGGTCGTGGATTTAGGGAGTTGGCATCCATGCTGACCAGAGCTGTTTGATTAGATAACAGGACCTACTTCTGACGGCATCAATGGTCCACCATGCTGAAATGAAATGGTTCACCCAGCGGTCGCCGTCCAGTCAGCCTATAGCATGATGGGGGGAACCGCTTGCCCGTCTGACACACTGCGCTGCCAAGCTGGCGTGGCTCTGCCGATTCCATGCAAAGGCAGCAGCTTGCACCAGATGCTGGGAATTAGTCGGTCCCTGTGACAATCAGAGCTTGTGAGCACCTCTCTCTTCTTGGGACAGATTGCGCGGCGTTTCTGGGCAAGCCAGCACGCTTTATTCAGACCGTCTTCTGCATTCTTTCTTCCTGTCTGACTTTTGCCTCACGTTTGAAACTGTGGCTCTGTCAAAGCTATTATTGGCTTCGATAATGCTGAGTGGCCCAAAGCACACCGCCTGGCTTGCTCATTATACTCAGTTAACATGTTGACCAGATCAAGACCCCCTCTGTGTCCTTTTGTTGCCAGAAGAAGTCCATTCACTAGTAGAAGACAATAAAGAATATTGACACTGATTCCAATCCATAGAGAGGCGGTATTGGATAAAGAGGAGAATCGTCTTGATAAATTTAGCGAAACCGATCAAATTAGTATCAGGCACTGAATGAGGCGATGGAGATGGTAGAGCGGGCTGTGTGAATTCAGATGGTATGTGACCCATGCTTCTGGCTAGAAACAAGGTTGCTCTGGCCACAACATTCAAACCATGCAGCTGTACAAACAATAGGCTAAAATGTAAGGCGGCTTGATTTGTTTGTCTAATCACCAGGAGCTACAGTCATGCTTCCCTTCACTTAGATATAGACATTCCTTTTTCTTCTTTCCTCCTCTATTTTCATGTTCTAGGGTTTATCATTTTTATTATTATTATTATTATTTACTCTAGTCAATAAGAATGTCTGAGTTTAATTTTAATTTTGTTTTGATTTTCCATGAAAAGGAGGAACTTTACAAATCGGATTGCATTCGAGCAGTTCATGAACTCAAACACATGCGGTGAAGTACTAAAAAGTAACTAAAGTTTTATTTCTTTACAAAAAGCAATAATCCGCGTTACAGTAAGACACTTACAATCAAGTAATTGGGGCCAATCCATAAATGTTAAAACAATCACTTCCTAACTTTCTTCTGTTTAAAGTTTTATTCAGTTTTACAGCTTAATAGCCATAACAAAGTAACATCCAAAACCAACCAAAAGCATTGTTGATTAAACCTCACATATTAAATCCAGAATGTTCCTTTAAATTGCACTTTTTGTTGCTGTGTGAATCACCAAACTGGTTTCAGTAAATGGAAATGTTTTAAAGACTATTTTCAGAGGTAAATCCTTTCATATGTCACTTCGTGATAAACCCAAATTCAAAGCTTGTCTTTTAGGTCCTTTGTGAGCAAAATCTTTGCACTGTGTATGGATTTAAGCATGTGCTGTTTTTGTGTCATACTGGAACCCACATTTGGGGTCCTCATGGGGGAAATAATATACAACAATGATATCTTTGATCATTGTAAGAACTCCGGCAGCCCAGGAGCTGTGTTGAGTGTGGTTATCATCAGCCCATTTTCTATCCCCCCTTCTCCACAAACACATACACTCACTCACACATGCACACACACACAAAAACAGCAAGCACAAATCATTCCCGGCCTGCTCCATCCCATGCGCCAGTGCGGGGCTTCAAAAGCAATTTCAGCTGAAAAATAAGGTGCTTTTCTTCAATTTTCGAGCCATTTGTGCAGGGGTTAGTCTTGTTTACCTAGCCAGTACACTGGTATTTACATACCTCTTTAAAGGGAAAGGAAAAGATGGCCAGTATGATTTATGGACTGCAGCAGAAGCACAATTTTCCATGTTGTGCACCTAATCTAAGAGGCCAGAGAGAAAGGTCGCATCGGCCATACAAATACCAAGGCCCCTCTATGGAGAGGGGGAGAGCATATTCAATCCCTCTGAAAAAAATGTCAGCGGCCCTTTTAAGGTGCAGGATTATAGAATGCATAAAGCATCGGAGTTTCATATATGGCTTTGAGGTAGATGCACATTGTGGGAGCCGTGGAAGATTATTATTACAAGAAATACATGTGTGCTTGATGTCTATGAAAGCTAATCTGATGGGGGTGGCCATTATCTGATGCCTGTTTTTATTATTATTCTTTTTCTTTGTCCTTTCTGGCATTATTATATACAAAGGAATCAGTTTGCAAATGTCTAAAAAGCATATGAATAACACAATATAGAACTAGTGGATAAAAAACAATGTTTTTGGATGACTTGACAAGTGTGCAAATTACAACACAAAGGCAAGGATTACAGCAGTTTGCTCTTACCAAAATGTCTTAAAGGGTTATTTCTTCCAAAAAACAAATATTCTGTTGTTTCAACCAAGACTGTGACTTTCTTTGTTCTAAGTAACACAAAACAAGATATTTTGTAACCCAGCTAAAAGGAAGTGTTCCCACAACTTTCATTTATGTTTTTTAAAAGGTATTTAAAGGTTCTTTGAACATTTTTGTATGTTTATAGGATGTTTTAATAAATGTTATTAATGCTTGGTTGACATTCGCTTAACGTTAAGAGAAAACATTCATATAACAGCATTCTCTGAACATTCTTTTGATTTTATTTGTACAAAAAAAGTTTATCGTAATGGTAAAAGAAAATGTTTTTAGGACAAAATTCTCAGAACGTTCTTTTGATGTGTACATGATTGAGGTTCTCGTAATAGTAAGAGAAAACGGTCTTAGAACAATATTCTCGGAATTAGAACAACATTCTGGGAATGTTTTTTTAATCTTATTTGTACACGACTGAGTTTCTTGTAATGGTAAGAGAAAAAAGTTTTAGAACAACAGCCTCAGAACATGCTTTTGATGTTATTTGTACATGATTGAGGTTCTTACGTGAAAACGGTCGTAGAACAAGAGTCTCAAAAACATTCTTTTGATGTTATTTGTACACAATTGAGGTTCTCGTAATGGTAAGACCAAACATTCTTAGAACAACAGTCTTGCAACATTATTTTTGTTATTTGTACACGATTGACGTTCTCTTAATTGTAAGACAAAACATTCTTAGAACAACAGTCTTGGAATGTTCTTTTGATGTTATTTGTACACAACTGAGGTTATTGTAATGGTAAGAGAAAACAGTCTTAGAACAAAAGTCTCTGAACTTTTTATGTTATTTGTACACAATTGAGGTTATCGTAATGGTAATAGAAAACATTCTTAGGACAACATTTTAAAAACGTTGTTTTGATGTTATATGTACACGACTGAGGTTCTCGTGATGGCAAGAGAAAACAATCTTAGAACAACATTCTCGGAATTAGAACAACAATTTTTGGAACGTTGTTTTTTTTTATCTTATTTGTACACGATTGAGATTTTCATAATAGTACGAGAAAACGGTCTTATAACAACAGTCTCGGAACGTTATTTTTATGTTATTTGTACACGATTGAGGTTCTCGTAACGGTAAGACAAAACATTCTTAGAACAACAGTCTCGGAATATTCCTTTGTTGTTATTTGTACATGATTGAGGTTCTCGTAATGGTAATAGAAAACATTCTTAGGACAGCGTTTTCAGAACGTTGTTTTGATGTTATATGTACACGACTGAGGTTCTTGTGATGGTAAGAGAAAACGATCTTAGAACAACATTCTCGGAACATTTTTTTGCTGTTATTTGTACACACAATTAATGTTCTTCTAATGGTAAGAGAAACGGTCTTAGAACAGTCCCGGAACATTCTTTTGATGTTATTTGTACATGATTAAGGTTCTTGTAATGGTAAGAGAAAAGTCTTATAACTAAATTCTCAAAACATCCTTTTGATGAAATTTGTATCTCTGAATGACCTTTTGTTTGTAAATTTTTTTATTAACCCCATTTTGGGAAGAACAAGTTAATCTATACACAAGATGTTCCTGTAACGTTCACATAACCAAGAAAAATTGTTCCTCAAACATTAAAAAACAGGATGTTTACATAACATTAAAAATATTGTTGTCATAACAGGTATAAAAGATCAAAGCGAATGTTTGTCCAATGCTTGTATAATCAGTAAAAAAACATTATCATAACATAAAATATGGGTGTTTTCAAGATTTACAAAACACTCAAAATTTACATTTTGATAACTTAGTGGAAATGTTAGCAAAATGTTCTTGGAAAACATTTTTGTTAGCTGGGAAAGTGCTTCAGCAGTTTTTCGACACAATGAAATATGGTGGTGTCCAAAATTTTAATTACTGGGTGAACATTCCCTTTAAAGTGAGAAAGCGAAGATGGAAAATGAAATGAGACAATGAAAAAGAGAAAGACAGAGAGAGCGATGCCCTGTGTCAACTTCTGATGCTCCGTAGTTCTAACCTTTACCCTGTCCCTTCCCTTGGAGGCTACACGCTACCATGGGATTGAAATAGAGAACGAAAGTACATTTGAAAGTACTTAGTGAACATGATACCGCTTTAGGCCTTTCTGTGTATTTATTCATTTCCCATGCAAGCACACTGTGTGTGAAAGCCATCTTTCTTTAGTGATGCTTTGGCTTGAATTTGATCTGCTTGGCAGGGGTTGGGGGCAGAGGGTTGTGGAGGGGGATGACCTGTACTCAGTCTTTTATGATTTATCAAAATACCAGTCACAAAATGGATGGCATCCCGCCAGAGGCAGTGGACTCTGAACAAGCACAGTTAACAATCAATGGCCGTTCTTTCTAATTTAATATCCATTACAGGCTGACATTCCTTGTGTTGCTCATTAATATTAACTCTGTGGTATTACCATGTGGCATGGACTTAGGTTTCTGTTCCCGGGGAAAAAAAGGGGGATGAAACTCATGAAAAGGTCAGAGGAATCACAGAACTGCTGCAACACTCGACAAAATAATAAAGGGCATCACAATCAAGCTATCGTATCGGGACAAGCCACCGGCGGCAAAATGACAGCAAGCTCAACTGCACTGAAAAGCCCGGGATAATGTATGCATTATTTCCTATGAAAAGTATTGTTGTTCCTGCAGGCTGTATATACTCTATGACATTTTAATAGGTGGTGACAATGAGGATAATTGGAAAAGATTTGCATCTTGACAATTATGATTCAAATGGCTTTGGTTTAGCTAACCACATCCTATAGAATCCGCTTCTTTTATATTCCACAATAGCATGTAATATTTACTCTATTGCTATTTTTGTATGTTAGTATCTACGCTTAGCAATTAGTTCGCTTGCTTCGCTATCTGAAACTGTACGCTATAACTGCTCATTAGCCTCACGACTCCTTGTGTCCGCTCTGTACCAACCCACTGATCTCTCTTCATGTTGAGGAGGATCAAGTTCAGTCCTAATGACGACCCAGAGTTGACCTCTCCAGAGAAAACAAATGGAACCTCAAGGTGATGTTTCAATCCAGCTAACCACTTGGGTGTCCCAGGGAGGCAGGAACAGATGTAGCTCTAAGGATGGGAAAGGGGTGAGGTGCAGGTCAAGGTTGCCATACGCCAAGGTTAGGGTCAGATAAGCACGGCTGGCTTGGGGTCTTCACATGCCCAAAGGCCAAAAAGGGGAGGGAAAGATTGCAGGAACTGTGGATCAAGTGTTGGCCCTGGGAGACTGGGAGGGGGCATTTGCTGTCATCTGTGAAGCTTCAGAGTAGCAATTCTCAGGGTCAGGGTTTAAAGACACAGGATGCTAATTCGAAAATGTGGAGCTAGTTGTTATTTTCTTGTGTTTTGGTAGACATTTGCATCCTGTGTTTTCATTATAATGCTGTGAGGTATCATGTATTTGACTTACGTGCTTATTAACATTTTAAGATTAAGATTAAGAGGTGTATTAGTAGCTGCATCACTATTTTTATGATCTTGTGTTTTTAAATCAGACTGTGCTATCAGAAAAGTCGAAACATACCTGCAAACAGGTACCGAAATAATGAGTTGTTATGCCTTTAGCTGTAGGAAAGAAATCTAATTCTTTACCAAGGAAAACATGGATGTAATGGTGCAATTACTGAGTGCAGCGTATATATCTTTACCTAGTCAAACATCAGTTGGTGTTTCGGTCCCTAGGTATTTCTAGGGAATACATTAACTCCAGCATTCTTATTTTGACTTAATTAATAAGATCGCTTAAGTGATTTATTTGATTTCCCATGTCTGGATGGCGCGGTAATAATGCACCGGGAAAGTGCGAAGAATTTGCTCAAATGACGGAAGCTAACAGCCTTGGAATAAAACTGCAATTAATGTCATCCTCAGTAAGAGGAAGACTAATAAGGAGCCTCTCATTTTGCAACAGGTCCAATCAAATGTAAATGTATTCTGTCAGGTTGTGTCTCCATTAATTAGAATGAGCTAGTTGTTTGTTAAACTCCTTTAGCACCACTGGCTGTCACTTCTTAGCTAATTTACTCCTGATTTCAGCACAGCGGTGCCCATTTTGTAACATTTTAGCCTGTTAATAGCAAACCTAGGCGAAAGCACCTCTGTAATAGAGATAAAATGGTATAATAAACACGTGTTAGCATTGCTATGGGGCACATTTCTGAGATGTGCCTGCTCTGGAGTAGACAGTGTGAATGAAATTCATTAGGCCCTTCATTAAATTGAACATTTAGACTATTTTATCATTTTTCTCCTTTGATTTATTATAAGGAGCAAAACTATAGTTTAATGAGTGTCATGTGACACAATCGTGACCCTGGACCACAAAACTAGTCATAAGTAGCACGGGTATATTTGTAGCAATAGCCAACAATACATTGCATGGGTCAAAATTATCAATTTTTCTTTTATGCCAAAAATCATTTGGATAATAAGTAAAGATCATGTTCCATAAAGATATTTTGTAAATTTCCTACCGTAAATATATCAAAACTTAATTGTTGATTAGTTATATGCATTGCTAAGAACTTTGTTTGGACGACTTTAAAGGCAATTAAAAAAAACAAATGACTCTTATGACTGGTTTTGTGGTCCAGGGTCACAAAAAATGGCATTATTATATAAAAGACAAAATCTTTCAAATAAAATACACCAGCTACATGACAGACACATAGTTTCAGCAGGAAGCTGCCAATGAAACATACCTTGTTGGGCTGTAATGCTAACATAAACATAGCAAAAATACTAAATATTTAATGAAGATGGAGATACTGGAAACTCATTGAATTTCTCTCACATTAACATGATATGCAATGGAAAACCAAGCAGAACCAGAATAGACAGCAGCCTGCTGGATGTTATCTACAGTATGGACGCATTTGAGAACTGCGGTGAATACTTCTTGATTTGTCACTCTAGATATGATTGCAAAGTATTATTCTTATGTCTATATAAAATTTCAGTGGAACTGTTATGTGCACGTAACCTTAAGAGTACTGGACCAGATCTTACAAAATGGGAGTTCTATGATTTTTTTTTTTTTTTTTAAGTCAGTGATTTGTGCATTGCTTATGATGTGTTATTCTTTATTTTCTGATACCTTTCTTTTTTTCTGACAGTGTACAATACACAGTTTTACAACTTACAGTTTTCACAGAGTAGATGTCATATATATGTATTGTTTACAAATCTTTATATAATATATTTGTATTCTTTATCTGTATACAAGTACATACTCAGATACTGATTCACAAGCTTGTGATTTGATTCCGTTTCCGATTTGATGTTGATAATCTTCTTAAGGAAAAAAATCTCTCAACTTAATGCTGTAAAATACATGTCAGTTGGTACTACATGATTACTATAATATTAAAGGTTAAAACTAACTTATTTGTATGCAAACACCTAAGTTACACTCAATTAAGTTTTTATAATAATAAAGTTATAATTACATAATTATATTTCTACTCCAATTCATTTTTAAAATATAAAAAGTTAAACAGTGTCTGTCATAAAAACTTGACAGATTTATTCAAACATCATTTAAACAGTAAAAATTATAATGAATATATTATATGGTGGATATATTTAGCAACATGCTCCTCTCTGGAGTTCATTTTTTCTAGTGTATGGCAGGGTTGGGGCCATTCATGAATTGAATTGAGAATGAATGGTAAATTCCAATTCACTTCCTGGAATGGAATTGGAATTGGAATTGCATGCAGCTGACAGGAAATGGAAATGGAATTGGAATTGAATTGGAATGCCAGGAAACAGAATTGAATTCAAATAAATTCCTCTAAATTCCACTTGAGTTGCTAAATAAAATAGTTTGACTTGATTTGCTTAATAGTTTATAGTACATTAAATATTGTAAATCACATAAACAAACATATAAAAGAAATACAAAGTACTGTATGTTTAGTATGTTAAGCGTGATCATTTCACATGCCAAATTTCAGGAAATGATAATTCGATGCAATAAAAAGTGAATGAAATACATGAATGAACATGACTCATTTTTTTTGTGAGTTGAGACATAATATATGTGGTAATCATATATTGAATGTATAGTACATCCACAAACTTATCACCACTGTCATTCAATTATTAATTCATAATGTACAGTTCTCATTTTTATTTACTTGCATTTGATCAACTCTATTTAATACATGGTATTTGTAAAGCATCATAAATAAAGTTCAAATGTATGTCTCTAAATGTAATCACAAATAAATGCTCAGAAACAGCAATAAACGGAATTCAGTGGAATTTCCCTGAATTTAATTCCACTTCCTGTAATTCCAATTCAATTCCAACTCTGTTTCCTGTAATTGTTGTTGAATTCCAATTCCAATTCCATTACCTTCTTTGAATTGGAATTGTTGAGTTCATTCCTGAATTGACCCCAACCCTGGTGTATGGTCACCAAATACATTTTTCTGAGGTAAATGTGACGTTATGTGAGGCTTACTGTTTACGAGCTGTTATACTGACGTCTTTCTGCAGTTGAAACACTGATTGAGCGATTACATGAGACAGGATGCGGATTTCGGTAAGTTGTACTCTTTCTTTTAACATACCTTCGGACGTTCATCCATGTTTTTTTGGAGATGATCAGTTCACATGCATTTGCGCTGCCACTTATCTAGACCTAAGGCGCTCCACAGATTGCTTAAAGGGTCATCGGATGCAAAACTAACTTTTACATGTTGTTTGAACATTAATGTGTGTTGGCAGTTTGTGTACACAACCACCCTACAATGATAAAAATCCACCCAGTGGTATTTTTTAATCTTTAAAAGTAATATGCAGGGGAAGACAAGATTGTCTCTGATTGAGCAATTGAGCTGTTGTTGGATGTAATCATGAACATAGCAGTAGTCATTTACTCCCGACATCTGAGCCACTGAAGATGCAGAGGAGAACATTACTTTCATTTTTAAAAGGAAAGCGCCGATTCCGATCTACATATACATCTATGTTCATGCGAATCGTTCCTGATGCAGCTTCATCCACAGCAAAAGTGAGTATAAGGTTTTTTTTTTGCATCTTTGCAAATGGCCTTTCTTAATAATGTGCTTGTTGGCAAGTTTTGCCACTAAACGCGGCTAAATGCGGCTAAACGCGGCTAAAGTAAACATTACGGCTCATCATCCCAGGCAGAGAGGGGCGGGGCGAGCAGAGCTCATTTGCATTTAAAGGACCATGCAAAAAAATGAGGAGATTTTTTGCAGAGCTGATTTTGACAAGGTAAAAGAGTGTTTTTTTTTACACTACCATTGAGAATTTTTAACCAAAGTATATTATAGACTTTTCATTAAGACCCTAAAGAATCATATGAACTTGTGGAAAATGGGCATCCGATGACCCCTGTAAACGGCGCCAAAATGGCATTTATTGTTTGAATATTGTACTAAAATGGACAGAATATGAAATCTTAGACTTTGTTTCATGTCAAAAGTAACAAAGAACAAAGCTTATTGTGATTTATTAGATGGGAGGTGCCCTGCTATGTTCCTTTCATTAATTGAAAACAGGCTAGACTAATCGATTCTTGGGATTTGAGAAACGGTATCATTTTGTAAAAATGAGAATCGATTCAAATTGAGAAATCAATATTTTATCCCAGCCCTATAAGGTATTGTAAACTGTTTTATTGTAACAAAAAGAATAGACTGGATGGTCACACTTTGCCGTCTTTAGTACACTTAGGTTTAGATATACACAAATCAGCATTAATTTAAGAGAAGGATGGACCACAGTGTGTGGGTTCACTAATCATGTGATTAAAAACTTGTATGGCAATAACAACTGGGGTTTAAATGAAAGAGAAAAAAAGAGAGCACGGTATCATTAGCACCAGCAATAAAGAAAAGGAGACACAAACCTGGAGCGAGAAAGAGAGAGGGAAGGAGAGCGAGAGAGAACGTGCTCTCTCAAAGGTCAGTCCTTCTTTGTAGTCAATAATTGACATTTAAACGTGCGTTTCAGACGTCACTGATAATGTTAGGCGAGATAATGGGGGAGAGCTGCTTACACTGCCACGTAATTATGAGCAAAATGAGATGCAAAAATGCAAATGGCTTTGAGCCCGCTCCAGCCCGCCTTTTGTCCGGCACGATGACGGTTGTGCTGGATGATAGATACCACGCCGGCGGTGGCAGACTGCACCGTGACATGTGGGAGTGGAAGCAAGCAGGGAACAGAATTAGGGCAAATGCACCACACTCCTCCTGGAAACAAAAAAACATGCTCGCACATGCACAAACACGACAAATTCACCACTGCAGTGGTTAATGTCTGTGTGAACGCTCTCCAATGCACCACTTTACAGATGACTAATTGTTACAGGCAGAGAAGCCTTGGGAGTCAATTTATGATTTGTGAAAATGCGAAATTGTGAGAGTGTGGCAAGCTGTGGCAACGTGAGTCATTGAGAGAGAGAGCAAAAAAAATAAAAAAATTAGAGATACCCTCACCATACAAGACAAGGAAGTATCTTGATTATGCATACAGCTACTGTATATGGACTATATACAGTGACCTCATGTGCAAACAACACAACAGCAGCTGAGATCCTGTAGTAAGCAGAACGCAGAATTATGCAGAGGGAAGACATTCCTCTTGGCTTCTATATGACATCGGGTCACCGATGGGGTCAGACAGTGGGATGTGGGCGGCTGTATGCTAAGCACAGTGCAGTGGTCAGATGCCCTGGTCACGCTAATTGGCGTACGAGGCAGACCTGCACGGGACGGGGGCCAAAAGAACACAGAGCGGAGGGAATACAAATAGCGTTTGGAGAAAACTTTCTGTCAGATATAAATATCACATCTGTGTTCAATTTTCAAGCTTTTAAGCAGAATAATGGGAATGCTTTAAGCTCAATGCGCTTTGAGATTACGCAAAGTAATGTTATGACAGAAGGTTTTGCTAGAAAGCACAGGGCGCGTAAATATTTATAGCTTGACCAACTTTTTAATCAAGCCGTGTGGTGTTAAACACCTGAAAAATACAATGAAATAACATAATTTTGCCGCATCACTGCAAGTTGTTTAGCCGGCCAGTGTCCTCCAACACAATAAAAATGGTAATGAGCTTCCTTTCTCCAGATGAGGCGTGTAAACCCGCGCCTCCCGGCATATGTTTTGATAACATAAATCACCTTAGATCAAGTATGCCCTAAAACATATTGCCTTGACCCCCTACCCGGCCCGCCAGACCTCTCCCACCCTTCCATTTTGGGTAGGTAACGGAGTGGCACAGACTGGCTGTAAGCAGTCATGCTGTTTGTTAGCGGCAATTAATTTCTCTGCTGCTTTTGCTCTATTCAGCGAGAAGCTTTTGTGCTTTAAATCCTGCGTCTCTAAGCCTCCCCTCTTGTTAAAAGGAAAAAAGAAAAGTGAGTGAGAGATGAGAGAAAGTGAGGTGGGGGGAGAGAGAGAGAAAGAAAGAGGGAGTGTGAAGCAGGTAGTGAAAGAAAAGGCACACAGTAAGCTAAGGATGGCAGATTATCTTGGTCCAGTTAAGCATGTAATTGCTTAAATTAGTTAAAATCCTTTCAAATATCTTCTTTGCACCTCATCTCACTACTTCATAGACTCAAATATTTGACAATGGAAGAAGATCAACTCAAATACGAATCTCCATTAGTTGCCAACCACCAAGACAGACATTCTCTTCCAGAAGGCCGTTTTCAGAGGATTTGTGAAGGCTTCAAAAAGCATGTTAAACACTCTCCCCCTTTTTTTTCTCCCATGTCCTCTTTCTCTCCCATAATGGACTGAACTGCGTCTACAGCTAGGCATATCCATTAACACTGTTCCTTTGTGCATCATATGTAGTAAAACATCGGATAACTTTAAGTTTCCGATGTTTATTTCCTGTTCAAAGAACAGCACCTGTCTGTAATCTCCCATAGCCGGTGTTGACTTTGCCACCAGGGCCGACGCACAGCACCACCGGTTCTGTCGAGAGCGGCGTGCTGGAAACAGATTGGACGGAACTGATCAGAGGTGTTTGTGATAGAGTAACAGAATGGATGTGTCTTAACTCCTGAGACTGAGAGATTGTGATGGAGGGTGACAGACACAGCAGTCCGCACAAGGATCTGGAGATTGTGTGCACAGCTTCTGCCAAGCCTTTACACATAGCCACTGTTGCTCTAGGTCCGTGTGGATGGATGCCCACCCTGTGGAGGAGGGTCTTCCTCGTGCCAGTTTGACTGGGAGCTGTTAGGTAAAAGAGAGCAATTGACTTTCACTTTGACAATGTCATTTTATCTCAGTATTTTTGGTTTTTGTTGAGCATCTGCTGCTTTTTTCAAAGGGAATGGCATTACGTCAAAATAAACAAATGTGTAAAAATATTGTATCATTTATTATTAATTTAGCTGGAAAGAATTGTTGATTGTTAATGGTCAGCAGATACAATGAACTTCCAAAGGTTGAGATAATGCGACAGCGGTGCTGAAAACTAACACACTTGACTGCGAATAAAAAGGTAACAGTGATGAATGTCATGAGGTGGGAGGGGGGAAGGTTTCGAGTTTCGCCAGGTGTATTTGGGCCTTGCCAAATGCCACCTTCAGAGCAGAGAGGGTGAGCTGTTTTGCCGCCCGCCCAATGAATGCTAATGAGAGCATGTGTGTATGTGTGTCTAAATGTTATTCACACCGGATCAAACTAAGCCTACAAAGAGGTGCAAAAGCGAGGCTGGCAGACTACCAAACCAAAACACCCTGGAAGCACGTCAATACATTACATTTACTTAACACATGTAGCAGTGGAAAGTGTGTCAGCCACAATAACCATCAGCGCATAATGGCTTTTTTAGAATTTTATGTTCATCTGCATCATAAACTGCAAAGCTAGCAGTGGCTGCTCTTTTTCACATGATTGGATATATTGGAACATGCCAAGGTTTACGCGGCACACCAAATGCTGCGCACTGTTTTGTTTTTATTTTAGCTTTGGCTGAAAATTGGCCTTGAAAAAATGGTCCTTTTGTTCCTGTAAAGTTAAGTGAACTGAAAGAGCCCGAATTTCGCTGTCACCTTCTCACACACCTCTTCACTTGATATAATTTGCTCTCAGAAAAGTGGGCGGAATAGAAGAGTTTGAGAGTTTCTCTACAGGCATTAAAAAAGAAGATTTGAATTCAGTTGCCAAATAATCCTACGGTTATATTTCAGCAGATATGAAAGGCTAGTGTTGTTCTATTAAAATTCTAGTTTTCAACCTCTAAAATTCATCAGTGTTTTTCAAAGTTTGTTATAAGCACCTTCTGTCCCACCATTGATGTCAATGTCATTCAGTGCAGAATTGCTATGCACAGGATCTTGGAGAGGGAGATGTATTCTGGATAGGATTTATTCATCTGACTCATCTGATTGGCTGACGGTTGACAACCTGACAAGGTCATTGGATGTACAAGCTCTCATTTGAAAAAAAAAAATAGACATTTTAGCAGGGCTGGGGTTAGTTGGGTCTATCAGGACTGTCAATCAATTAATGACAATTATTGAGCAAGGACACCCAGGGGAGGCGAGATGGAGAATGAGAATGATAGTGGCAGGAAAGAACAGAGAGCAGGATAAATTAAGGAGATTGGAAAATAATGACAGAAACCCCAAGGATGAACAGGCCACACATGTAGATATTATTCATTAGAGTTTTAATTTTAGTTCTGTGAATCGATTTATATTGTCTGGTTTTGCACAAGCAGTCATGACAATAGTGTGAAACACTCAAATCAAAGAGTGATTAATTTGGTGAACACTCTGCGCCGGAATCGTATCAAATATACTATATTAGTAACTACAGTGATGCCAGTGTTTCTTTTGAACTAGTGCTGATAGTAGGTTAAGTGATTTAAACAGAGGGCTCACGTATTTCAGTATGAAAGGAATACCTTTTGATTAATGAGAGGGCCTGCATGGAAACCTGGTTAACCCGTTTTAATGAATAAAATAAGAATACGAATACTTATGAGACTGTTTGTGCAAGAGAGATATAGTGAGAAGAGTGGAGGCCCTGAAAAAAAAAAATATCACACAGAGCAGAACACACTTTCTCAAATTGAAGCTATTGAGAGAGTAAGAAAGACAGAGAGCGAGGGAGAGAAAGCTTTTTGAAATTCTCCAGCTGGCAGGCTTTAATTTTCCACCATTCTAATTAAAATGCAAATTAAATTTATAATTAGCAACCACAGTATCCGAGAAACCACCTTGTGTGCAGCCCAAACATATGGGCCAGCCAGCGGTGGGTAGAGCTGGGTGTCTGTGGCACCGGGGGTGGGGGAGTGGAGGAATAGAGGGCCATCCACACCCTCTCAGCGGGTCTGGAAAATAGAGGTGGGCAGCTTATGTGGCGGGCTCAGACTAGGTGCTGCGTGTGTCTGGGTTCCCCAGCTGGACCACGTCCAGGCCCTCTCGAGGCCGAGCGGTGAAGGCGAAGACCACGTTCCGCGGTACTGTCACTGTCTATGTCACAGTTCAGCGCCTGGGTCATCAGGGGCCCGTGGAGGTGTAAGCACTGTTGTGTCCTCTCAATCGAAAGGTCCCCGACCAAAATTAACCTCTGTGACACCCAGATAATTAATTTTCACTCATGGAGAACAACAGCAAATATCTGGAATAGCATTCTTCTGTAATCATTTGAGAAAGGAGCAGGACATGAAGCTACTGCTGGAGCGCTGAAAAGTATTTGGACATTTAAGTCAAACTTAAAAATGAGGAAAATTCCTGGTTTGATACTCTGTTTATAACGCAATGACATTTAGACATTTTTAATAATCGTTCAACAGTTTGGGGTTAGTAATAGTATTTGTTTCATTTTTTGAAAGAAGGCTGCATTTATTTGTTCAAAAACTGTAAACAGTCACACCGTGAAATATTATTGCAATTTAAAAACAACTTTTATCTATTTTAATAAACGTAATTAATTCCTGTGATGGCAAAGCTGAATTTTCAGCACTCATTATTTGTCTTTTCAGAATTTTCAGGATTCTCTAAAGAAAAGAAAGTTCAAAAGAACATCATTTATTTGCAGCATTATAAAATGTTTTTTTTTTTTTTTACTTCTGATCTATTGATTGCATCCTTCCTGAACAAACATATTAATTTATTTTAATTAAAAAATCTAAAAGTTCAGATACTTTTGGGGTCTGCGCATTATATGAAGTGATTAAACGAGGAAAAGAAAATGATTATAACTAAAGAGGAAACTGAAAATTGGTTTCTTTGGTAAAACCTGAACACTTTAGTTCAAATAAAAAGAAAAGATGTGTCAAACTTGGCAACAGCTTGTTTTTTCCATTAATTTTTTCCTTGGCCCTGTATACACAGTCATCGGTTCTCTTGTGTGTACGGGTCAATATTTCATTTTCTTTAAGGTGACCGGTCTGAACACTGATGCTGGCCAAATGGCAGCATCAATCTCTCGTCAGCTGTCAGCGCTGAAGTGTGGGGTCAAGGCTGGTACATGTCAAGATGAAAGCCACCGCTCCCCATGCGCTTTCACTTCGGACAGTGAGACTGACACGGGCTCGCCGCAGAGGGACCGGCACCAGATACCCAGTTATTCTCTCCAATCAACCTGCCCCGTGCGGAAGTAACCAGTGTCACGTATGACCTCCTCAGCGGCTGTGTCAGTTTGTCACCTGTGCGAGACCTTTGGTCCTGTTGTGCGCTAAGTGTCTTGCCCAAAACCAGACTTATCTTGCTAACCTGTCAGGTCATTGAACAAGCAGGCCTCTAGCTTTGAATGGACACTTTGATGTGGCCCTGTGACTTGGCTGACAACGGCGGGTTGCTTACGGGGCGCTATTCACAGCTCCATAGGCATCCGGGACAATGACTAGCTAAATAATTCACCCCTTATCTGAGGATTCCTTCACTGAAAGAAGTATCCTGACTCAGGGACAAATTTTGGCATGGGTTACTTCCCCTCTGTTTCCCCAGCCAACTGTTTTTATGTTTCCTTTTGAACTCCACAAAGAGTTTATAAAGATTAATGCATGTGACTCTTTAGTATGCATCAATCTGCGGAGGACCTTTAAGAGAAGCCTTTCAAGAAGCAATGCCACTGATAACCACAGACCAGCCACATTCAGAAAAGTCAAGATGATGTATGGTTCCACCAAGGTGGGAGCCGTTTTCAGACAAAACACTTTTCCTCTGCACAATCCCTTATATTGTCTGGCCCCTCTTTTGCAATATTTCCCCTTTTGCTGTGTGGCAGTGCCACCTGTTGCCCCATTAATCATGCAGAGAAGATACTCATAAATCATAAACATTCTGCAATTAATCAAGCTGTCAGGTCCAGGGTCACAGGTCAGCTACAGAGGAGCCAAAGGTCGTCACTGGGGTGCGAAAGGGGTCACGGTTGTGTGGCATCTCTCATTCTTGGGAGATGTCAGAAAGGAGACCGCTAGAACAAAGGAGAAATCAAAGTCCAGGGGGGAGTACGAACAGACCTGCTAGGGTCCAGATCACAAAGCCAGTCAAATTGACCTGTCATTATATCAAGGCTTTCTCGCCAGACTGCGGCACTATCGCGCTCCGCCATACCCGTTCCAAATGACAGAGCTCCTGTAACCTACTGGGCTCCTCACTTTGCTCTATTTACATAATTAACAAGTCCGTTCTCCTCTTTCAGCTGACTTACATTCATTTCTTGCGGTAATCAAATGAGCTGGCACTTGCTATATGACGTGATGTTTTTTTGGTTTTATTAAAGGAATATTCTAGCTTTAATGCAAGCTCAATTGACAGCACTTGTGGCATAGTTGATTACCCCCAAAAATCAGGTTAACATGCAGTGTGCATACTTACATCTTGAAATGATCACTTACTGTACTGAAACAGTTTGTGTAAGTTAATCTCATTTTAAAACAGCTGCCATGACAATGTAGCAAATAAATGGCCGTGAAAATGCAGAGAAGAACTCTACAGCTCATATAATACAAATGTAATGGAATGAAAACATAATATTTCTACACCTCTTTAAGAGACTGATATCGGCATTATGCCACAAATTCACCATGAAGTCACAATGAAATCAATTGGACAATTCTTCTTTTTTTATGTTTTATTATGAATGGCTTATATTACCTAGTTAACTACATTAGTTAACATGAACTAACAATAGTTCATTTTAACATGCACTAATACATTTTTTAAATAAAAACGTGTTTCTGTTAATATTATTGGTAACACTTTACAATAATGTTCATTGGTTAATTACTTTAGTTTACATGAACTAAGAACAATGAACAATACTTATTTACTAATGCATTATTAAACTCAAAAGTTGAGCTTGTTAACATTAGTTAATGCACTGTGAATTAACATGAACTAACAATGAATGACTGTATTTTCATTAACTAAGATTAACAAAATTTTGTAAATACTGTAATAAATGTATTGTTCATTGTTTGTTCACGTTAGTTCACTAACTAATGAAACCTTATTGTAAAGTGATACCATACTATTTAATGAACCTGATTTTTCTTAAGTAGCATTAACAAATATTCATAAATATTCTGTAACAAATGTATTGCTCTTTGTTAATGTTAGTTAACGAATTAAATACGGTTCACTAAGGAAGTTTATTATAATTATTTATTCATTTTTAATGCGTGCACAAATGTGATATTTAATGAAAAACATTAACATCTTCCCCACATCAACATGTCATCTCTGATGACGTGTGCGTCGGCATGAAGGCAAGACAATAATCCTTCCTTTCCAACAATCTGTCACTCACATGAGATTGCAGAAATTTTGCAAATGACAATGATCCATTTAATTCCCAATATTCCAAATCAAATCCCGCCCAACATTTTTTTTTCTTCGAGGAGCCATTTAATTTAAATATACAATGACACTTTCCATGTCATGCTGATTTTAAACTCTATTTACTCTGAATATTTCTTTAAAAAGAACATAGTTGCCTGGTTTTGATAAACCCAGGATTTATAGCATAAATTCGTATTTTTAACTAAACAAAACAGTATGTCTAGATATCTCAGAGTCATTTTAACCGTATGTGTGTATATATACATGCTGTGTTATGTCTACCACCTCTCTTTGAAACTGTCTAGCTTGACTTACCAAGCACCATTTCACCTCTGGCAGCCAAGAGTTATTATCTGGCACCCTTGCTCAAATGGGAATGCGGGTTTGCAGATGGCGACCTTGGCATGGATGACGGTGAAATTAGCCCACATCACAAAGCCACCATGGCATTTGTGCAGTGCCTGGCACTTTCCTGGCAGTGCTGCAGTTGTAGGGTGAGGGCCTGTCAATGTTCGTAGTTAAAGCTGAAGCCTAGTGCCGCTCCTGTGAGGGCGTATGTGAGAATTGACACCAGGCCTGCTGTTACCTGTTCTCTGCACACTTCACCTCATCTCCCTGCATCATCACACTCACCCCCCAGTCAGAGAACAGGACTTTAATAGGGCTCTCGCAGGTGTGGGGTCCATAAGAAGCCAATGGATTGTGACGAGTATGTAGGTAGTTGACATCATTTTTTTTACTTGTGCTTCAAAAATACTAACCGCTCAGGGGGTGAAACAATGCATTCAGCATTCAGTGATCACTGCAAACTTATGTTTGCCTTTTACCTTGCATGCTCTATAGGGTGTCCAGAGGGATAATAACAAGGCAGGACGGCCTCTCTGTTCAGGATTGTTTCAATCGTCTGAAAATGAGATGGATGCTTTCAGCTCAAATCCATAATGTGGACAGGAATATTGCATTTGTTGGAAACTTCACACAGGATAATCTAATCTGTAGGCCCAGAGGGGAACTACATTGGACTATTATGTGCGTGTTCTGTTTTAAACTAGGAACTTCTGTTTTGTTGGATGTATTGAATAGCTGAACATTGTCCTACACTGAAAAATATATTAAATAAAGCGATTTAGGACATGAAATACTCATTTCTGTGTGCCAGTGAGATGATAGAATCAATACTGCATTCTTACACTTATCCAGTGGTTAGACAGTTAAGTGAGGAATCTGTTGTAAATGATTAGTTTACTTTGAGAATAAAAATTTCCTGATAATTTACTGACCCTCGTGTCATCCAAGATGTTCATGTCTTTCTTTCTTAAGTCTCAAAGAAATTACATTTACTGAGGAAAACATTCCAGGATTTTTCTCCATATAGTGGACTTTAATGGGGATCAACGAGTTGAAGGTCCAAATTACAGTTTCATTGCAGCTTCAAAGGGCTCTACACAATTCCAACTGACCAGTCATTTTATAAATCAAATTTAAAAATTATACTTTTTAATGTTGGAAAGATCACATGTGACGTAGGCGGAAGTACCAACGTACACTCTTAAAAATAAGGGTGCTTCACAATGCCATAGAAGAACATTTTTTTCCTTAAATGGTTCCATAAAGAACCTTTAACATCTGAAGAACCTTTCTGCTTCATAAAAGGTTCTTTGTGGTGAACTTTTAAGAACCTTTGACTGAATGGTTCTTTGTAGAACCAAAATGGTTCTTCTATGGCATCGCTGTGAAGAACCTTTTGAAGCACCTTTATTTTTAAGAGTGTAGTGTTTACAAAGTGCAGTGCAAAGAAAGTCAAACCCTGTTTACAAAAAAAGGTAAAACAACGATGTTAAACGATTTTGAAGTTTGAAGAGAAAATGAGATGGAGCTCATGTAGGCTGGGATCATGTAGGGTCCTTTGAAGCTGCACTGAAACTAATTTGGACCTTCAGCCCATTGGCCACCATTGAAGTCAACTATTGTCATTAAAGCTAAGTACTATGATGAAACAAAAAGTAATATGATTCTAAACATAGTTTAGAATGTTTAATTTCATTTAGGATTCTTTTTAGGACTCTTTTTATTATTATCGTTCATTCGAATAACAACAATCCTAAATAAATGGAACGAAACATTTTAAACTTGAAGAGATTTGCGTCTTATCTACAAGTGCTTAGCTTTTAATGCCATGTACATCAAATGTGAACTCTGAACAGCTGAACACATCAATCACTCCTCAGATTGTGTTTGTCGTTGCATTAGTGAGCATGAATGACATTTAAATCTTACAAGTGTTGCTGCTGCCCTTTCACAGGCTACTTACGCTCTTTTAACTGTATATGATTCTGTCAATGACTGAAAAGTGTTTGGCGTACGAATGCTAAGATTGTCAATTGCCACTGTACAGAAGGAGGAAAATGGTCTATAATTGCAGGTGGTCTCCCACAATGCATTTCATGTGCATATTAATGAGGAGAAATTATGGTAAAGTGTAGAAGATTAGAAAAGAATGGCTTCAAAGAGCAGACTAGAAATATTCTTAAAGAAACTGATGGGGAAATTTAAATAATTGGTACATATGCGGCGTTTGGTTTGAATTATTAATGAAAAAAAAAAAGTATAAGTGAAGTGAATTTGCCTTTACTAATACCTCCAATTATATAAAGGTTAATTTTTGTCAAAAAAAGGAAAGAAACAGAGAGAGAAAGAGAAATCACAAAGAGACAAAAGAACTCCCCCTCCCCAAAAAAACTTAAAAATATACTTTTTTGTTGAGTGTATGCACCATTGCAAATAGTGGACTGTTTAACAGTTTGATTAAATACTTTAATCAATCACTATCTTGGCCTGTTTATTAATCACTTTATCAAGCAGTTGATGCATTGCTGCTTTTAATAGACTCCATTTATTTTGATTTCTCTCCCCTTTGTCTTATCAGGACACTCTCCCAATCTGGGGCTGATAAAGGGAGGGGCACCGGTGGGGGTGCGGCGATGTACAGGAGTGACTACACCGGAGCTCAGTCTCCTTAACTTCATTACCATCACCGCACACTGACTTAACCAATTTATTAGAGGCAATATGTTCCCTGGGCAAGTGGTGAGTAAACCACACAGCTAAACTCAGATAAACAGCGGGCCATTCGTTTGCCTTTTCACCTGACACAGCGCAGATACACAATCCTAATAAGATTAATATCCCCTCATCTTCTTCCCCTCCCTTTTTCAATAGAGTGCCTCTAATGTTCCACCTCGACGATCGCAGCTCTAAATATGTAAAGAAGAGTAGTGTTAATGTATTTATATGCTTTTAAGTAACGCACAGCTAGTCAATAGCAGTTTATATCTTTATTGTATGGTACTTTAAAGGTACTAGGTTCTATTTGGGACAATATCAGCCTAAAGAACCCTTTCTTTGATTCTGTATTAGAGTTCAGGGTTCTTTTTTCCTGCCTTTTTTTTATCAAAGCCACCTTACTAGCCTCTGGAGCTCAAATGTCTTTCCTAAAATGTCTATACATTTACTTAATACAATACAATATACAATGGTACTAATCATGTTTCTCTCTTTTAAGTTTAACATAGCATGTAAATGTTCATTAAAAAGATACTTCTCTCCAATCGCTATTAAGTAAGTAACAGAGATATTGAATTTATTATACACATTGTTTTACTACAAATAAGTCTTCATTTTTGGTGCTGTTTTGTGGTTTAACTTGGGTTCTTTATTCCCGCCTTTTTGTTTTTCAAATCTGTAACTGTCAAAGCCACCTCATTAGCCTACTGATTTTCTGGAGCTCAAATGTAAATGTCTTTCTTAAAATGTCTATAAATTGTAACTTTAAAAAAGCATATGGTTTCCTACCAATCATGTTTTTCTCTCTGTTTAGTTTAACAGAACAAGTGTTCAGTCAAGGATACTTCTCTGCTCTTCTTGTTTAAGTAAGTAACAGAGATATTGAATTTATGATCCATTTTGTTTCAATGGAAATTGGTCTTCATTTTTGGTGCTGTTTTGTGTTTTAACTGTTTGGGTTCTTTATTCCCGCCTTTTTGTTTTTCAAATCTGTAACTGTCAAAGCCACCTCATTAGTTTACTGATTTTCTGGAGCTCAACCATGTAAATGTCTTTCTTAAAATGTCTATACATGTTAACTTTAACAAAAAATAACTGGTTTCCTAACAATAACGTCTGTTTTTCTTTTTAGTTTAACAGAACATGTGAGTGTTCCGTCAAGGATACTTCTCTCCTCTTCTCAGTTAAGTAAAAGAAACAGAGATACTGAATTTATGATCCATATTGATTCACTGGAATCTATAAAATTGGTCTTCATTTCTGGTACTATTTTGTGTTTGTGTCTTTATTCATGTCCAATGTCAGTTGTCATTTATTAATGTTTTTAATCACCCAAAAATGAAACTTTCATTAATTACTCACCCGGATGTCGTTCTAAACCCATAAGACCTTCATTCATCTTTGGAATACAAACTAAGATATTTCTGATGAAATCCAAGAGGTTTCTGACCCTGCATAGACAGCAACGCAACTATCACATTCAAGACCCAAAAACATAGTAAGGACATTGTTAAAATAGTTTTTAAAAATAAAACATCAATGGTTCAACCTTAATTTTATGAAGCTACGAGAATACTTTTTGTTCGCAAAGAAAACAAAAATAAAGACTTCAACAATTCAACAATTTCTTCTCTTGTGTGTCAGACTTCGACACATGCTCATGAAAAAAAAATAAAGACAATAAGTATTCTTGCATAAATAAATAAATAAAAGTACCAAATTGACACAACAACCTTTTTCATCTAAAACCCTAACAAAGGCTTCAAGATATTTGAAGACCAGACAGATAGAGGGGTAAAAACAATATAAATAAATAATATATACACTCTAAAAAATAAAGGTTCTTTATTGGCACTGATGGTTCCATGAAGAACCTTTAGCAGCCATGGAACCTTTTCATTGCACAAAAGGTTCTTTACAGTGGAAAAAAGTTAAAATGTTCTTTACACTAAAAAATAATTGTTCTTTTAAGAACCTAAAATGGTTCCTCTTTAGCACTGTTGCAAAAATCCCCTTTTGGAACCTTTTTTTAAGATTTTTTAAAAGTATTTGTCGTGTAATATAATTTATATTAGTACTACTAATATTAATCATATGAATATACAAATATACTAATAATAATAATGAAAAATAAACTTGTTAAAAAGTTGTTATTTCTTCTTATTTTTTAAATCTTATTTTTATTTCTTTTATCTCCAATATCAGGTCAATTATACCATTAAGGTCCATTTAGCACATTCACATTCAATGAAAAAGGTTAAGCACCAAAAAGGGTTTTGATATTGTCCAGAATAAAGCTAATTTTGTACTGTTTCTCCTTAAAAGTGTACCTAAAAAATAAACTCAGTCAACATCTCTTTAGATGCACAAAAGCACAAATTTCCAGCTCATTTTCTCATGCAAACACTCTCTTAGAATTCCACGGCGGCGACCGTATTCGGCGCTTCACGGGGCTTGGGAATGTTTTTGGAGTAGTCCTTGAACTTGTCATGCTCTGGTCAGAAATGGCCATCATTAGCAAACAATCCAACCCTCCTTTTGTAGCCTGACCAACCCCGACTAACCTACCCCCACCCGACTAGCCTTGCCTCCTTGCCGCCTTGCCTCTCCTCAGCACTCAGAGCCCCATCCGTATCTGTCCTCTGTCCGCCTTTCCCTTTCTCCTTATCACTCTGTTGTGTGCTAAAAAGCTATTGTCTGCATCATCTGAGGCTCTGTGTGGGCTCACCAGGCATCAGTAGAGGAAAAAAAGAAGGACAAAAATGCAGAGAACACAGGTTGGACCAGTGAATAGAAAATTGCACTTAAGTGGCCTTCGTCAGCCCATCACCCAGCGCTGCTCCTCTGGCTCCCCACGAGAGGGGCTGTGGGCTCAGGCTGTGAGGGCTAGCCAGGGGGGCACAGGCAAACTTGAAAGCTGCCATACATTTGCAGCACTCTCAAAAACAAGCGTTTCACACCTGAAGCCTTTCACGCGGGGGCCTCTGAGTGTCCCCCTTCAAGGTATTTAATTGGCTATTGCCTCTGAGCTTGTTGAACGGGGCCATTATGGTGAGGCGACAGGCAGCCAAGTATGTGGAATGAAAAGGGTCCTTCTCCCAGATGGGCCGGGGGCATTAAAAATCGCCAGATCACTTCTTGCTGTTGACTGACAGAGAGAAGGCACAGTTCACGTGTAGACACAACAAAACCTCACCTGAACAGAAGACGAAGGCGACGAGGGTTGTGTAAAGGTGCGCCGTTGTATTCGACGAGCGAGTCGCAGAAAAAGGATTTGTTTTGACATGCATACACGCCCATTTAAAAATGACCGTGAACTCGATCACACGCTCGCTATTTATTACACCAAAGCAGGGAGAGTGATTGAGGTGGGCTGCACTACAATACCCTGTGGCTCGCTTTCTAAAAGGGCCTTGTATACCAGCAGTTAAATACGAATAATTATTTGTCGCCAAGTTGCGTAATTCATTCAGGGGGTAGAAGTGCACGGCTTTGATAAAAGGTGTATTTATCTCACCCCTGAAAAATAATTATGTCTGTTTCTTACATGCAGGAAATGAGAAATGTAATGGAAGCTACACGCCATACAGTACCTCGAAGATATGTCTTTTCCGTTCCTGAGCCATCTGCCTCGTTTATTCTCTCTCGGATTTGCCTGCGGCAGCAGGTCCCTCCAATGGCCTTGCTTTTGGGCTAGGAGAGGGGGGAAGCGGAGGGGCATGCTGACTCTCTGGACAGCCTTGAGGCAGACCAGCGAAACTAGGTGCTAACTCTGTTTTACGAAGGAGGGGCTGATGGTTAAGCTTTGCTAAGGCTCATGGGAAATCTGTCTCACAACTGATTCTGACTCGGAGCCAATATGCGGAATCACAAACTATTAATGGGGACAAATTTTAGTTTGATTAATATGATGTTT
Organism: Garra rufa; assembly: GCF_049309525.1. NCBI lineage: Eukaryota > Metazoa > Chordata > Actinopteri > Cypriniformes > Cyprinidae > Garra > Garra rufa. The sequence continues at coordinate 26,187,889 of NC_133371.1, read as the reverse complement.
TCTCTGTTTTTCTGTGCCAAGAAATGCGCTAAAAAATAATTGAGATGACTTTAAGTAGAAGAAAATTCCTGTTCAAATTATTACATTAAATCATATCTGCAGACAGCTCACATCACAAAAGCAATTTCCAAAGTCACTTTTGAGTAATAATAAAAGTGCTTTTCCATCTTTGGTAACTATTTCGAAATTCAAGCACCGTATTTTACTTTTAGCAGAAGGACAGATATTAAGTAAAGTGATAAGTCTAAAAACACTTAACTGAGAGCGAAATGGAGAGACCATTCTGCTAAAAAAAGAAATAAATAAAAATTTCCCTCGCTCTCCCGTGCTGTAGAAATCAAGAACATGTGACAACACCATCTAATTATTCTGTCCATATTTCCCCACCTGCCAGTCACACTTTTTGGGGACTAAAGCTTAAAACACGTTAGCTCACAAATGATCTGTTGTATTTACATTAACACCTCAGCTGGTTGCACAGACGGCCCCTGATGGAAAGCAATCCATTAGAGGCATTGCCATGCTGGGTAGGCACGTTCGTCCCCTTTTTTATGGTAAATGGCCTGGTCTTAACTGGGGGACATTAAAAAAAAAATTTGGCTCCAAATATGATCATAAAATTGGATTTGTCTGTCTTTTTTGCTTGTCTGAGAAGCAGTGCTGATCAGATAAATCAGATTAATAGTTTTCATTCTTAATAGATAAAATGATCCAAGCTTGCACAGTTTGCACAAAATCACACACGCACATCTGAAATAATTCACACAAGCTTCCCATGTGGTTGGCGTTTTCCTGGAGGTCAGAGAATTTGGGCGATCCTTCTTAATCAAAATCAGATCTTACAAGAGAGAGATCTAATATCGTGGCACCGCATTCGGGTTGAATTGCTGCGCCTGTTGAATCAGTCACTGACACGGAGTAACATGATATCAGAACAGAGAGAGTGTGTGTGTGTGTGTGTGTGTGTGTGTGTGTGTGTGTGTGTGTGTGTGTGTGTGTGTGTGTGTGTGTGTGTGTGTGTGTGTGTGTGTGTGTGTGTGTGTGTGTGTGTGTGTGCGTGTGTAACTGTGTATTCAAGTGGCAGTGCACTTCCTGAGTCCTCATCTTTCCGAAGGGGCAGACTAGAGTTGCGGTCAGGGAGGTGGAATGGTGACGAGAAGGTGGCAGGTTCAAACTCCCGAGTGAGATGTTTCAACGAGACGCTTAACCTGGCAGACTTCAATAAACATGCCATTGAATAAATACATGAGCTGTAGAATGTCAGTGCATGTGTGGGGAAACCGAATAGTATAGATGACCAGGGGAAAGTGTCACCTTATAGAGTTATCCAGGTTAGTTCAAATTGATTGTGGTGGATACTGTGTTTTACAATTACTTGAGGTGCATTCTGTGGTTTAAACACATTAAATGGACGCAAAGTTGAAAGAAAATTGCTATTTGAGAGTCTTTGAGAGTTGTATGTTTTAGAGATTACTTAAAATAAAATAGTATTTGGTAATAAATTTATTATTAATGAATAAATGTGACCCTGGACCACAAAACCAGTCATAATGGTATTTTTTTTTATTATTGGTATTCATTTAGATTTATAAATAAGCTTCCCGTTGATGTATGGTTTGTTAGGATAGGACATTATTTGTCAGATAGATACAACTATTTAAAATGTGCAATCTGAGGGTGCACAAAAATCAAAATATTGAGAAAATTGCTTTTAAGCTGTTTAAATGAAGTTCTTAGCAATGCATATTACTAATCAAAAATTAAGTTTTGATATATTTATGGAAGTAAATTTACAAAATATCTTTATGGAACATGATCTTAATATCCTAATGATTTATGGCATAAAAGAAAAAATATTATTTTGACCCATTATGTATTGCTGGCTATGGCTACAAATATACCCATGCTACTTTTTGTTTTGTGGTCCAGGGTCACAAATGCATTATTTATGTATAAATGATTAATTCATAAATAATACATGTATTTATTTAAAACAATTAAATGAATTATGTATAAATTAACACATTTATTATTTATTCTTCCAAAATTAATATATGTATCCATCACAAATAAATAGTAATTTTGAGAAATACTGCGTAAGATCAAGTGCTTCAGGGTAAGGCGTTCGGTTGTGTCTGCCCTGCACATGCCACCCCAGCTCTCCTCTGTCTGTTCCAGGTTCAAAGCAGGAATCAAAAAATCAATAAAGCAGCAAGATGGCCAGTCTCAATAGCTTTCACTTCAGATTAGATACTGGGCAAATAAAGAAGGGGGGGGGCACACATAATGACCCCACAGAGTTATAGCATCATGACCAAAATCCTGATTGATCAGGAGAGTGAAAATGCATAATAATCTTACCTGAATCTGAAATCAGTGGCCCCCTGAATAGTCGATGACATGACATTAATTAGGGTGAAAAGAAAAAAAAAAAAACAAGGTTGGGGGCGGCACTGGCTTAAGTGATCTGGCAGGCAGTATGATGCCCTCCCTGTCAGAATCGATCAGTCCTGCTGAAATTAAGAGCCAGTAAGTAAACTGCACTTAATATAGTGTTTTATCCATGCCCCCTTACACTCCGTGAGTGCTGATGGCCTGCCCCGGTGCTCCGAGCTCCACCAAAGAGGAGGGATCTCTGAAGGGCCACGGCTCCCAACCACCGACAGCCTAAGCGGGTACACAAATGTCATCACCTCTCTTTTTGGCCTAGCTTGCAATAAATAGAAATGTCAGAGTGCTGAAGTTGGGCTACTTTGGATTATTGACTACTGTTCTGTCGTGCATTGCTCTTTGTGATTAGGAGACACAGGAAGGAGCGCCACCTCTCACCCAACAACAAACCGCATTCTCTTCATCTTGGCCTGAAGCAATGGTCTCCTCTGTCCGTAAATGTTAAAGACTTCTTTAAATAAAGAATATGTGTATGGTTCCCCCACCCCGCTTCTTTCGGCTGGAAAATAATCTGCTTACATCATTAGGCTAAGCTTGCTGAAACTAATTACCAGATGTTGTGTTCCTTTTTTCTCCTTTTTTTGCATGTGTGTGTGCATTTAAAGACCTACCACTATTCTACCCCTTTGGTAGCACCCCCTCCTTCTCTGGCACTTCTATACAATAAAACCATTTGCAAATAACAACAATTGAAAAAATAGGGAATTAGAGAGGCAGAAAAGAAGGGAGATCCCACATTTCTGCAGACCTATCTTGTGCTTTTCACCTCCCTCCCTCTTGTTTTTTATATGGTGCAGTCATGTGAGGGCTAATAACCTGAACTGAGAAAAAGGAAAATACCTGGAAAAAAAGAAAGAAAGAAAAAAAGAAAACAGAATGGACCAGGGCAATTGGGGTCCCCCTGTCGCATTTACACTTGGTAGGGATTTTTAAGGGCCTAGTCTAGCTTATCACATTATTAGCCATTAAGAGACATAAAAAGCTCCCTGTGCTTATTACACCACACAGGCCCGCTGAGCTTACAAACACCTCTTTTATTTCTTCTCAACTATTTGGAACACTGATGTTCCTTTCACTTTTAGTCTTCTCAATCACAACAAATTCGGGAAAATAGAAAATCGCTTATAAGGCTCCGAACAGCCTTTGAAATAAATTCCGTTCAAAATCTGAACAGGCGTATTTCAGACGTGCTGTAATTGTTCGATGTTCGTTGATTATTTAATTATGTTAGATTTATTTTTTTTATTAATAATATTATTTTAAATATCTAATTTGCTTTGTAATAGGTTCTCGCATCTAATAAAATGTATAATTGAGCTTCAACTTATTTCTATTAGGAGGTGATATTATTACCAGAAGAAAAATATTTGTTTTAAATTAATTTAATTATGGTAGCACATTTGCATTGTATTGAAACCTGCTTTGAAACTATGTATTGTGAAAAGCGCTGCAATAAAATTGACGATTATTTTGACTATCTACATAATTGTGCTTTAAACATGTCAAGTGGCATGTGTAAAATAATTCAAGAAAATATCACCACAAGTGTTAAAATTAATGTGATCACATCACAGAACTTTAAATAGATTTCAATCGCTAAAGAAAATAAATTGTTTTAATAAGAATTAGGGTAATTAAAAAACATGCACGAAATTTGGCTATAGGCTTTATCGTTTGAAGCATATTTGATGATTTTGTTACTGACCATGATAACAGCAACACTAATAAATCGTAAAATTACAATTTTTATTATTATTATCAGAATGCGATTTATTATAATGTGTTTAAGCGCAATGATTTACCACCAAAATTAAACAGATGTCGTGTTACTTTTTTAAATTCATAAATAATAGCTCACAGTCTATTGAAGAATTACAGCCTTAACATGACAAAAACCCGTGACAGTGTCATTACACTGTATTGTAGAACAGACAGCAAACACTGGATCCTGGCGATGTTACAGAGATGTTCTTTTCCCCAGCCTGTAAAAGAATAAACAGACAACATGCTCTGTCTGAGAGAAAGAGAGAGAGGGGGCGAGAGAGAGAGAGAGAGTCTTATCGCAATCCAGACAGCGTTATAGTGATTCATAGCGGTCATTTAAGCGATAATACACTCATTCACAATACTAACAAACACGCGCCCACAGTTATCTGTAAAGTTAAGTCGGTTGGACGCAGGGCGCGGAGCAGGAGGGAGAGATTCAAGATGGTGGTGACTGAGAAATTGACAGGTTAATTTTGGAGCCGATAATAAGAGTAAGAGCACACGGGCTGAAACGAAAGCGAACGAGACTGTGCTCTACAGCTTGGGTGCAGCGCCATCTATCTGTAGCTTGTCGCGCAGCAGAAGTTGCCTGACTTCCCAGGTGAAAAAATAATATACTTAAATGCAATGAAAATACACTTAAATACCCGCAAATACATTTTTAGTACTTTGTTATTTTTTTGTGTTAAATAAAAGTGTGATGTTTATACACTATAAATATACTAATTAAAAGTATGTTTATACTTCAGTAGGACTTTAGTACACTTGAAAAAAGTATACTAAATACCAGTAATACTTAAATAAATTTTTAGTGTACTAAAATAAAGTATACTACAGAAAAAACATACAAAAGAGTTTTATTAGTGTGTTTTTCAAAAGTGTGCTTTAAATGCTTTAAACATTAGTTGATTATTAGTAGACTGTTTACATACTAATCCTAAGTTTAAAATAAGTTAATATATAAAAAAATCTATTAGTAATGTATTGTAGTAGAAGTATATTTTCTCAAAAGTTGTACTTAAGTACACTTAATATGAATGCACTATAAGCCTTAACACTTAAATTGATTTTGAGTGTGGTAATTTTAAGTTAAATTAAATTGATTTTATTAAAAATCTATTAGTAATGTATTGTAGTAGAAGTATATTTTCTCAAAAGTTGTACTAAAGTACACCTAATATGAATGCATTATTAGCACTAACACTTAAACTGATTTTGAGTGTGGTAATTCTCCCAGGTTAAAAAAAAGTGCACTAAAATACACTTTATTTAAGTATACTTAGTACAATTTCAGTAATGTACTAAAAGTGCTCTATTTTTGCACACTAATTTTGTACTTATTGTACTAAAAAATAGTATTAAGTATATGTTAAGATAAACTTAATACCATCTAAGTGTACTCAACTGTGCTATTTTGAGACACCATGAAATTGAACTAAAATGTGCTTTTAACATACTATATCTGTATTTAAAAAAAAATATATTTAGTTACAACTAGAAATACACTTGAACCCTACTTTTGAACATTTATAAATATATTTATGACTAATTTAAAGTATAGCAATAATATATTAAAAGAATATACAAAGTGTGAAAAAAGTGTGCTAAAAT